>NC_143522.1:1446419-1761419 GCF_031878675.1 Megascapheus bottae
TTCTTTGCCTATTTTAAAATTGGGTTATTTGTGTTTTTGTTATTGAATTGTAGGAGTTCTAGATACTGATACTTTATCAGATATATTTTACAAATATTCTCTCCTATCCCATAGGCTGCCTTTTCATTCTGTTGATTAGCACATGGAAGTTTTTAGGGTTTTTTTGGTTGGTTGTGGAGCTTGAATTCTGGGCCTGGGCATTGTCTCTGAGCTCTTCAGCTCAAGTCTAGCACTCTACCACATTGAGCCACAGTGCCACTTCTGGTTTTATGGTGGTAAATTGGAGATAAGAGTCTTATGGATTTTCCTGCCCAGGTTGGCTTCAAACCATGATCTTTAGATCTGAGCCTCTTGAATAGCTAGGATTACTGGCATGAGCCGCTGGCACTGGGCAAACATCTACTCTTTTTTTTTTCTTTGTTTTAGTGCTTTATTCTTTTCTTTAGTCTGTTTTTCAGTAATGAGGCCAACATCTACTCTTAATGTGTCTTGATATCTATTATTTTATCACATGTTAGGTATTTTGTTGGCATATTTGAACTTGTTATACGATATTTATTATGAAACTTTGACTCATGCATGTGTCAAATAATATCTCATTTTAAACATTAAGGTATAATTGACAGTTTAAAATTTTATATATTTAAAAGTATCTTGCTTACTAATATTAGAATATTTAGAATATTTCACCCTGAACTACCTTAAATTGTTTAACTCTCTTGGTGCTCATTTGTACTTTGTGCTTTCCTTGTTTAGCCACTGATGACTTTTGCTGTCTAGAATTCCTCAGAAAATGAAGTCTAAATAACAGCCTTCATTCAAATACTTCTGATTTGCTGAAGGAGTAGAACTAACAATTTAAAACAGAGATTTTCATGTTATTTCATCAGGGACACATTTTGCAAGAGCAATAGTCTTTTTAGTGTCTAGTATTCTTGGATTACCCAATAAAGCAATTGGTGTTCACACCTAATTATTCAGAAAATTACAGAGTTGGGACACATTAGACAATGGCAGCTTCCTTTCCGTTTCTTTTTTGATGACAATGGAATCCTTTTCCTTTGCTTAGTTTTGATCTAGGCCAAAATATGAGTGTAGTAATCTGCTTACAGTAATTAAAATGCAGTGACTCTTTCTTCACTATTGTTTGGCTTCCATAGTTTCAGAGGCATTTCTGTGACTCTGTGAATAACCCTTCAAGGAATGAGAAATGAGGAATGAGAAAACATCTCTTTCTTGTAAATCTTCCTTATTTCTATCTTTATTGATGGTTAGCTTTGCTTAATGGAGAGAAATGATACATCTTCACCAATTCACCCAGCAACACTGTGCTTTTCTCCTCTTGGGGCAACTGCCTACTAGCTCATAAAGCTTTCCTTTGGTCTTTCCCTATCTCAGGTCTGTCCTAGTACTGAGGCTGGGGCTGGGGTGGAAGGAGGCAGGGAGACCAAGAGAAAGAAAAACATTTAAATGGTAGGTTTACAATTCAATATGTTATTGGTAATAAAACCATCAGTATTTCCTGGCCTGAGTTTCAATTATACACAAAAAAGCAAGCTGTAACAAGACCAATGGAGTAGCTAGTGAGATATTCAGGTGTATATAGAATTTTAATGAGGTTACTAAGAAGGTTTTCAACCATCTTCTGTCAATAGTATTCTGACAATTACATCAGGCACTTTGGACAGTTCATTTAACTTAACACTTTCTATATAGGGTCCATAAGGACAAACTTAAACATGCATTTATTATGCATCTTTCATGTGGCAAGCAGTTGGCTAAATGTTCTAGCTAGGTAACAATACTTGAAACAATTCTGGAATGATCTCTATACATTCATATGTATAGTGTTTGGGGAGGAATCTAAAAATATGTACAAAAGGTAGTTTTTCAGTTTTAATATAAATGGTAAGATATATGTACATGTATGTGTACATATTTACATGAATAAACATACATAAATACATTTAGCTCTGTTGCTTGACTTCTACCTGTCTATCTTTGTTTCTGACTGAATTAGAAGTACATGTGTCCAGTCTTTACTGGACACAATCTTTGTTACCCTGGGTATAGGCTTCCAAGCACTAGTCTTCAAACTTGGCTGTACATGGGATCATCTGGAGATCAAGGAACAATACTCATTCTTTGGCTCTAGTTTCAGACTTTCTGATTTTGTTGCTATGAGATACGGCCTTGGCATTGAAATAAAAAATGTTCATTCAAGCTTTCAGTTACTAAAGGACACTTGGATGATTCACTTCACCAACTTGGAGTCCTGTTTTCTATTATAATGTCACAGTAAATGTCTTTCTAGTGTGCATCTGTGCCCATGTATGTGCATAACTATAAATTAAATTCTTAGATACGGAGTCTAAGAATTTTTGTTAGATGTGAATTAAAGAGCCAGGAAAACATTAAAACAACAATGGCTTGTCAGATTGTCTTCCAGTAAGGTGGTAAAATTAACTTTCCCATCTGTGGATTCTTAAGAGTATCTGTTTGGGCTGAGATTTTCCTCCTGGCTATCTTATCTTCCTACCTACTACTGTTTTGTTTTTATTTCGAGAGAGGTTTTTTTCTTTTCCTTAAGTTCTTAGGTAAGTTGGACTTCCATAGGTTGGAACCTGCCTGAAAACTTTGTCTAAGTCTTTTGTTGTTATTGTTTAACTCCATGCTTTTTAAAAAACAGTTTTAAAGGTTGACCTGGCAAAATGAATGCCTCTCCCTGTGAACTTGGAAGCATCAGAAGATACATGGTCTTTCATGAAGGGTAGGTCATTTCTGGTTGCAGTCAGTACACCTGCTAGAGCCATGCAACATCTGAAATAGGACAGAACCAGGAGCCAAATGTTCTCTTTACCACCTTATTTCCACACTTAAATTTACATACAAATGAAGCTTTTATTCACCATCTTTTCAGTAAACTGCTTTGGAAGATTTATAATGGAAGGCTTGTAAGTAGAATTTTTATGAAGGGCAGGGTGCTTCCTCAGAAGGGAGTACCAGTTCTCACAGGGTGACTGCATCTTCCGCCCTGGTGGTTTCTGGGGAGTGTCTTGCAGTCTAACTTTGAACAGGACTCATTAGAAGCCTAGCATAGATGTGGTGCTGGCTGTATGCAGAGCCTTCAGTGGAGCCCTTCTGAGCTGCAGACTGGGGAGAGACTGGGGCACTGCAGAGTATAGAGAGACTGGGGTGCTGTAAGACACATTTTTTACCCTGTCGTTTGAAATGCAGGTAACACCACGTACTTAGCTTTCTGTAAACACATTTCACATTTGTAATGGTAAATGGCTATGTCCACATGTGCTCAGAATGAGCTTTGTGAGGCAGAAGTATGAAAGCCAGTGGCCCTGGGTACTAGTTATACTGAAGGTTTACAGTACATTTCCTATCTTGGTGACCAATTCACAAATACTTTCCTCGCCAGAGAAGATGCCTTTAGACTTAGAACATAGAATAATTAGTAGATGAGCTCAGTGACCGTGGAGAGGCTGACAGAGGGATGAGAGCAGAATTGCCAGTGTCAGTGTCAGTATCCCTGCAGGGACTATATTGGGTATGGCCTGTGGAAGTTTGTGAGCAAGTATTTGGATGACTTTTGAATTCTTCCAACTATTCAAGAAAGCTTTATTTTAATGCCCCCTTTTTACACTGGCCCCAAACCCCAGAGAATTTCCCTTAATTTGCAGCTAAGCTGACCAATGTGTGGAGCTCTGGCTTTAGTGATGACAACTGCCCTGCAGAGATTAAGCTAGCCTCATTCCAGGAATTTTCACTGCTGATAGGCACAGGAATGCTAGAAAAGGAATCTAGGTTAGCATATTTCCACCAACAGTAGTTAACAAATCTCCATCATCCTTCCAAGTTTTTAATGTGGTCCACCAGATATTTACTGAATTCTTGGGGGGTGCTGAACATGTGTGGAGGTAGCACACATCAGTCCATTTTGAACAGTTTCTCCCAGGCAAAGAAGGAACATTCTACTGGGAATAAGCTTGTCTGTTTCTTTTAACAAGTGGGCAACAGCTACATGGTCTATTTTCTTTCTTTCTTTTTTTTTTTTCCGCTTGGGCTGTTTGGAAGCGCACACAAAGTTTGTGATCCAGCTTGCTTGCTTGCTTGTTTCTTGCCTGCCTGCCTGCCTGCCTACCTCCCTGCCTGCCTCCCTTCCTTCCTCCTTCCCTCCACCATCCCCTCTCTCTGTCTTTGCTAGTCTTGGGGCTTGAACTCAGGGCCTGGGCACTGTCTTTGAGCACTTTTGCTTAAGGCTAGAACTCTGCCACTTGAGCCACAGCACCACTTCCGGCTTTTCTGTGTATGTTGTGCTGAGGAATGGAATCCAGAGCTTTGTGCATGCTAGGCAAGCACTTCACCACAAAGCCATACTCCTGGCCCCTGTAGTCCAGCTTTCTTATGCTTAGATGTGTTTTATTTGTGTGTGTTTATGTACTGGCCCCTGGGCTTCTCACATCTCTACCTTTTCCTTTCATTCAGCGGGGAGGGGGGGGCCGGGGGCAGGGATATGCCCTAATGTCTTTTGGGGGGAGGGGAGGAGACCTAGCATTACAATACTGTCTATGGTAGTGGAGGTTTTTGCTTATCTTCTCTAATTCCTAATAAACTTGGAACATCTGTCTGAAAAAGAGCTGTTGAAACCAAATATGTCAGCTGCTTTTCTCCCTAATTTACCTGAATGATTTCCATTGTAAAGAAGTTAAAGAATGCCAGTGTTTTTGAATATCAGTGTTCTTCATACATCTTTAGTTCCTAAAGTGTGATTTTTATGGTTGGAGTTATTTAGGAGGCAACCATATTAGTATTTGTGAAGACTGACTACAGGAGGTCATTCCAGCTGAGGACTTGAGTATTAGGTGTTTGCTGTTATAATGCAACCTACAAATGTTCTTTTCAAGTAACTAAGTCTTACTCCAAAGCCTTGGAAGAGTGGCTAAATGATTCAGAAAACTTACACTCTTTTACTGCTTGTTAAAGAACAAGACTTAGCATCCTAGACAAGTGAGCGCTTTGATGTGACAGAGCTGGCCCTTGGGTGTAGCATGCAATGATCTTGTAACTCCCACATTTAAATGTATTTTTATGTAGACTTGGAGTGGATCCCTTAAGAGGCAGTGAAGACCTGAAACCAAAGGGGCAACATGATTTGCATTTCTTTTGGTTTCAGCTTAGAATTCTTTGTCGACTTAACTCCCAGACTAGCAACAGGTCCACAGTGGAATGGCACAGCTTTGTATCAAGGCCGGGATTTTTTTTGGTAGGGAGCTCCAGTGACACTTTTGGTTTGGCTCTTCTCCCAGATGATTGAGACGAGATGTCCTGACTAACAGACTCTGGTTTCTATCACATGAACAGCACCAGCTTCCTAACTAGAGACTGAATTATATTGGCTTTAGGGATTTATACCCTAAACCTGTGGTTAAAGTCTTGAATCATAACATACAGCAGTTTGTTGCCAGTTTTGTAGGGTGAAAATCCAGAGGTGCCCTTGTTTGCTCTTTGCATGTGTGGTGGGTTAGTGTTTCTGGCAGGAGTCTGTGACTTGGGCTTGGCAAAAGATGGTTAATTATGTGCTGATTGAAGACTAGTCTGCTCTGAGTGTGTTTTTTGTTGGTTTATGCGTTGTTGCCTTTGTGCCAGTATTGGGGCTTGAACTCAGGGCCTGGGTGCTATTCCTGAGCTTTTTTTTTCACTCAGAGCTAGTGCTCTTATTACCTGAGCCACAGCTCCACTTCAGCATGGCCGAAGGATTTTTGTGGGGGCACATGGACTACTTCCTTCCTCATCTATGAAGGGGAGAGGAAGTGCTTTCTACCTTACCTACTTGGGCCCACTTTGGTGTCCAGAGAATATGAAGTGTTTCTGTTCTAGTGACTTTTTTGGATGTGTGGTGTAGTTTCCCGGCCAATGGAGAAGGCAGGAAGGGTGCTCTCATTAGTTGCCTCTTGCCTCAGAGGAGTTGCTACTGGCTTGAGAGTACTGACTGGTGGATGGATTTCCAGGAGCGACTCCAAAAGTGCCCTATTAGAACATCCTTTTGGGACCAAGTGTGTGGGAAGAGCTGTCTGCCCACTGCATACACTTACTGAGAATCGCCCTTCCGTTTCCTGATAGAGAGGATGTTGAAATTTGTGGGGAACACACAATTTTCTTCTAGACATTTCTTCTGCAACTTTTAGACTCTATCCTATGATTTCTTAAAACTCTAAATAGCATTTGGCATCTGATGTACTTGGGAAATGAAACCAGACATGAGGAATGTGGAAGAGGAGAGAGAAGGCCAAGGAACGAAGTAAAGCATTTTTTTTTCCCCTTTCACATTTTTCTTGATAAGAGACTTTGGATTAACATAATTGTGTTGTTGGAACCCAAAGTGTATACTCTGGAAAATGGTACAGTTTGAGCTATACTGTTACTCTGAAAACAATAGATATGTTTTCTAAAACCAAAGGGCCCCAGTCTTTCTTCCTAAAGTTGTTCTTAAACCATATGTTTTCCCCTTGTCTCTCATTTTATGCCTGTGACAGGGAGTCCATTGTCTCAGACATTCCAGAGACCATTTATAGTACAGTAATAATGACTGTATTTTATTGTGGAGAATTTGTTTTACTGGAGACTTCAATGGGAAAGACCGTCTTGATTGAAATGATAGGAGGAACAACAAATATGACAACTGCATGAATGACTACATGCAGAAAATTCAACTTTTTCAAATTGTGGGCTAACAGGACTCACTATCTCTTGCTTTCTTCCTCCCTCTCCCCAGCATATCTAGCCTGTTATTTTCTCTATAACCATTGGAGGAATCTTGGTAACTTAGCCAGTGATCAGCTCCCTCAGTGTAGACAGCCAGCTTATAAATGTGTGGTAGAAGTCCCTGATAAGCCAATTAAAATGGTGTACATGTCAGAATCTGTTTTACTATCACAACCTTCAAATCTTCCCCATATGTTAAATGCTGTTGTGTTTTGCTATATGGAAAACAAATATTACATATCCCATGCATTGTGACTTGGCATTATAAGGAAAAGTGCTAGGAACAGTTTTCAGGAGGACTCTAAGCTGCTGCTTTCGTGTGTGTGTGTGTGTGTGTGTGTGTGTGTGTGTGTGTGTGTGTGTGTGTGTTTTGCCAATCCTGGGTTAGAGCTCAGGGCCTGAGCGCTGTCCTTGGTCTTTCTCAAGGCTAAAACTCTGCCACTTGAGCCTCAGCACCATTTCCAGCTTTTTTCTATGTATATAGTACTGAGGAATTGAACCTGGGTCTTCGTGCATGCGAGACAAGCATTCTACCACTATCATCCTAAGCAGCATCATCTAGATCCTTTAAAACTTGGCCTTATGTTTTGACTATTGCTGCATTCAAAGTCTTTTTTTGTCTTATTAAAGAGTAGTACAAATGACTCTGACTTTGAGTTAGGCCACAGATGGATTGAATTTCTTATTTTATGCTAAGCAAAATGCACCTGCTCCAGAATCTTAAGCAGCTTTTTAATTGCTTCCTTGAGCAGAACAGAGCAGTAGTCATCTGTAATGCTATAGATGGATTGCATTTTGGATGTCCCAGAGGTGACTTCTTCCTCAGTGCTAGTGCCAGAAGCTGAGATTAGAAGAGTGTTCTGATTGAGGGCCCAGCTGTCATGGCAGAATTAGTCCTTTCCTTCAGGCTGAGATGATTATAAAGGGAGAAAGATGTGGAACCATAAGCCCTTGGTTTCAGGAAGTATGCATTTTCTCTTTATCAGAAAGGAGAAAGACTAGCTCTTCTTGACATATGGCTCTTTATCAGTGTCTCTAGCATATACCACATATCCTAGGGTTGGGCATGTATTTTTTACCATAACTTTTACATCATGTATATACTGAATGTATTTTTTTAAATGTTTTTCCCATTAGTGTATGGGATCCTGTAGACTATTGAGCAGGCTCAGACAAGGGCAGCTGAATAAATGAGTACCTTCTCCAGTAAAGTGTTCACTAGATATAAGAGATTGGGAAAATATCTGAAAGATTATGTCAGTGAAACATACTTGAGAATGAATTGATAGAGCAAAGACCAGCTAGTTTGTCTCTAAGGAAACTGCAAAGTATTCTAGTGAAGCTATTGACAGTGTCAAAAAAAAAAAAAAAACCAACACAAAACAACCTGACAAATAGCTGAGGAGTACTTGCTGATCCAGTTGGCTTCAAATGTTCTGGTGGTTGTGAAAAACTGTGGGAAGAACACCAAGTCACATGCCTGAAATTCAGAGGTGGAGCCATCTGCTCACTTAGGCATTTATGCTTTTACATTCAACAAGTTTTTAGTGAGAACATAGTATGTATCAGGAACTGAATAAAATTTAGTTTCTCCTTTTAGGATCCCATATTCCATACTGAGGAAAACAGGTTTTTAAAAAATACACTCAGTATGTAGTACATGGTGCAAGAGTTATGGTAAGAAACATGTGCCCAACTCTAGGATATGTGAGGCCCATGGCAGCAATATAAAAGAGGAAAACATCCTCAGCTTATTTGTAGGCTCAGACATACAACTACCATCAAGGTGTATGGCTCCAGCAATGTTCAGGATGTTGGGAGATGAGGGCTGGAAAATCAAGTAGATCAGGATCTGGCACTTCTCGGTATGAGCCTGTCCAGTTTGGGCTCCTGCCCTCTCAAGTTTCCTGTTGTTCTGTCTGTGACTTGATGTGCCATTCCTCGTCTTGCTCCAGACCAGTGTACATACTCCGCCCTCTGTCTGGAATCCTTTTCCTTGACACTTGGCAGAGTTGGTTCTGTTTTATCAACTGGGACTCAGTTGTATGTCACCTATGAAGCAAGGCCCTTGCTAGTCGTGCTGTCTAAAGTATCTTCACAGGTTACCTGGACAACTGTTGGTGATTGCATGCAAACCAAAGGTGCACATGGGCGTGCCAGCTGGTTTTTTGATGTATGGGCTAAGAATATTTTTTTTCACATACTCAATGGTTTGAAAGTAAAATTTAAAGATAGTGCTTAGTGACATGAAAAAGTTATATTTCAGTGTCCACACTAGAATTTTATTGGAAGCCAGGCTCACCCTTGTTTACAGGTATCTGTGGCTAGTTTCATGGCAAAATGACAGTGTTACATACTTGCAATAGAAACCTAATGGCCTACAAAGCCCCTACAGTGTTTACTGTTTGGCCCTTTACAGGAAAGGTCTGCCAACCACTGGACTGGGGAATCAAGGGCAGGGAGAAGAAATTGCTGTAGTCATTCAGAGTGAGGTAAAGGGAAGGCCAAACGGGTGGGGAATGGATTCTAGTCCAGCTAAACAAGCAGGTTCCCTGACTTCCACCCACCAAGCTGCCTGCTCCTTCCCACCCAGTCAGGCTTCTCCACATGAACAGCTCCCCCTGTCCCTTTTCTTAAACCAGAGAACAAAATTTCCTTCAGAATTCTCTTTGCCTGCTTACTGTCCCTCCCTTCCTTCCTCCCTCCCTGCTGGTCTGCTCTCAGGTCTCCTCTGTGAAATGAGGATAATGGAAAGAAGTGATGGCTGTGCTGTTCTTAGGGGCACTCATTATCAATCTAGTGCAGGATGGATCCAGAGGGCTGACAGCTAGCAGCTACTGCCTTTAAGGGTCAAGTAGTTGCAGAGACTAGGATCTGAACTGTCGAGTTGTAAATACATGTATGCTAGTTGGGAGTCTCAGCCTTTATGCTATCCTCAATAGTTAAAGGATGGGTTTAATCAAAGGTCCTGTAATTGCTGTTCCACAGAGGTGCTAGCATAATACGTCTTTGGGCTTTACCAAGACTTTCAAATACAAACTGCCTGTCAAAGGCAAAATGTTTGTCCATAAAAAATTAGTTCAGCTGGGTGCTGGTGGTTCAACGTCTGTAATTCTAGCTACTCAGGAAGCTGAGATCTGAGGATCACTGTTCAAAGCCAGCCTCGACATGAAAGTCCATGAGACTGTTATCTCCAATTAGCCACCAGAAAACCAGAAGTGGCACTGTGGCTCAAGTGGTAGAACATTATCATGCAGGCCCACGACTGACCAAAAAAAAGAAAAGAAAAAAATTAGTTAAAGTAGATGTTTATATGTAGTAGGCTTTGTTAACTGTCTTAGAAAGTAGGCAACACCTTTTGTTGTTACTGTTTTTTCCTTCTTCTGGTACTTGTTTGAACTCAGGGCCTCTTACCTGTTTGCTAGCTTGGCTAGCACTGTACCACCTAAACTGTATCTGCTTGTTTCTTTTTCTTTTTCTTTTATTGGCTGTGGAGCTTGAACTCAGGGCCTGGGTGCTGTCCCTGAGCTCTTCATACTCTAGCACTTGAGCCACAGTGGCATTTCCAGTAGCCTTGCTTTGTCTCTTCTAGCCTCTTCCATTGGCTCTAAGATCCACGTGAGAAATAGCACAGCTCTGATCCTGTTTTTATGTAGTAGTTCTGAAATCCACTCAAGCAGAGATGTGGGCTTTACTTTTCTGGTGGACCTTTTCTTAGAATGTACTGTGGTCTGTCAGCAATTGTCAGCATGATGATAACACTAGTGATCTTGCTGTCGATACTCCATCCCTAAGCATGCATCACAGCCTTTCCAACAGGGTTACCTGTCCTCAGCTCTACAAAGGAAAGCCATCAAGACCTGGTCACACTTGCCTTGTGTGTGTATATGTATGCATGCCAGTCCTGGGGCTTGAAATTGGGGCCTGGCTGCTGTCCCTGAACATTTTTGTTCAAGGCTAGCACTCTACCACTTGATCCACAACTCCACTTCTGGCTTTTTGGTGTTTAATTGGAGATAGGGGTCTTATGGACTTTCCTACTTGGGCTCCTTTGAACCACAACCCTCATCTCAGCCTCCTGAATAGCTAGGGTTACATCATAAGCCAACAACACCTGGCTTGAAAGTACTGTCTTGCAAGACAGCACTTAGAAAAAGTAGATTGTTAGAAAAAAGAATAGGACAGAGCACATACTCGGGGTAAAGTGGCTGTGGATCACCCTGTTTGCTTAGCACCTGGTCGTAGACATGTTTAACAAGTGAAATGAAGAAAATAGGTGCTCTTTCCAGCTGACTCCAAGCCTTTTGGGTGTCTTCTTCTACATGGCCTATGCATTATAGCTAGCATAGGTTGCTCTTATTTGAGCTGACCTGACTGGTCAATAAGTTGTTTTTGCCTATTGCACTCTTAACTGTGTCATGTCTTTTCTTCACAGACGTTAGTCAGATCAAGAAGCAGAACAGAATTCAGCCATGGCCCCAAGGAAGAGAGGTGGTCGGGGGATTTCATTCATCTTTTGCTGTTTCCGAAATAATGACCACCCAGAAATCACATATCGATTGCGAAATGATAGCAACTTTGCTCTTCAAACCATGGAGCCAGCATTACCCATGCCCCCTGTGGAAGAGCTCGATGTCATGTTCAGTGAACTTGTGGTGAGTCCCAGACTTCTGTGGTTGCCATTTGTGGGGCCTCAGGAGGGCAGAAGAGGAGTGGTGTCAGTGGGTCGGTTTTGTTTGCTATGGATTTTTCCAATTCCAGTGAAATGTTTCACACCCACTCTTTATTATCTACACCCCTACTATCAGTGCTGAGCCTGTGGAAAAAGGGCAGATAGAAGAGGGTGGCACGAACATATCCTAATACTTGGCTGGTGCTTTATGTGGCTGGGAAGATTTGGACCTTCAGATCTTCAAATATGCAGCAGCATTTTACCCTAAATTTCTCTTCTAATATTTACTCCATTCTACTCTGATTTTGTACCTGTATGTACAAATGAATACTTCCTTAATTGACTTGATACCTTCTAGGATTCCCCAGCATGTACTATTAAAAAAAATTAGTCATACTTCCCAACTGATCCTTGATCTTTTGGTGAAAGACATTACTTAAGTACAGTGCCATTAGTTAGCCTAATGATAGGATTGGAATAATAACTATTGTGGGAAAATTTTAATAGATATCATCATGTTTTTGAGGATACTGTCCTCAAATGAGATGATTTATTTAGTGCAATACTCATTCATTAAGAGATGTAGGCAGGTTCTTCAAGTTCATGTCTCAGCCATTGTCTGAATTGGTGTTTCTTTCCATTCTGCTTCAGAGGACATTGTGGCATTATTTGAAAGCTGCTGCCATAATGATTAGAGAGGCCTTGGTTCAAATTACTTTTCTAACTTTATCTGCATAAGTTCAGGAAAAATTATTTTTCTCTTAGTTCATTTTCTGGTTTGGTATAATATTTAAATGAAAGCAATCTACAGTAGAAGTGGCCCAATGCCTGTAATTCTTTTTTTTATTTTTTATTGTAATTAATAAAAGGGTTACATGATATTTGCCAGATAGAAGGTGCATTAATTCACATACATTGATACCCTTTCACATCTCTTGGTACCCGTTTCCCTCCCCCCCACACCTCCCACCCGTCTTGGTTTTCCCCCCTTCCCTATCAAATTTCAAATATCCAAATACAAATAAATTCAATATATCAGATAACAAAGTGAGATACTATACCAATATGAGATAACCAAGGGACAGCAAAGGAGATGAGAGACAACAGAGTACATTAAGGACAACAATCATTCATTATATGGCTTTTGTTTCACTATCCTGGAGGCCCTTTCAATTAGCTTCACATTATATGGCCTTACGTATCAAGATTTTGCTCTATTGCAAATCTCTGCTAGTAGAGCCCACGGTTTCTACTGATTATGACAAATGAGGGAAACCATTGAGCCTAAGTTCCTTTGAGTCTGGCTTACTTCACTTAATATGATTTTTTCTAAGTCTTTCCATTTCCTAACAAATGGGGCGATGTCATTCTTTCTGATAGCAGCATAGAATTCCATTGTGTACAAATACCACAACTTGTTGATCCACTCATCAACTGAGGGACATCTAGGTTGGTTCCATATCTTTGCTATGGTGAATAGTGCTGCAATGAACATTGTTGTGCTAGTGGATTTAGTATGCCCTTGTTTCTGGATGGTTGGGTAAATGCCAAGTGGTGGAATTGCTGGGTCATAGGGGAGTCCTATGTTTAGCCTTTTGAGGCACTGCCACACTGCTTTCCATAGTGGTTGAACGAGTTTACACTCCCACCAACAGTGTAGTAGTGATCCCTCCTGGCCACATCCCCTCCAGCATCTGTTATTATTCGTTTTCCTGATCCTGGCCATTCTAACTGGAGTGAGGTGGAATCTTAAGAGTTGTTTTGATTTGCATTTCTTTTATGACCAGAGATGTTGAGCATTTCTTCATGTGTCTATAGGCCATTCTTATTTCTTCTTCAAGAACTGCTTAGGAAAAAGAAGAGATAACTTGTGACCGTATGTCATATCCCATGATGCTGAATATTTCCAGAGTTTAAGGGCTTCGCTCTTTCTCTTTTCTCCATGCATGACTCTATTCTAGGGATTAGGGAATTCCAGATAGAAATCTAAACCTACTCTACAGATCTAACAGTTTCATAATAGAAGGAGATGATCTAAAGCTTCCAAAGGAATGAACATAAAGCAACACATCTCACAGATTGTGTACATGTGCCATGTGTCTTGTGGGCTATATGGTGAAGGGCTGGGGAATGTGGTTAGGGAAGAGTTTCTGAAGGATGTGAGTCCGAGACCAGAGTGGATCACTTCAGTGGCCATGTCAGTCATCTCTAGATAGCTTATGCTGTGGCAGTAAAACCACAGTTGTTCCAACAGCAAAGGCTCATCTCAGGCTAGTGCTCCTCAACTATGTTGGGTCAGCTATGATATTCTTTGCCATCTCTTGTCTAAGAAGAAAGGCTAATAGTCTCCAATCTTATGCTTATAAATGTCACTTGTGATCACGTTTCATCGCCATGGCTGGTCACATGGCCATACTTGAGATCACAGGATATCATCTGTCTATAGGGACTGGCACCCCAAGTGACATGGCCAAGTTTGAGGTCACTGAGCTGGGTGGAGTACAACTCGTCCTCTCCCAGGGAAGGGCAATGAATCATCTACTATAATGACTGTCAAGAAGGACAGTAATGATGCATTTACAGGCTGGGTTTTATTTTCCACTTGAAACACTTTTAAACAGAGTCAGCAGCCTAAGGAGATAGGTGTTGGTTCTTGCTGAATATACCACTGGTACCAGGGGTCAGAGCGAGCATCCTACATATCCCACATCCACCACAGTGGATTGTATTCTGTCAGTCTCCCGTAAGGAGGCCCAGGCAGGAGCTTGTGTGGTGGCAGTTCCATAGGCATCCTAGAGACAGCTCATTGTTCCACATTCAGAAGGGAGAGAATTCCACTCTCGCTGCCTTAGTGATGTCTCAATTCTGTGCGAAAATTGCCTACAGCTGGTAGTTGTTAAAAAACCAATGCCAAACCAGAACTTTAAGCCAAAACCATTGGAAAACAAATTATCTTGAGGTTTCTATCTGTCCTGGAGAGTGACGATGGAGAGTGTCTACTTCTGACTTCAGGGACTTAGACCACAAATCCTTCCAGTTTCTAGTGGAGGCCTGGCGTAAGAGAGGTGGGCTCAAAGCCACTGGAGAGCTTCTGCCCTGGCTTCTCCTGAGCAGTCACAAAAGCAATTATGCTTGTGTTCTTCTACGAGAGAGGGATAGTGGCAGGGAGTGCCTGAGCTCTAGAGTCATACAGTGCTTCAGGCTGCTAGCTCAGCCAGAAATTTTCTTCAAGACAGATTCTATTTGAATTTGAATATGTGTTCTTGCCTATAAAATAGAAATCATGCCATCTTTCTGATAGTGTAGATATAAAGATTAAAGAAGATAATTTCTGGGGCCGGGAGTTTGGCCTAGTGGTAGAGTGCTTGCCTAGCATGCACGAAGACCCAGGTTCGATACCTTGGTACCACATACTTAGAAAAAGCCAGAAGTGGTGCTGAGGCTCAAGTGGTGGAGTTCTAGCCTTGAGAAAAATCCTCCCGCCCTGAGCTTAAGCCCAGGACTAGCAAAAAACAAAAAAATCACTTAAAGAAGATAACTTCTTTAAAAAGGCAGGTAGCTAACAAATGTATTGCTTCTCACATTCAAATACAACAGGAGAGACAGGGCATAACCTGGCTCTTCTTCACTTTGAAGCTAATCTGCTTATTGTGAATGAGCCAGTGTGGGTCCTGACTTGCAGGCCACTTTACTCCTGCTGTATTGGGAAGCACCCCATCAGAGCTAGTTGTTATAAGCTAGTTTTCCTTGCTCTGCCTAATGACTCACTCATATGACATTTTAAAAAGTTATACCAAATATGTTTCCTTTAGAATTGCTTACTGCAATGTAATCATTTCATAAATAATAGAAACCTTGCAAGGAGGTCAACCATGTGAACCTTTAAAGAACATGGCTGGTAAAGTATACCTTGGCTCTCTAGTCAGCTCTTTGTTACAGGTAGGGGAAATAGAGTTATCTCAATCTGAGGACCTTGTGATCTTTGGAAAGCTTAGACCCACATTCTGCCCAATTTTTACACTAACAACTTTATTGAAACATGATTCATAGGCCATGTAATTCATCTACTTAAAATATGCAACTTATTGGTTATTAGTGTATTCACAGAATTGGGAAAAAATCACCAAAATCAGTTTTGGGGCATTTTTATTATCCTAAAATACAACTTCCATATCAGTGAATCCTCACTCTCCGTGCAGTGTCATCCCCAGCATCCTCTGGAAACTATTAATCTATCTTGTGACTCAGATAATTTGTCTACTCTGAACAGCTTATATAAATCATACAACATATGGTTGTTTGTGCCTCGCTTCTTTCCTTAGCATCATGATTTCAAATTCATCCATTGTAGATGTATCAGTATTTCATTTTGTTTTTTGGTGGGGGGCAGTGCCGGGGCTTGAACTCAGGGCCTAGGCACTGTCCTCAAGCTTTCTTAAGTCTAGTGCTCTATCACTTGAGCCACAGCACTGCTTCTGGCCTTTTCTGTTTACGTGGTAACCAAGGAATCGAGTCCAGGGCTTCATGCATGCTAGACAAGTATTCTACCATTAGGCCAAACTCCCAGCCCTTCATATCTTTTTCTTGTCCAATAACAGTCCATTGTGTGGTTATGCCACATGTTTCAATCCATTTGTCATTGATGGAAATTTGGAATTTTGCTATATTTTGGCTGTAATGAATAATGCAACTATAAGTATCCATATTCAAGATTTTGTATATGAATAATTTTCAACTCTTGCGAATATGTACCTAGCATGGAACTGCTAGTCTTAAGAAAATATTGTGTTTAACTTTGGAGGAACTACTAAATGCTTGGTTTGGGTTTTTTTTGTTTGTTTTTTGTTTTTTTGCCAGTCATGGGCTTGAGCTCAGGGCCTGAACACTGTCCTTGGACTTTCTCAAGGTTAGAGCTCTACCACTTGAGCCTCAGCACCACTTCAGGCTTTTTTTTCTATGTATGTGGTACCGAGGAATCGAACCCGGGTCTTCATGCATGCTAGGCAAGCACTTTAACCACTAGGCCAAACTCCCGGCCCCTAAGTGCTTGGTTTTTAACCAGCTAATGTAGGAGGATTCTAGTTTCTCAATCTCTTTGCTATCATTTGTTCCTACTGATGTCTCTCCAATGAATCAATCAGATACTTTTAAAGATATTCTACACATCCTAAAGAATGAAAATAAATAATTTCAAAGTTATATTTTATCAGTTGTCAGAAATTAAACCTAACAATTTGTAATTGTTTGGGTTATTTACAAAGAGTTTTAGTTACTTCTGCTAACATATATATATATATATATATAATGTTATTTATTTATATTTATTTTTTTTTTTTTTTGCTGGTCCTAGAGCTTGAACTCAAGGCCTAGGTACAGAGCTTTTGGTACTCAAGGGTAGCACTTTACCACTTGAGCCATAGCTCCACTTCTAGCTTTTTTTTTTTTTCTTTTGTGGTTAATTGGTGATAAGAGTCTTCTAGACATTCTTACCTGGCTGGCCTTGAGCTGTGATCCCCAGATCTCAGCTGTCAAATAGTAGAATAGCCATCTATTTGATGTCCTTTAATCATCATTTCTTTTCTCTTGTATTCTTCACCCCTGTCTCTTCCTTCTTACTCTATGTCTTTCACTTTGCCTCTCTCTTAATCAAAATAAAGACTAATTCAAGACGTCATTGGTTCCTTAAAATAATATCCATCTATATTCATCTCTTTTCTGTAAGCATTTGAACGTCTTAGATTATCCAACCAAGAAATTTGCACATAATAACACTAGAAATTGTCCTTGATAAGTGACTTTTCCATTTCAGTATTAACAATAGCAGATTTCCCTTGGGATGAACAGACAAATGTGTCATCTCTTGATTGATTTTTTTTCCAGATTGAGTATGTATTAACTGCCTGCCTGTTCTAGACCTTGAGCTGATAAGACACAATCTTTAATGACATTTGGAGCTGTAGGTCAAGCAGAAAAGACAGGAAACCATATATGCCACTCAGTGCCACTTAGTGCCACCCAGCCAGTACATTTTGTTAGGGAAGCACTGTATAACCTAACACAAAGAGTTTTACTAGAATATCATTTCCATCTTCTCCTTTAACTTGTGACATGCTAATTTACTTCACATCATTTTCTAGTTAATCTGCCTTCAGTCAAATTCCTAGTCTTCCATTTATTCAGCCAGTAGTTCTGCTATTTTGGAGTAATATAGAGCGTTCTGCTGTCCTGGAAATGTAATATATTTTAAAGAGTTGTATGAGAAATCCATTACTGATCACTAAAGCACTACTTATTTATACTATTGGAAAATGCTAAAGTGCAAATTTCATTGGAAAGCTTATGAGGGTAGAAACCTAGTCATCTAATAGGATATGATTTGTATTCTCAAAATACAATCTTAAGTGAATACAGTTGCTACAGGTCAACTTTATTAAGAATGGAGCACATTTTCAACACAAGAAACCAGCATAGTTTTTGAGAAGTGAAGATAGTAGAAATGAGAGAATTTAGTTAAGTCAGATTTAAATGAATTCAGAGGCACTGTGCCAAGTAAATTCACTTGGGGACTTATATCAATTAATATCTTTTCTCAATATATTCCAAAATCACTTTGGTATGAAAATATAGGAATCCAAGTCTGTCACAAGGGCTTATGTAACACTGTGAACTTTTTTTCCTCTACTAGTCATGAGAATTCTTAGCCCTTTTTATAGGCTGTCAGCATTTCTTTTATTCCTAGGGCTATTTTAAGTGCTCTTTAATAATAAAGTTCTTCCATTAACACTAGAATCAATGGAGAGTTACATCACATTTTATCCCTTTATTTTTAAACCTTGCCTTTAAGACTAAGAATGGAGCTATTCAGTTTCCTGTCCTCAAGAAAGATGATATTTAATTTTAAGCTGATAAAAGAAAAAGAAAACTTGTTGTAAGGAGTCATGGTTTTAACCTATTGCTTCTTAGTTGGTGTGCAAATTAAGCAAAGTGGTAATTAAACAAAAGAAACCAGACTGTATACAGACTTCAGAGATTGATCTAGAATAATTTCAGAATAATTTTGTCTGGACCAAAAAAAAAAAGCAGAATCTAATGAAAGAATTTATATTAAGATTGTTCTGTTTCTATGAGGCTTGTTTTCATTTGACAAAGGTCAAAAGAAAATTCTGCAAAACTGAAGGGTACAATTAATTTCCAGTGAAGAAAAAGGATTGTAGCATTTTCAGACAAATCACCTTGATGAATTCATAGAAAATGCTTGAAGCAGTATGAAAATATGCAAAACATCACAAAAAGCAGAGGGAATGTACATATGAGTATGCAGTGCTAAAATTCCTGTCATGAAAGTGAACTCCTGCCAATATATAATTTAAAGGTGACAGAATGACCCCAAACCCAGAACTTGATCCAAGTTACTTGGTGTGTAAGACGGTCTAATTGTGGGGGTGGAGGGTGGGCGGGTGGTGTGTACATGAGTATGTGTACTGGGCTTTGAGTTAGAATCTTGTGTATGCTAGGTAACATTCTGTCCCTGAGTTATACCCCAGATCACCCAGCTAATGTTGATACACTAGATTTGCTGTTGTGCTTTTGAATAAAATATTGTGTCATTTCTAAGAATTAAAGTAGGGTTGACAGCAGATTTTCATCTCAGTGGACATTACACATTTCTTTGTATTGGCTGAGATGTTGTTTGCTTAAAAACAATGATGGCTTTGTAAGTTTCCTTCTATTCTTTTGATCCACTAAAGCTTAAAGCAAAACCACTTTTTTTTGTTTTAAATATTTTAAAAAATCTCATTAGATCATTTCAAGTCCTTTTCTACAGACTACTAAGTTTAGATTTTTAGTTCATTTTAGATTCCCTTATCAGTCCCGTTATTGATTTTGAAATGTTTCTTAAAAACTCAAGAAGATGGGGGCTGAGAGTTTGGCCTAGTGGGAGAGTGCTTGCCTAGCATGCATGAAGACCTGGGTTTGATTCTTCAGTACCACATACATAGAAAAAAGCTGGAAATGGTGCTGTGGCTTAAGTGGTAGAACGCTAGCCTTGAGGAAGAAGCACAAGGACAATGTTTAGGCTGTGAGTCCAAGGCCCAGGACTGGCAAAAAACAAAACAAAACCCCTCAAGAAGATTGAGTGGGGATAGGTGGAGAGGTAGAGGAAAGAAACAATAGAAATACTACAAAAACAGTCCAAGTTAATAATGCCTTTGAGAAAATGGTCATGAATTCCTTTAGTCTTGATGAATTCTATTAAGATGAATTCCAAAGAGATGCTGAATGGGATAGCATTTGCTACAGCTTAAAATTTGATTATGTAACTTGGTCCTTAAGTCTCCCAGGTATAAATTATACACACAATATAACTTTCCCACTCTCCATATATGTTTATAATAGAGATATGGTTTAGGTAAACTTGTAAGTGTAATTTGAAGATGTGTTTTTTAGTGATGGCTAGAAAGATCTAGAGTTTGTACAAATTAACTACCCATAGAATATATCTTGATGGTCTGGGGATCATCTGAACACCATCACTTGCTTACATAAAACATATGTGGCATGGAGATAAATGCCTAATACATGGTATATTTCAGCTCTAAATTATGTTTGAACATTTTTTTTACCTGCTGTGGCAGAGTACTAGCCTTGAGCAAAAAGTGTCAAAGGACAGTGCCCAGTCCCTGAGTTCAAGCCCCAGGACTGGCAAAATAAATAAATGAATAAATAGATAAATAAATAAATCATGTCAAATATGTAAATTTTTACCTTCAGAGAGCCAGTTGGCTCAGGTGTTATGCCTGGCATTTCCATCCTCTTCAGCATTTCCAGGTCTTGGAACAGTTATCTGCTCCTTCATGGATGATCAGTAAGCACTAACATCTTGAGTACACAAGTGGATGGTTAACTGGACTCTGAAGCATAACACATAAGCATGTACGTGTGAGAATTAATGCTTGCTGAGTCCCCCTGAAGCTTTATAAAGTATGAATGCCTCCCCCAGGTTTGTATTTGAATAATTCTAAAAATACTGATATGATGACAAGTTGGGCTGACCCCCACACCCTTGCTTATACCACACCTATCTGCTGTCATCAATTTTTTTTCTTCATATATTTTTTATTGTAATTAATAGAAGGGTTACAGTACATTCACCAGATGGAAGGTACATTAATTCACATATATTGATATCCTTTCTCATGTCTTGGTCCCCATTTCCCTCCCCCCACCCCGTCATCAATTTTTATCCATTCTTTAAATGAATGTTAAGTTACTATAGGAGCACCAAGTGGTTCACATGCAGGGTAGCAAAGTAAAAGGGTAAGTTTGGTGACTTTTAAGAAATATTCTCATTCTTCAAAGTCTCTACTGTCTTACTATGTGATGGACAAGAGTTGTTTATTTTAAATAACTGGGAAACTGCTGGTGATTCAGATTAAATTAAAAATAAGGTTACTCTAATGAGTTTACAGTTGAATAACAAAAATGATAAAAAAAAAAAACACCTGAACTGTAGGTTTAGCTTAAGGTTGTCTAGAAAACAAAATATAATTTGCTTTGCTTGTTAGTAAGAGAATGAGAGAAGGTGGTATAAGATATTACATTGGTATTAAGAAGCTAAAAGTTATTAGTCAGCTTTTACTTGTGGGATTCCTCACTTTATTTTTATATGTAGCACGAAAACATGTCTGTCAGACACCCAATATTACTGTGTAGGTGGTGGTGAGTCACTGTGGGATTCTCTGTAATGACTAAGACTGTTGGCAGAAATCTAGGCAGGAAAGCTTTAGTGTTTGCCTTGTGTATACACAGCCTTTTTGAGTTGAAGCATTGTTTTTCCATTCTTGGCTTTCCTGGCTAGTTAGGTGCAGGTAATAAGTCACAGAATACATCTCTATTTAAACTGACAAATCTAACATTCAGTTTTCTAACTACCACCATGAAAATAAAACACTGTTCTCAGGGTTACTGCGGTAACATTTTAAGAGCTGCGTTGGCAGTTCATGTTTCAGGATGTGGTAGTCATTTGCTTTGGTGAGGCTGGATTGTCCATCATCTTAATACATTATTGTAGCCTAGTGCCACATTTTCTCTACATTTAATAAAAGTATACTGTTTTTATTTTTACTAGGCTACCGAAGTGTCACCTTCAGTTTTCCAACTGCTTTTGTCTGGCCCCTTGCCACTTGCTATTGAAATTATTACCATGTCTTCTGATGTGTGGTTTGGTCATTTATATTTGGGGATTTAACATGTTTCTGGTACTGTTGAGTTGTGGGATGGGAAGAGGGAAGAAGACATTGTCCTGAGGGTTTGAGTGTTGTGGGGAATTGCTGGGTGTGGAGAATCCAGGTCAATTGGGCCCATTTGCTGTGGACAAATTTGAATTGAGACTTGTCTGAGTAATAGGAGGGTTGAAAATTCTCTGAGTGCTTCACATTGATTTAGATGGTGGGTACCTCAAAGGGCTTGTTTTAGCTTTTCCTCTCTCCTCACTTATTCTCCTTTTATATTATTGTTTATATATCTTTTTAACCTTGTCTAGATATATCTATTTGCTTGTATGTGCTTAATTCAATGTATTTGAAGCAGAATCCTAAATTAAGAGATTTTGGCTCATTGAAATCTGTTGATTTGAAAGATTTATTTTTTATTTTTATTTTTGCCAGTCCTGGGGCTTGACTCAGGGCCTGGGCACTGTCCCTGAGCTTCTTTTGCTGAAGACTAACACTACTATTTGAGCCACAGAACCACTTCTGGCTTTTTGTTTGTTTGTTTGTTTATGTGGTACTGAGGAATCAAACCCAGGGTTTCATGCATGCTAGACAAGCACTCTACCACTAAGCCACATTTCCAGCCACCAATTTGATAGATATTTTACATAATAAATGCTTTGGAAAATTTTTAAAATAAAAAATTTCATATTGCAATTAGCTGAAAGTCTCTGGAAAAAGCTTTTTTGTTACAAAGCACTAACCTATCTACTCATTCAAGACCCTTATTGTATATTATTTCAGAAGTCCTTCCCTTGCTCTATCTAGTACATCAATATATTTCCTTAGTTGATTTGTGCTGCACCAATTGTTTTCTGGCTTACATAGGTTTCTCTATAGTTAGCTGATTGTTTACAGTGTAAGACTGGTGAGATTTCTTTGTCTAGAATCTTTTAGAAGTGACGCTTAATAGTATGCTTTGTTAGGAATGAACCCTGGGGCTGCAGTTCCCACAGCTGGCCTTTCCTCTGAGATCCTTTCTTCTTAAGAGCTTCAGGATATTATATGTAAGATACATATTTTATACACATATAAAAGTGCAATATCTTCTTCAATAAGAAAGCCTTTAGGGTGCTGTCTGTTGGTTTTCTTTTTCCTAAATTTGAGCCTCCTTGGGATGGAATGGTGCTTAGTGCAAGGATTTCTACTTTTCTCATTTGCTAAAATCATTTTCCTTGAATTGACTTTCAAACTATTTAGATAGGAGGGCATGGTGATGCATGTTGGTCATCCCAGCTATACAAGAGGCTGAAGTCAGGAAGATCAATGTTCCAGGTTAGACCAGGGTAAAAAAGTTCATAATACCCTATCACAACAGAAAACAAAAACCAAAACCAAAACTCAAAACTGAGCATAGTGGTGTGGTTCCTGTCATACCAGCTATGGTAAGAAACAGAAATAATAGGATCATAATGCAGGCTGGCGAGGATAAACGCCACGACACAGTGTCAAAAATAACCATGGCAGGCCAGGAGCATGGCCTAATGGAAGAAGGCTTGCCTAGCATTCACAAGCCCTGGATTCGATTCCTTTGTATCCCATACACAGAAAAAGCTAGAAGTGGTACTGTGGCTCAAGTGACAGAGCAGTAGCCTTGAGCAAAAAGTGTCCAAGGACATTGCCTAGGCACTGAGTTCAAGCCCTAGGCTTGGCCATGATGATGATGATGATAATAATAATAATAATAATAATAACAACAACAACAATAAAAATAACCAGAGCAGAACGGGCTAGAGGCATGACCTGTGGTAGGGCACTCACTAGTGCCACAGAAAACAAAACAATGATTGCAACAACAACAAAAAAAAGAAACACTCTATGACAAATAAAAATTCTGTAGCCAAAGCAAGGAGCTTTCCCATCCATATTGGAGGCCCAGAGTCCAAGGCTGCTTCCTGGGTCTCAGCTAATCCTGCTCATTTGTTATTCTTGGTGGAAACTTAGGCTGTCAGTGTACTCAGGAGCCCAGACGCTGCTGTGGCACTACCACAGGAAGAAATCCAAACCACAAACCCCACAGAGACAAGCTTTGAAGGCTTTCTTGTTAATATTAATGTATCACTTAGTTCAACTGTTAGATTATTGAATTGATTATTAAAGGGCCTTGAGGGGAATACACATTAATTGAACTCACAGAACTTTCCTAAGAAATGAGGATGTCCGTGTGGATGATCTGTGCTGTCCAAGAAAAGCTATACTCTGAAGGAATATTTTTGGTTCTCTTTTTAACATACTTTTTCTTGACTAGTTTCTCCTCTAAACAAGTTCCTTGGTTTACCTGACATTCAACTCAAGCTTTATTTCCTTCCTTTACTTTGTTTGCTAGGGGCTCCAACAAACAGAACTGATTTTTTTCCCCAAATTTTAACCATGAGGAGGTATGCTTTACATGACATAGAGTCCACCTGTTAGAGGTATACAGCCTGGGTTTCGATCATTATATAGCCATAGTTTTAGAGCATCCTTAGGTCTTTCCATCCTCAGGCTCCTTTGCAGTCATCACTACACTAATCTTTCTGCCTCTGAAAGGTTTACTTTCTCTTTAGGAAAAAAAATCACATAAAAGGATATTGTAGCAGGGGTCCTCACTGCTACACTTTCCATAACTGCCTCTTTCCATATTTCAATTAATTATCAAAAAGAAATATCTTCTGAAACATTACTTTAAAGTCATTTTAAAGCTTAAATAAACATGTCGGAATGATTTTCAAATTAGTTTTGTATTTCCTTTTTTTTTCTTTTCTTGGTGTGGGACTTGAACTCTGGGCCTGGGCACTGTCCTTGAGCTCTTCAGCTCAAGGATACTGAGCCACACCTTGAGCCACAGTGCCACTTCCTGTTTTCTGGTAGTTAATTGAAGATAAGAGTCTCATAGTCTTTAGTGCCAGGCTGGCTTTGAACTGGGATCCTCAGATCTCATTCTCCTGAGTAGTTAGGATTACAGGCATGAGCCATAGTGCCCTGCTTCCTTCTTTTATTTTTTTTCCCCCAATAGCTGTGCTTTCTTTTCTTTCTTTTTTTTTTTTTGGGAGGGGGATGGTAATAGGGCTTGAACTCTGGGCCTAAGCACTGTCCCTGAGCTCTTCAGCTCAAGGCTACTACCCTATCCCTTGAACCACAGTCGCCACCTCCCATTTTCTAGTGGCTAATTGGAGATAAGAGTCTCAAGGTCTTTAGTGCTCGGGCTAACTTTGAACCACGATCCTCAGATCTCAGCCACCTCAGTAGCTAGAATTACAGGTGTGAGCCACCGCACCTAGGTTGTGCTTTATTTTCTTACCCAGAAATGTGTGTTTGTGTAGTGTGTATATGTGGTGCGTGTGTGTGTGTGTGTGTGTGTGTGTGTGTGTGTGTGTATCTTCTAGAAGATGAGAAGGTAAAATCAATCCAGTTGTTTTATAACTACAGAAATATTTTGTTATCCAGGAATGAGATGTAGATTCAAATATGGGAGTTAAAAGTAGAACTGAAATAGCTTCTGGAAGAAACTCATGTCAAAAAAAGTAGTTTTTTGCAGTTATTTCTATTCTTTTTTTCTTTATTTCTTTTCCTTTTCTTCTTCCTTTTCTATCTTGCCATTTGTTTCCTTTTAGGAATGCCAAGAATCAAACTCAGGGGTCTATGCGTTCTAGACAAATACTCTTTTAATAACCATATCTTCAGTCCTTCAAAGACCTTTTCAAAAGACCTAAAATAATTGAATTTTCAAAAAGACATTGACAAGTTAGACAGTCATTAAAAAAATTCTGGTATTATTTGTTCCTTTATCTGGAGAAACAGTGAACAAATGCAGCAGTGGTACTTACTGGGCACTGTGGTGAAAATGAACTATACAACTTGTGGGTGGGGACAGAAGGGAAAAACTAGGAGGGAGGGAAGGGGTGACCTTGTCCAAAAAGAAATGTACCAGTTACCTGACTTATGTAACTTATTCCTCTGTATATCACCTTTATAATAACAATAAAAAACAGCAAGTTTAAAAAATCTGATGATCATAATACAGTGCTAACCAAATGAAAAGGCAAGCCACAAGTACAGAGATATATTCTCAATACATATCTCTGACCAAAGATATGCCAATTCAATAAAAATAGTCATAATTCAGAAAAAGAGCACATAGGAACAACCAGTAAACACAGGTAAAAGTATATTCAAAAGTAATCATCATCAGGAAAGGGCAAATGAAAACTACACTGAGGTAGCACTTCAGATAAACTAGGATAGCTAAAATTAAACAGGCGTGGCACTATGTGCTGAGAATGTGGCACTACTGGAAATGCCTCATTTCCTGATGGGAATGTGAAATGGTACCATTAGTTCTTACAAAATAGGACAACTACTTTCAGCCTATGCTTTTGCCAACTCAAAAATGGTATTCTCAAAATCTGCATTTGAGAAGAAACATTTATTATCACTGTATCTTACAGCATCCTTTCCCATTCTCTCAACTCTCCCACCTTCCCTCCTACCATGTGGCTTATTGCTTTTTGTTTTCCTTTTGGTGTACCTTCTGTATCATAATATTTTGGGGATGGATAATTAATGTAAAGATGATAAAAAACTGAACTCTGGGAACCAGAACATAATGAGAGTGAGGTAAGCCAATTATAGAGCTGCAGCCATATGATAAATCGTGAAGCCCAGAAGTGCTGCCGAGAAAGCCAGGATAGATTAACTTGGTGGGGGGGCGGGGGGAGTAGTTGATGCCTTGGTAAAGCTTAAGCAAATCATACTGTCCTCCTAGGTATCGTTCGAAGTCTCCTTTTTTTCATAATTTTTTAAATAATTTTTTATTGTGATTAATAGAAGGGATACATTATATTCACCAGAGAGAAGGTGCATAACTTCACAAACATTGATACCCTTTCTCATGACATGGTCCCCATTTCCTTTCCACCCTTCCTCCACTTATCTTGATTTCCCCCCTTCCCTATCCAATTTCAAATAACCAATTAAGCACATATAAAATATATCAGATAAGAAGGTGAAAAATTGTAACAATATGAGGTAACCAAGGGATGGCAAAAGAGATGGGTGATAATATCGTACATTAAGGACCACAGTCACTCATTATATGGCTTTTGTTTCCTTATTGTAATTAATAGAAGGATTATATTATGTTCACCAGATAGAAGGTACATTACTTCACAAACATTGATACCCTTTCTCATGTCTTGGTCCATCCCCCCACCCCGCCCCTCATCTTGTTTTCCCTCCTTCCCTATCCGATTTCAAATAACCAAATAAGCATATATACAATATATCAGATAACAAGGTAAAATACAATATGAGATAACTAAGGGACAGCAAAAGAGATGAGAGATAACAGTACATTAAGGACAACAATCACTCATTACATGGCTTTTGTTTCTATATCCTGGAGGTCCTTTCATTTAGCATCATCCTATATGGCCTTATGTATCTAGGTTTTGTTCTATTGTAAATCTCTGCTAGGAGAGTCCAAGGTTTCTACTGATTATGACAAATGAAGGAAACCATTGAGCCTTGAAGTCTCTTTGGAACAGGATCTCATCATGTGCAGTTGTAGAATTGTGATCAGCAGTGCCAGAAGGTACTTCTGTTGCATGGGGGAGGAAAGGCATGTCAGCAGATATTCCACACGTGCAGCTATGGAATTTGGGTTTTATTCTGACAGGAGAAGAACTGTTGATGCCTTCTATCATCTTGTTTACCTAACTAGATTATAATTGCCTTGAAATCAATGTGTGTTTTCATCTTTGTACTCTTTATAATGTCTGGCCCTGATTCTGGAATGGATAGGACATCGAGTTAAGTGTTGATGGAGTTCTTGAGACTATGATGGCCTCATAAAGACTTGTATGCTTGATTCAACACATTATTAAAACAGAACAAGTCAGAGCAAAGAGTCATTAGGAATGGAGAAGTGAGGGTCTTATTATGTTCTGGACATTGTACATAGTCACCCTTTAAATTATGTAATAATTATATGATAGTTAACCATATAATAATTCATATAGATTTGTTACATAATTTAATCGGTCATGCTTCTTACCCGGAAACCTAACTGACCTTACCTTTGATTACTCTGAAGAGAAAGATCAAAGTTCAGAGTGGCTTTTATTATACCTGCTGTTCACCATCTCCGGTGATTCTTACCTATTTCACATTTCTCTGTAAGCTCTTGCTTCACTTCCTTGGAAAAGCCTTCACTATCTCTTCTTTCCCATAAGTGGGCTCTCAGAACTGCTTAGTGAGTGGCCATACCTTTGTTAGGAGTATTTCATTTCTCCTCTGCTTTCACAAGATTATACCTTTCTGTCCTTTGCATATATAACAGTGCTTGTTTTCTATGTACTGAGCAAAAGTGGGTTTTTTTTTTAATGAATCTGCGAGGCAACTATCAGGAACGTACTCTGATTTCTGTCTTCAGATGATCACATGATCAAGAAAGAGCCACACTTAGAACCCAGAGGTACAGCCCTCTCTGCTAACAGGCATCTAGCTGTTAATTGCCATTTCAGGCTTATATGTGTGACATGATTGTATCTGTCTGTTGGTCAGTTAATAGATGAAAAATGTTGTGGCTAAGAACATGAACTCTGTAACCAGGACTTAGGTTCCATTTCTGCTATTCACTAGGTTTCTTGCCTGGAACATGGTACTGAATTTGGAAGAAGGGATAATTAATGTATTACCACTTCGTAGGATAGTTGTAAAAATTAAAATTAACTGACCCATCTAAAGCATTGTAGCTACTATTAGGCACATAGAAATTGTTCATTATTTGTTAGTTATTACTCTTACAAGGCTGCATTTCTTTCCCATTTCCCTACTATAATCAAAAGTTATATCTAGACATTTTATAGCAGTTTAAATGTTTTATTCTGTGAACATTCTCTTCTTGCCTGAAACCATCTGTTTCTAAGTCTTAAGTTTTAGGATCACACATTTCTTCACATCTCTACATAATCAGCAAAAGCTATGTTATGATGTAAAACCACACACTTCTTCACACCTCTGCATAGTTAGCAAAAGCTATGTTATGATGTAGTAAAGCATGTAATATTAACAATGGTGTTCTCTCACACACAAATGTAACACCTTTTTCTCAAGCGAAGCACCATTTTATTTAGCTGTTTGATTAACTGATCTGATTGTTGAGAAGTGATTTATGTCACCCTTACTTCCCCTGTTTTTCCGTATGTGAGACCACGTATGATTTACAGGAAATTTAAAAAGGAAGAAAGGAAGGAAAATAATGACTTCATATTTATTATAGTTCCATGCCAAAATCATATTCTCTCATAATGGAATTATCTCTAAAAATACCTCATTCCTTCCCTGTTGTTTATTATTGAACTTATCAATAGATTCTTGTGTGTGTGTTCATGCTCACACATGCATGTGTTTTACTAACATTGCTGTTTGCCTTGTTCTTATAAGAAAACAACAGCTGATTTGTATTCAAATGAGAGAAATAACACCAGTATATTTGCCATCGTATATTAGGTTATGTGTTTAGATGATTTTGCTAACCCTTGTAAGAGATATGATATGACATTCTTATCCTGGAGATGTAAGGAGATTCAGAACTTCCCCTGGGAAAGCTGGTATGGGCTCTAGAGGGGTAGGTGTTAATGAGTGATGTTGGATGATAAATGTTGGGTTATAAATGGAAGATCCCAAGAGGCAGGCTGAGGAATGGAAAATTAATTTAAAAAATAGAAGTAATGACATTTTCTGAACTAGTAGCTGAGAGCAGCACAGATGCTCTGTTTTCAAGGCAGTGAATCTAAAATGTAGTCTCCCAAACCAGAAGTATTAATAACCTCTAAGAAATAACAGAAATGTACATGCTCCCACTTCCTCCTATGATCAGTTTTAAAAAGATGGTTTAAGAAGCTCTTTTGGCTGGACAGTGGTGGCTCATACCTATAATCCTAGCTACTCAGGAGGCTGAGATCTGAGGATTGTGATTCAAAACCAGCTCAGGCAGGAAAGCCTGTGAGTGAGATGCTTATCTCCGATTAACTGCCCCCAAAAAGCCAGAAGTGGGGCTGTAGCTCAAAGTGGTAGAGCACTGGACTTGAGCACAAAAGCCCAGGGACAACACCTAGTCCTTGAGTTCAAGTCCCAGGACTGAAATGAAAGAAAAGGAAGAGAGAAGAGGGGGGCGGGCAGGCAGGCAGGCAGGCAGGCACACACACACACACACACACACACACACACACACAGAGACAGAGACAGAGACAGAGAGAGACAGACAGAAAGAGACAGAGAGAGAGAAAAACATTTCTGGTGGTTCTGATATTAGCTCAAGTTTGAGAAAGACTGCTTTAAGAGAATTGTAGTCATACTGAATAGAAAGGATTGGGAAAACAGTGGGAGGCTGTGTCAGAAGCCAGGGGAGAGGTTATTAGGGCCTAAGTGAGTTAGGGTGGATCCACTGGGAATGAAGCAAAGGGAAAATCATGAGGTATTTCAAGGAAGATGTAATACGACTTGATGACTTATAGTTGTAGGAATCTAGGATCTGAACCAATCTGCAATGCCTGCATGTCCATGAGTATCGTAATACTGTTGAAATGCACAAAATCTTGGGGTGTGGGGTGAGGAAGAGAAACAAAATCATACTCCTCAGGGACTGAAACCTAATGATGTCTAAATTTATAGCTTACATGACTTACCCACATCCACCAACCTACCACTTTCAACTACATAACATTCCTTATAGGAAATTAAATGTATCTGATGCTCAGTACCAACAACTACCTTGAGTATGGATTAAGTTTTTATTTAATGCCAAGAACTTTTCTCTAAGCACTTTGTATTTACTATCACATTGTTGATATTCATTAGTTATGAATGCCTTTAAATTGCCTTCTGTTGGTGTCTGATGTAAGCTATACACCACTACAAATTTAATGTTTTTAAAAACAGCTATGCATCTGGTCTTTGGAGTCAGTTCTGGGCTTAAGACCAAACCTTATTATTTAGCAGGTCTGAGGTCTTGGACAAGAAATTTATCAAATCTTCAGCCTAAATCCCTTAACTAGGTTATAATGGGGATTATTATTACAGTGAGTATGCAGTGCGTATCTTAGGGTCACTGTGAGAACTAAATGAGAAAATGCCTGAACATGAAGTACTTAGAAAATATTAAGAACTAAAATTTGACAAGTACAATGCCCTACTCTTACTCAAAACTTCATTTTCTCACCTTGTTGCAAGAGAACATCTAAAGCTTCCTACAAAGTGGTAATGCTCTACATGCCAAATCTTTTACATGATAAAGTTTGCATAACCCAGTCTTTGAACTGGCACTTATCTGTTAGTATATGAATCTGTTACCCCAGCATGGCCTTTGTTTCTGTACTAGTCGGCTTTTTGTCACTCTAACAAAATGCATGAGAAAATTAATTTATGAAAAAATAATGGCTTAAGTTTGGCTACAATTGATTAGCTCCTTTGTTTTTTGGATCTGTGATGAGGTAGCTATCATAGTCAGATCTCATAAGAGAGCAAAAATACTTACATGATAGGAAGAGAAATCCAGACTAAAGAAGTTGCTCCCTTCCCCATCATGTCCAAATCCCAAGAAATATCTTTTTTTTTTTCCCCAAGAAATATCTTAACATGAATTCTAATCTCTTATGGCATGAGGGTATTCACTGTGTAGTAGACCCAACACAGTTATTGACACCTACTTGGGATGATTCTGGCCAAGATGATTCTAGGCCCGATTTCCCACAGTCTTTGTGCTTTGCCTATCTTCTTATACTTTGTACCTGGCTCCATGCCATTATATTATCTTAATGGTAGTAGCACAAATCTGACATAAGTTTTGAACTTTTCCAACATTTAAATATGTGTTTTTATCCTTGGATAATACTGATGAAATTCTTTAGAAGAATATTAAATCTATGAAATACTAATTATTTTATTTTCTTCTCAGGATGAACTTGACCTCACAGACAAACATAGGGAAGCCATGTTTGCACTTCCAGCTGAGAAAAAGTGGCAGATATACTGTAGCAAGAAAAAGGTAAGATAAGTCATTATGATTATGTGAGAAATTATTGTTTTAAAACTTTTCCTTTTTCTTGGATAGGGAATGGGGAAAAACAAGATGAGGGGTGGGGGAGGGGGGAAGGGAAATGGGGACCATGACATGTGAAAGGGTATCAATGTGTGGGAATTAAGGCACCATTTATCTGGCAAATATCATGTAACCCTTCTATTAATTACAATAAAAATATATTAAAAAAAACTTTTCCTTTTTCCTCCAATTTTAACAGCAGAACTTGGACAGCTCTTTATGACGTAAAAACCATATTAAATGTCATGATGTGGCCTTGGCTTTACCTGGGGCAAAATGCCAGCTCTCTAGATGTCATTTCTATCAATACGCCATGGGGCTTCTTTGCCCTGTAATGGTTATTCACAATCATGTGCCACTGAGACTGAAACTAACACAGGTTTACATGAGATAGAAGGGATCTCCTATTATTTAACTGGTGGATAGAGATGAATGATATGAATTTACAGCCTTTGGTGACTGCCTTCTAGCCACTTTACATTTCACCATCTCTGAGGTATGGTCTTAGCCTCATGGTCTTAACTAGCTTTCTGGCCATTTCACATTCCTAACTAAGGATAGAGAAAAGGGAGAAAAGGTATAGACTCTCCTACACCCATTTTAGAGACACATTTCAGGAGTTCTATACCTACCATCACCACATATACTCTTTGGAATGTGATTACTCCTTGCTTCAAAAAAAAAAACCAATCTTTACTCTAAGCAGGTACTCACTACTTAAAAGCTAACTTTTCATAACCTTAAGTGATGGAGAAAACAGACCATGGTGGCCGCAGAACTGCCAGATGCTCTTACTCCTGAGTATTGATGGTACCGGCTATTGCTCCGTGGCTGCATCTCCTGAAATGGGGTTTACTGTGCCATCTCTTTAAGTCTTTGGCCATTCTTATATTTATTTTATTTTATTTATTTTGATAATTCTGTCCATGGCCACTTTCTTTCTATACCAATACAGATTTAAAAGCTGAGTAAATAAGTAGGAAAGGCAGAGCTAGCACTCAAGAGAAATGCTACTTCTTTCTCATACTTTGAAGTGTTCTACTTTACGCTGTTTAAAACATGTAGTTTTCCCCCTGAGCAGCTACAGTGAGTAAAACTGTGTTTCAGACTTGGTTCTGTCGGCTTTTACTAGACGATGATGGCTAAGCTGCTGTCAGATTTGCCCAAACATGTAATATAGGGAGAAGGACATGCAAATAAAAAGCATCAAATTCTGTCCTCATTGATATATTATACGGTCTTTGGAAACAAGGGAACTTTCACATCACCATCTTAAAAGCCTACCACTGGGACTGGGAAAGAAAAAAATCTTCTAGTGCTATGTACACAAAGGACATTGTTTTAGCTCATCCTACTATCACATTTTCCTCAAAATTAGGAAATAGTGCAAAGTAGGGATTGAGAACATCACTGAAGGAAGGGGAAAGGCAGGGAAATAGGGGCAGCTTGCAAAGGGGAAAGTTTCCTTCTTTCCCAGATTTTATTACGCCCTTGACAGCAATTGAGAGTTAATCATGGAAACTACTGCCCCTTACATTAGAGAAGGCAAACCCTGGAGGATAGCAATGACCCGGGGCTCACAGCTGCTGCTCGTTTTTCAATTTCCAGGCCTATCAGATCCCCTCACAAGCCCCATCTGAAGCGTACATGATGAGCCCAGCGTTTCGTGGGAGGATGGATGTGGATGTGGCCACTGGCTGCAGAATCCCACAGCATGACAGATGGCCCCTCTGGCTAGTAACCTGGCCAGATTACACAGATATCAAGGAATGCACTTTCTGCTAGCTTTCCTTCCAGCAGCTTGGATTCTTTATGTGACTTAGCAATGGCATAACTAAATGGGGGAAACCATGTCAGTTCTCTGGGGAGTCCCATGGGTTTATGTCTTTGCCTCACTATAAAGTCCTCAATTAAGAATTTTCTGGATTATAATTTCTCAGGCAGTTAAAACTATACTGTCTGTGGTCTGAAACTGAACTCTTTAGATATTGCCATAAGTCAAGAAATATGAGATGAGGAGAAATATTAAATAAAACTTGCTAGCAAAAGGATGTGATGTTTACTTCAGATTTTGAGATGTCTTTCAGAATGGAGCTCTTTGGTGGCCATTCTTGATCATAAGAACAGATTATTTTCCTTGGAATACATTTGTATAGCTTTTTCAGATTAGGTTTATCATCATCAAGCCAAACCACATCCATTTCTCAGGCTGAGGGAAAGCTACACCCATGGCTCTTCAAAATTTCCATTTTTGAAGATTAGAACTCAGGGCATCACACAGACATTCTCCCACATAGTGAAGCCTTACAGAGTTAAGGGCCCACTGACGCCAACAGAAACAGACCACAGGAGATGGTGAAAAATGGGCTCTGTATGTAAAAGTGAACAGAAATAAGACTGGGACCTGAGCACAACGCCAGACTTTGCTCAGCCAACTGCCTGTTTTCCATTCAAAAGAGATTTGAGTCCCAGCAGTGGCTATCTGCTTATCACTGTGTTCATTTAGGAAACTTCTCTATCTAAGTCACTGGTTGACAATTTATTTCCAGAGCCAAATTAAAGCAGCATGAGTATTTCTGGGGCTACAGTGAGTAGAAAGAAATGAATTGTAATTGGCCTAATTGAGTAATCTGGAAGAGAGTCAGAGATGAATATTGTGGCCCTTTTTAAAGTCCAAACAAATGTCTAACAGTTATAAGGCTGGTTGGTTGGCCCTAGCTTGTCACAGATAGCAATCCACTGTCATTTTTTTTTTAACTTTTATGAACAGTTCAAAAAAGGTTCTGTTGGTAGGGCTGTGGGGGTACTTTCAAATAGGAAATGTTTGCGGTTCTTATCTTTAAAGGTAATTCCCTTTTTTAGTTCCAATCACAACATACTCTTTTGTTTAAATGAGGTTTTTCCCAGTTTCCAGCCAGAAACTGCATCTGTTAACAATCTTTTGGATTTTAAACTGAAGCTTTTTAAACAATGAACCATCTGACCACGAAAGGCATCTGGCCATGTTGTATTTGCTTATTGTTAACATGAGTTTTGAAATTCTGGGAAAAGTAAGGAGAGAGGTAAAAGTAAAATAGTAAGGAGAGAGGTAAAAGTAAAGTGTATACACTGTATTTTTGGTGACAGCAATTGCAGAAAGAAACTTTTAATTGCTGTTCCTTTTTTTCATTTAACCAATATTTTAAGTTTTCAGAAAGGTTTTTACTCCTTTCTCTGGATTACAAAGGAATGGATGGGGCTGCAGCTGCTGTTAGCGACAGTGACATCAGAGGTTGGAGGCAAAGATCAGAATTTGACACTATGCCTGATTTTTCTTCTGTTATTACTAATCTCCAAAGTTGAGGCCTTTCTGTATGTTTGAGGGCTACTTTGAGGAAGGTGAATTTCTACTTGCCTCCTGAATGTGTATTTGACTCGAGCTTTAATCAAATAATCAAGAGTCTTATCTGTCCTGGCTGCAGGACAGCTGCTGTGATTCCTGCAAAGGGCTCATGTAGAGGAAGGCATATTTGGAAGGCACCTAGGGAAAGCCACTGAAAATACAGCTAGTATTTTTTATTTGCTCCTTTTATTTGGTTTGCATATTCTAATTGGATCAATTCCCCACATCTTACCACAAAAAGTTCTTCTTTTATTACATAGACAAGAAGATGAAAGTTGTATTGGAAGGCAGTTTATTCAGCTCCTGTAGAGTTGGGGCTCACCTGTGATTATAAAGTGACGTCAGAGCTTGAAGAGGACTTCGGGTGGATGGAATAATTAATTGCTTATCTCTTGGAGATGGTGAAATTAGGTGTGGAGCTCATGGCTTGGGGACTAAATACTAGTAAATTATGGAAGAACAAAGGTTAGGGGAAAGGTTCCATGCCTTCTGGGAAAGCCTTTCTTGATTTAATTTATCTTTAGTGGCATGTGTGCCGGGAACAAGTGATTTGATCAAAACAAGATTTAAAGGAACACATGCTAAAGTAATGAATTTAAACACAAAAGGAGTCATCAGTTGCCTACTCAACGATCAAACAAACCATCTGGGAAACACAGCTAGCGATGAGATTGTTAGGCCTGTAGCCATCCCAGTATCCTAAAGAAAGGCCGCTATGGTGGACCAGGGGAAACAGCTAGATTTTGTAGTATAAGCCAGTAAAGGGAGAAAATAGACTAGGGTCCTTGGTTTGTTTGCTTGCTTGCTTGCTTGCTTGGTGATGCCATGCTGAGGCCCAGACTCAGGGCTTCATACATATTTGGCAAACACTTTAAGTCACATCTCCAGCCTTATTTCTAGACTTATATAAAAACACTGCTTTGGTTTCCTGCTATCGAGTTTACTAACCTGATGATGGGTTAAAATTGGTATTTATGTTCATGGCAGAAGCAGCTATGATTAGAAATGAAATTTGCCAAGCTAAGCATGATATTGCATTCCTATAATCCCAGTTACTCATGAGGCAGAAGCAAGATGATCTTTTTTTGGGGGGGAGGGGTGGGTCATGGGCCTTGAATTCTGGGCCTGGGCACTGTTCCTGAGCTCTTCAGCTCAAGACCTTCCTATTCCTAGGCCTGGGCGTTGTCTCTGAGCTCTTCAGATCAAGGCTACAACCTTACCCCTTGAGCCAAGTAAGCCCCACTTCCCATTTTTCTAGTGATTAATTGGAAATAAGAGTCTCATAGTCTTTAGTTGCTGGGCTGGCTTTGAACCATGGCCTCCTGAGTTGATAGGATTACAGACATGAGCCACCATGTCCAGCAGGATGATCATTTTGAATTCAAGGACAATCCAGGCCATGATAGTAAAATTGTGTCACATAAACAAAATAAAACAAAAGGATTGGGGGCATACCTCAAGTAGTAGAATACCTGCCTAGCTTATATGAGGCCTTGAGTTCAATCCTCACTACTAGGGAGTGGGGGGGGGCAGGAGGGGGAAGCGGTGGGGGGGGAGGGGGAAGGAGCAGAAGAAAGAGGAAATGAAATTTGCCTCTCCTTCCCTCTCTGACTTGTAAAGAATACATGAGAAAATTATAGCCCATTACAACCCTCTCTAGACTCCACAGATTCTAAAACTCTGGTCTATGTCTATATTTCCTGGCATTGAAAGATGAGGCTTTATATATAATCCCTGATGGAAGCAGTAAGAAATAACAAGTTCTAGGTATCTGGTGTCCCACTCAATGAAGTACTGTAATTCGTAACCCTTTACGAAGGGGCATGACTATTTTCTCTAGGAAGACGTGCTACTAAATTCTAAGAATGATTCAACAAGTAAGTAAGTATTTCCTGGAGTGAGTGGTTCTGGTAAGAGAAGCACATAAAGTGATCACCAAGTATTGTTATAAGCACAGCAGAGGCAGCAGACAGCATGGAGGAATGGATGACCCAACTGTGGGGCTGTGATTGAAATGACTCTTCCCACCACTTTCACAACTCTCAATCATACTAGGGATCTATATCATGCTTTCATCCTATTGTCTAGAAACTCGCTCCTGTTCAACATTCAAGCAATACTCATATGCACTGTACTCTTTCCCTCTTATTTTATATTTTGTTTTTATCCCTTTTACTATTGCTATAGCAGTCTCAAACTGTTGACCTTGTTTGATTATTGCTAAATAGAATTCATAAGACTTATTAGGAAAACTATAAGCTTTTGGAAAAGTCTAGTGCTATCAAAAACGGACATCAGATTTTAGGTTTGACGTATGAAAAAATGTTGTTCATTCAAAGGTTCTCTGTCTCTGATTGTCCTTAAACCAGAGGTATTGTCCAATAAAGTATGAATGGTTCTTGAACATTTATCTGTCTCCTTTCCCTGTAATCCCTTGGTTTAATGTACCAATTTCTAGTATGTTTTCTAGCATGTTTTTCTTCTCTCCCATACCAGACTGCATTAACAGCTATCTCTCATCCATGCTCTGTAGAATCTGTGGTGATGCTGAGCACTGATTGCACACTTACTGAAAATGTGCATATCATAGTTAATAAAGAAGCAGTCAGTGAATGTGCCACAGGGTTGAGCCAAAACATATCCATCTTGTCCTACTTGTTTTTGCTAGGAGAAATAAATTAAACCTGACCTATGATGGGCAACTTTTAGAGACCTCTGTTGGGATATTATTTTCTGGTTCTACAGAGTCTCCCTTGAATTAGATTATTCCAAGAATAGAATCCCAGTGTAGGCTCACATACACATTATGTAATTCTATACTAAACCTTATGCAGGACCTCACTGACAGGTTTCAGAACCCGGAGCATGTCTGATTTCTGATTTCTCTTTTTACCTCCATGAAGCTAGATCAATTTCATAGAGTTGTTGTGAAAATTAAGATAATGTTTATCAGAGAACTTGGGAGATGGTAATGTGAGCTACTCTCAAGGGCCGATCATAATGATGAACGTGCACACCAAGTCCCTAACAGTAGTGGTGACAGTTTTCCTCAGAACAGAAATGAGAATTGCCCTACTCTTATTTCGCAGGCAAAGGTTATGTAGGAGGATTTATTGTAGATAAGAGACAAAAACAATCCTTACTATTCACTGTAGCAAATGGTAAAAATGAAGATGAGTTTGTGATGAAAGAACTAGGGCAGTGTTCACTTCTGGGTGGAGCCTCAAACCTGATTCCATGTGTACCCCAAGTTTATGCCTGGAAAATCTGAGGCCCAAACAAAGTCAAACTTCACTTCCTCTCGGCCACATAACTCAGTTTCAGTGCTCTTCTGACCAGATCTGGGCCTTGGAGTAGCTCACATGGTTGGGACTGTCAATATTAACAGAAGTCAAACCTGGAAAGCAAGCCATGTGTATGGATCACAACATTTTTTGAATAGCATTAAAATTCTTGCACTATCTGCTGTCCTTAAATGAGAAGTGGTTTGTGAATACCTTTGGTCTTGAAGTAAGGGGACTAATGAGTACTTTTAAATGAGAACATTGCTACTACAATTGGAGGAATAGGCTCCATCGTGCCAGATAATTTTCACAAATATGTAACTTACGAGGTAAAAGTGAGCCAATTTACAAGTGCTCAGTTCTGCCACAGAATTTGTTCAAAGCTGCAGCACATAATTCAAAAGTGCATTGGAGCTGAATCATGTCTGAAGTTAAGCTAACAAAACATTGTTGGGGAGATAATAAAAGAATGTTTGACCAGAGTTGCAGATGCTGTTATTGTTATATCTGTAATCACCAGAGTAGACACTCTGGACTTCTTTCAACTATCACTCTCTAAAATTTCTCAAAAAAGAAATTTGATAAACCTCTAATAACTTTCCATACCAGTCATTATATAAACTGTTATTTCCCAGTTGATTATTTAATTTTTTTGTCATGAACATTTCAAATTACTATAGGACTTGGGATCTAGCTCACTTGCAGAGTGCTTGCCTTGGGTTTTATCCCTAGTGCCACAAGAATCAGTAAAGAAACTACAAAGTATGATCCACATGCATATTTAAGAAATGCTAATGTGTGCCAAGTTCACCTTAGATCTTATAAAAACAACAAATCAAAGAGCAAACAAACCATGGCTGAGGGTATAGCTTACTGATAGAGTGCTTGTTTAGCATGCAAAAGGCCCAGCATTTAAGCTCCTAGCATGAATAATAATAAAAGTAATAATATAATGAACCTGATAGTCTCTGTTTTGAAGTGGGATTTTTTCCTCCTTACTCTACATATGTGTATCCATAAACAATTAGATTGTATTTCTTTATTGTAACTGCTATGTAGTGTCTAATTTTATGAACATGTGAAGTTTTTGTCAGCTATATTGGGCAATGCTTATTTTCAGTTTTTCATTATTTAAAATGTATTGTAACAAAACATGCTCTTTTGCATATGCTTAAACACTAACATGTAATAGGAATCTCGACACACAACTACAGAGTTGTCCGAAATGAACAATTTCACATTCAAGTCTTCTCCAAAGTAGTTATAATAATCTATATCTATAGTAAACTAGTTACCACCAGCCTGGGGGCTGAGGATTTAGTCCCATGATAGAAAAGTCCTACTATTTTGTGTCTATGTTCAGTCACATTACATAAGTCACACTATTTCTGGTATGAAAAGCTATCATTAAAATTTTTCAGTTTCCCTCATACATCTCACAAGACAAATTGAAATAGAAATTACTAGAATAGAAAGTGCTTATTAAAAACAAAATAAACTCTCATCTCTTTTGTTGTCCCTTGGTTATCTCATATTGTTACAGTATTTCACCTTGTTATCAGATATATTGTATGTATGCTTATTTGGTTATTTGTAATAGGATAGGGAAGGGGGGAAAAAGATGAGGGGTGGGGGTGGGGGGTGGGAAATGGGGACCAAGACATGAGAAAGGGTATCAATGTTTGTGAAGTAATGCACCTTCTATCTGGTGAACATAATGTAACCCTTCTATTAATTACAATAAAAATATATGAAAAAAATAAAAAACAAAAACTCAAGAGTCCAGAAAATGAAAAACATTCTATCCAAATGCCCACAAAGCTGCATAAAAATACAAAATATTACAAGTGCATGAAAATGGACAGTTCACCAAGGGTTAGGCTCTTTTTGGTTTAACTACAAAGGTAGCGATACTGTGTGCGGTTTGCTCTTCCTTCCCTCTGGACCTCTTTGCACCCTCAATTCCAGACTCAGGAAAATTGTGTTTCCATCTTTAGCAAGCTCTTGACTGATCCATGCCATCAACAAAACACAGGAAGTTCCCCTGAGGTGTTTGCCACTTCCCTGGTTGGTGACTAACTTGCAGGTGCAGAATCGGCACATATACACAAACAGCCGACTTGGTATGGCTGGAAATCCCACAACATTCTCTTCCTCTTCTAAACAGAGCTAGTATTTTCATCTTGAGCCACCTCTTTATAAACATTTTGAAAGTCTTTTCTCCTCATACTCCTTGATTTCTTCAGGTCCTCAGAAATTAAAGGAATTTGTCTCCCATTCCTAAAGCCTGAGATCCTTCTGATGTAAAATTCCTGAATTTGGAAAGTTGTTGATACTTAAGTGTGAAAATCATTGTCTTTAAATCACTGTAAAGATATCTAACACGCATCTGTCCTGTAGACACCAGCTGTCTTTTGTGCTTCCTGATACTGCAGTGAATAGCATCCTTTCCCTTAGGCTTGGCTTTCCCTGTGGTTAGAGAGCACCAGGCTGAAAGAACCCAAGCAACGTCGTGTTTGTGTTCACACAGAATTGTTCAAACAAAAATAAAAAAATAAGTCAGCAATAAATAATTTTTAGGAAAATGAAGTTATATCAGTAGAGTTGGAAATATGAATCAGTGGAGAGTTGTGGAGGGTACAGGGATGTGGTGTCTCTGGAACCCAGACAGCAACCTCCGCAGCTGTCCCTCTGCTTCTCACTCGGGCTTACCTTGGTTCTGCACTACGGGAAATGATCCTGTCTCAGCTCTCGCCACTAGAAGAGACTTGAAGCTTTGAGTTTGAATGAAAGTCCTGGAGGGAAGGGGCACTCAGCTGCCACAGAACACCTGTTTTTGACCCCCCAATTATTCATTCTTGGGTAGGTTCCTTTTCATAGCTTCAGCACAAGACATTTAATTGTGTCACTTGCAGGGGGGAAAGTTCATGACTATCTTGAGGCCCCTCCATCCCTGTCATAGGCCATTTATTAACAAGGCTACTGTGGAACTTAGATTCTAAATGTGACTGTATAAAGGCCTTCAAGCCACTTGCTCATGTGTGTCAAAGCATATGGACACAACTCCATTCATTTCCAAAATTCTGTAACTGATGGGCATGGAATTTTTTTCATTCTTCATTATTTTATTATAAGTGTGATGTATAGAGAGGTTACATTGTTAAGGTAGTGAGTACCTCCTCCTCCTCCTCCTCCTCCTCCTCCTCCTCCTCGTCCTTCTTCTTCTTCTTCTCTTCCTCCTCCTCCTCCTCTTCCTCCTCCTCCTCCTCCTCCTCCTCCTCCTCCTCCTCCTCCTCCTTCTCTTCCACCTTCGTTGTCTGTCATGGACTTGGGCGCTGTCCCTGAGTTCTTCAGCTCAAGGCTACTGCCCTACCCCTTGAGCCACAGCACCACTTTTGGTTTTCTAGTGGTTAATTGGAGAAAAGAGTCTCTAAGACTGCTGGGCAAAGTAGCTCACGCCTGTAATCCTTGCTACTCAGGAGGCTGACATCTGAAGATGAAGGTTCAAAGCCAGCCTGGGCACAAAAGGACCAGAGACTTATCTCCAATTAACTTCTAGAAAACGGGAAGTGGGGCTGAGGCTCAAGGAGTAAGGTGGTAGCCTTGAGCTGAAGAGCTCAGGGACAACGCCCAGGCCCAGAGTTCCAAGCCCCATGACCCACAAAAAATTTTAAAAAAAAAAAAGTGCCTGGACTGACTTTGAACCAAGATCCTCAGATTTCAGCCTCCTGAGTAGCTAGGATTACAGGCATGAGCCAACATGCCCAGTTAGTACATTACTTCTTGAATATTGTTACCCCTTTCCATGTTTTTCTCCCACTTTCCCTCTTCCCTGACTCTCCCAAGTTGTAAAGTTTATTTCTAGCATATTGTTCCCTTGAATATCATTGTTACCCAGTTCATCCTTTGTCCTTTGTCTCATCATCTTGTTTGTCTCCTTCCCTTCCCTCATTCAAATAAACAAATAAATGTATATACAATACAAGGGGTACCAAAGTTAGATACAGCAACAACAGTGAAACAATGCTACAATGTCTCATGGAACCCAAGATGAGTTTGAGTAAGGAATCTGAGCAAATGGTCTTAATGACAACTGTATCCCTGATGGAAAGGGATACCACTATAGCGCATATCTGAAAACCCATACTATTTATCCATTATAGCTATCACTGAATGGACCCCACCCCCATCCTCAGGGCACATACGATGAGAGATGTACTAGATCAGTAGTACAATGAGAGATGTACTACATCACTCCTTGTTTTGGGCATTCTTTAAGAGTGTGTTTTGTTTTAGGAAAGTAGTTATTTGTAGCTCACCTAGCTTCAAATAGTTTGCAGAAGAAAAAAGTAAAAGGATTTATCTTAATTGCTGACTCTGAGTAAGTGGAAATGAAAACCTGAAGCACTTTGAGAAAGATTCAGACATGATGAATGGCTTCAGTAAGAAAAAATGTAGTAATTGAGTAGCAGTGTGTGCCATGTCACATGATAGGTGAACTTGGCATATGTAACAAATATTTGACATCATTTAAACCATTCTTGAAGGCACTTGTCCTCATAGTCAGATTCATGCAGCATATTCCACGTTTCTTTTCCCTTGGCCTCTCTCTACTTCTGAGCAGCCTATCGGAATTCTCTCTTACTTTCATAATCAGACTGCTCTAGGCCTACCTGGCTTAAGCAACTCTAGGAAATAAATTGAAGGACATCAATGGACAGAACCATCTCCTTTGGAAAAACAAAAATAACCCACTGTGTCTTTTTTGGTATATTGATATTTTACTTTTACTAATGATGCCAACACTCATGATACCACTGAATCCATTTCACTTAGAAACACTGTAGAATATCTCCTCCTTGCAAGGTAAGAACTTTTCACTTCCAGGGTAATGCTTCTAGTTTGGAGTTTTCACAATTCTTCACAGTTCAAGAACCTGGTAATTTGTGGCACTAGAAATGGGTTACAGTAGAAAATCTCTGAAAAGTACTAACCCTTAAATTATAGTGTGTTAAATTCCATTATTCAGTGCAATGCAGAGCAGCATTTGACTTATGCAGATTTAAGGTGGTATCTTTTCTTTTGCACCCCTAGATAAGGAAAATCATTTGATTTCTTAATATGGACCTTCCCATTTCTCCACATTTAGAGACTTTTGATGCAGTAATATCCTCTAGTTTATGTTTTTCATTTTGCTTTTTATAGCAGTAGCTTAAACTAGGAATGTAGTTAGGACTCCTTTAGAGAACAATTAGCTATATATTATGAGTTTATTTTCAGTCATCCTGAGCATGCATCCCCAAATGGTATATTCTTTCATGTGATTACAGTCCTTCCAATTCTCTTCCTAGCTTAATTGTAGTTTCTGAAGGGTCCCCTCCTTATAGCTCCTTGTAGTTCATGTTAAACATTATATTGCAAATCATAAATGCACTTTATTTTCCCAAGAGCAGATTTCGGAACATCAAAACCTGCTTTATGACATTTTGAAAACCTGGTCTAGTAGCAGCAAATCTGGTGGCAAGATGTGAGGCTGCAAAGGGCATTGACACCACTGATTAGATTTCCATGCTGCATAAAGGCTTAGTGATGTGTGTCCAAACATGTTAATTTACAACCCAACTGGAGCAAATTGTACCTAGACTACCACTCCACAGTGATATATAGGTCAAAGGTTTGACTCAGTAAGCGATGCATCTCAGAGTCATTTGTTTCCTGCTCTTGCACAACATTATGTGCTGTGTAGTAACAGGCAAAGTATCTGCCTGCTGGAGATGGTAGGGTTATATCACTTTTGAAAATAGTATTTGGAGAATGTTTCTTTTTCTTTGTCATTAAAATTGGGATGGAGATTGTCATTTAAAATTGGTTTCAGATGTTGGAGCTGTACTGATTTGAGATTTTTAGGCCTTCGTCATATTCCATGCTGTGAAGTGCTGTGCCAAAGAAATGACTTGTTAAAGTAAATATCTTATAGTTTTGAGAAGGAACTGTGAAGTCTCTGCTGTTCGTTCTAGGGAAAGGTTGAAGCTGTTTCTTACATATAGCAGCGCATTAAATGCATTTCTAAATTGTGTTGCAGATGACTTTAAGATTTCAAATCTGTAGAGTCTTATTCAAGAAAGAAGATTATCACCTGACAAATGTAACTGTAACTCCTCTATACATTACCCTGACAATAATTTTTTTTAAAGTAGTGATAGAGATTTTAAAAAGAAAAGAAAAGTTCTTCTGGGAGTGTGGCCTAGTGGTAGTGTGCTTGCCTCGTATGCACAAAGCGCTGGGTTCGATTCTTCAGTACCACATACACAGAAAAAGCTGGAAGTGGCACTGTGGCTCAAGTGTTAGAACTCTAGCCTCAAGAAAGCCCAAGGACGGTGCCCAGGCCCTGAGTTCTAGCCAATGATTGGCAAGAAAGAGAGAGAGAGAGAGAGAGAGAGAGAGAGAGAGAGAGAGAGAGAGAGAGAGAGAGAGAAAGATTGTTGGTACCTTTCAAAAATGTAGTCATCATCATCACCACGCCCACTGGTGCCTCATGGCTGTAATCCTAGCTATTCAGGAGGCTGAGATCTCAGAATCATGTTGGAAGTCCATGATATTCCTATCTCCAACTAGCCACAAGAAAATTGGAAGTGGGGCTGTGGCTCAAAAGCTCAGGGACAGTACCCACCCTGAGTTCAGGCCCCAAGACTGACAAAAAAAAAAAACAAAACAAACACTACCACCACCACCAAAAAAACAACAACAACAACAAAAAAACCCATGTAATCATCATCTTGCTTTGTTACTTTTGCTCCCCCTCAGGGAATGACTAGATTTCTTTCTTCCTTCTCTCTCCCTCTCCTCCCTACCCCTCCTTTCCTTCCCTCCTTTTTATTAACATACATTAGCTGTACAAATAGGATTCATTGTGATAGTTCCAAATGTAGACAAATATATTCTTTCCCCTTCATCTCATTCCCTACCCACCTCCCCTTCCTAATACAGTTTCAACAGGTTTCATTGTTCTATTTTCATACGTGCTAACAATCTATACTGATCATCATTATGCTCTATCATCATCCCATGCCCAATCCCCTCTCACCCCACAAACAAGGCTTTTTCTCTTCCCCCTCCCCCTCAACCCCTATGTTCAACAGCGTTCACTGAGATTCTTTATGCTATTCAACTGTAGTTGTAGTGTATCCCAAAATTATCCACCCTCTGTCGTTTCCTTTCCCTTTCCCCTTTGTAGATCTATAAATTTCTCGTGTGGCATACTTTTTTTTTCTTTTTTGCCATTCCTGAGCTTAGGCTCAGGGTTTGAGCACTATCCTTGGATTTTCTCAAGGCTAGAGCTCTACTACTTGAGCCACAGCACCACTTCTGGCTTTTTTCTATGTATTTGGTACCAAGGAATTGGACCTGGGTCTTCATGCATGCATGCTAGGCAAGCACTCTACCACTAGGCCTAACTCCTGGCCCTATACTTTCTTTTTAAGTGAATTTTGAGGACCTATGCCTGAGTTATCATGTGCTATGTTTAGAGTCACTGAGAAGTTTTTAATAACTTTTACCAGTGTAAATAGTTGCTTATTATAGATATATAAAAATAGAACATGTAGAAAAACATTAATGTGATATTTTGTGCTATTAAGGAACTCTTTTAAAGCATTTTTACTGGTGGAATTCAGAATTGATTGGATTTAATCTCTATTTTGAAGTTAGAAGCTAGATCTCGCTTGTGATCTTCTTAAGCACCTCTGAAGCAGAAGTTTGGAAACATGAAATCTAGCACTTGCTAATTGCTTATGTCTTACATTCCTGGATTCCTCACAAGAAAAACAGAGAACTTAGTTATTCCAGTGTTGCAACACCCAGAATGGTGCTAAGCCCATGACAGAGATCAATAAATATTTTCTGGATGAGTAAAGGAATGAGAAAGAACACAAATGACTTCTTAGATTCAAGACTTCGCAGATTATGAGTGTGCTAAAAAGAGAGACTGTGTCCCGGTCCTGCCCTTGACAAGCCGTTCATCCTACTGGCAGTGTTGTGTTGATGGTATTGTATTGTAGAACCAGGCTATAGATACAGATATTTAAATTTTAAAACATTGCCATGTCCTTGGAGGTTTGATAGACTCTGTGTTACACTAATGCAGTGTCTGCTCCCAACCAAACTCTAATAGCTAGATGGAGTCCTACTTTCCGTTCAGAGTTCAAACTCACTGAGCTTCTTTAGCTCTGTTCATTGCCTGTCAAAGAAAGTCTCAATACATGCTCCGTAGATTTCCTGGGGGAGAAGAGACTAAGATCTCCCAAGGAATGTGGGGTGGAATGGTCAGGATCACAGTGGTCTCCAGCTTGAGACAGATGCACAATAGAAACCTTGCCACACAGTCTAGACAAGGCAGTGGAAAGAGAATTGATTGAAGTGGTCAGAATGGAAGAGATATTCTTGAGCAAGAGCTTTGGGCAAGTTTAAGCATTTAGGCATGGTACATGTGAGGAGACCATCAAAGCACTAGTTATTCAGTATACTGTCCATATTATACCATTATGGATTTTGTCTTCTTCAGCCAGGAAATGTTCCTCATGTGTCTTTTATTCTGCTAAGCAGGGGATATGGTAGTGAACTTAATATCCTGTCTTCCTCTTAGTATCCTGAGCTTGCTACAGAGCTAGCTCTTTTTATTGGCTTCGAGCTTGTTACCAAATCTATAAGTATCTATTTAAACAATATAAAGAAACCTAAAATAAGCCAACACTGCACTAAAATACAAATTGTATTATAAGCTCTTTACTAATATTTATTTTTGGAGTGTGTAATAGACCAGTAGGATTCTGTATGGGAAGATATGACAGTTTCTGTAGGTTCCACTGGACTTCATACCTGCAAGGACTGGAAAACAGGGAGGAGCAGAGTTCCAGAAGTCAGGAGGGATGTCAGGCTTCGCATGCTTGGAAGAAGTGCTTTGGATGTATGCTAAAGTGGAAATACAGAAGAGCAGAGATAGCAAAAATACAATCTGGAAGTAAGACAAATACTTTAACTTAAATGCCCTACAATTTCTTGGCAGATAATAAGCCTAGATCAATTCTGCTAAGTTTTCTGTTTGCTTGTTTTTATAATACTAAGGCTTGAAATTGGGCCCTTTTGCTTGCTAGATAGATTCTCTGCAACTTCTGAGTATGGTCTTGCACTTTTGCCTGGGGCTGGTGTCAAGACTGAGATCCTCTTTTCTACCTCCTCCCTCAAAGATGAGATCACAGTTGCAAACCACTATACTTAGATTATTGAGGTAGAGTTGTGTTAACTTTTTGCCCAAGCTAGCCTCAAACCACAATCCTCTTGATGTCTACCTCCTGAGTAACTGGGATTCCAGGCATGCCCCACTAGCCAATTTAAGATTTTTGTTTCAGAGATAAAGAACCTTCTCATTCTTACAATAAGAAAATCAGTTTTACTAATTTACAGCTAACTTTGTTGAAATAGATAATAAAGTAAGGACTGTATGTGTTCACCCCCACGTCACATGACCATCTTCTTTTATTCTAAGCACCAAATCTAAAGTTGGGGACTCTCAGGAAAGTGAAAGTTTATTCAGTTTCCTCTTTAAGCAAGATTTTAGTCAGAAAGCCCCGAGCCTCAGTAATTGGTTGTAAGTGGTACAGCATAGATACAAATATGTGAGGAGAGCTCTTTTCTGGGAACTTAGAGATATTTGCTGGTATTCTCTCTGTGGATAGACATGCAAGTCTGATGAATTTATGGAAAATTTGAACTTTATTTATGAGTTAAAGAAGATAAACTGTGTTATACAGCCAGAGGAAAATTTTTTTGGCTTGGAAAAGAGAAGGTTTGGAGAGAACATATAATCACTTCATTCAAATTGTTTAAATATTTCCTGAGTTCTTGTACATAGGAGAGATTAGACTTCTTCTGTGCAATTCCCAAGGGCAAAACTAAAGCCAACAAGTGCTTGAAATTACAAAGAGACATCTGTCAATTCAGTATGAGGGGAATTCAGCAATTCACAAAAGTGCTGGGTTCATATGATTGTAGATTTCTTGAAGTCTTCTCAATAGTAGATTGCCTCCTGATTTTTTTTTTAAATAAGGGACCCATGTGAGAGAAAACTGGGACAAGAGCATCTCTAGGACCAAAGACCAGCTATATAATTTGGTGGTGCATTTCCTTGAAAACATAGAAATATTTTACAACATTAGAAAAAATGGAGGAGGTTTGTTCTTTCTTCAGTTACTACAATGGTAAATGTGAAAGTTATGGGTTTTGCAAGCCATTCCTGAGTCTTCTGGAAGAATGACTGACATTCTGAGGCTTAGGGAGGGATGCTGGATTTCCTGGCAGATGAGGCCACTATTCTGTAATTATTTCTTTGTGGGGGCCCAACCGGATTTTGGCAACAGATGCACTTGATGTATAATTGTGGCACTGGCCAAAAAATGTAGCCAGGGTTGGCAGTCCCAGTGACCACATGAGTATCTAGAAATGTAACAACAGAGAAATTCTTTTCTGAAGCCAATCGCCTGGCCTTTGGCAAGCTTCAGATTTAGGATAGCGTTGTTGCCTACTAGTTGGGGTTAAATTCAGGTGTTGAAAGAAATGAAAGAAACCATCTCAGGAACCCAAGTTTTCTTCTCTGAAAGAGCAAGATAGAAAGAATTGGGAGTAAATATATGGATTTTAATGTAAGGATTCATACTGGTGCTGTATTTTTTCAGATATTTTTTATTGTAATTAATAGAAGGGTTACATGATATTCGCCAGATAGATAGTGCATTAATTCCCATACATTGATACCCTTTCACATGCCTTGGTCCCCATTTCCCTCCCCCCCCACCCCCACACCTCATCTTGTTTTCCCCCATTCCCTATCCAATTTCAAATAACCAAATACAAATATATCCAATATATCAGGTAACAAAGTGAGATAGTATAACAATATGAGATAACCAAGGGGCAGCAAAAGTGATGAGAGATAACATAGTACCTTAAGAACAACAATCATTCATTATATGGCTTATGTTTACATCATATTTTAAATGACAAGTTTAACAAACAAGTGTTCAAGGAGGGAATCTCTAATTATAATCACTGGGACTTAGTATTTAGAACTTAGTCAAAATTAGGCTAAGGGTTTGTATGTCATAGAAACATATTAATTTATGAAATAAAACATTATGTCTATAGAGTCATAGGTTTTTATGTCTATATAGTTATGTTTGTATTTCCATTACCATGTCCATAGCTTTGGGTATGCAGTTATTGAGTCCTTGCTCTTGTACTCTTTGTATTTAATAGCCGTATATTAAGGATACCATGTGCCTTTTGTTCCACAGTAGTTTTAGACTATATTCAGGGAGTAGTGAACTCTCTCTCTAGGGAAAAGAAGTTGGGATCAGGCATATTCCACACACCTGATGCCAATTCTAATTTATGGCTGGGACTGTAAGAGGTAGAGTGGTTTAGAGAGAGCATGAATATAGTTGGTGACCACACAAGGATTATGGTGTATTGTGGTGTCCTCTAGAAAGCCATGCTCAAATTAGCACACAGGTAAACACACTACTGTCAGAAGGCTATGTCTGGCCAGTCACTTGTTCTGATAAAGTATTAAAACATGGTAATACCCATTCACTGAAGTGTCATTCCTAGCTGTGTTCACATCATGCAAAAAGTGTTGAATTTTAATTATGGGCTGTGTGGACTGCATAGCCTAAAGTATTATCTGTCTGGTCCTTTGAAGAAAGGGTGTGCTCACCCCTGGTCCATCAGCCTGTTTCATGCTTGATTGTGGCCACCTTCTAAGAAGTTGCTGTTGGTAGTAGTTTTAGATTGTGAGGGTTAACAGAAGTCATTAGCAAGACTTCCCACACTGTATCTTTTTTTTCTTCCTGTCCTGGCATCGGCATCTGTTCCCCCTCATTTGTTTGAGTTTTGTTTTTTATTTTAGAAGCCACACATGGAGACTTACCTAAACAGAAAATTCTATGGATGCAATGGATTTAACTTCTCTCATACTCATTAGTGTATGGGGCTGGACCCATAGAATCCAGAATAATGATAGCAGTTTAATAGAGAAAGTGACATTTTGTTAATTAACAAGGGATAGAATTTCAAGAAATTCCATGTATAGCTACAGTTAAGTGAATTTTCTTTCTTTTGTGTTTGTACTGAGACTTGAACTCAGGGTCTCATGATCTTCATTAGCTTTTTCTCTCACAGATGGTGCTGTACCACTTGAGCCACACTTCTACTCCAGAATTTTGCTGATTAATTGGATGTGAAGTCTCATAAACTTTTCTGATTGGGCTAACTTCAAGGTGTGATTATCCAGGTCACAGCCTCCTAAGTAGCTAGGATTATAGATGTGAGCAACCAGCACCCAACTAACATTAATTTTCTAGTAACATACTCTTTGCAAACTCAAGTTTTCACTAGTTATTAATTAGTTTTTCCCTATAATGGAAGTATCCAAATAAAATTTACTCTGGATTATACCTTTCTGATGAAATTCATTTGCTTAAACCTCAATATGTTTCTACTAGTTTTGAAATTTTGATACATTGGAGACAGATTGTTTTAGCCAGTCTGGACAGTGAAAGAGCTTGCCTTTGTTTCCTAACAAGTATTATTTAAGAACTCATGTTCTGTGTGACAGTACACATGGGGATTTATGACTTTTGTTGACTAAGTAAATGTTTCCTTAATCTGTGATTTGTGGTCTAGTGAACAACCACAAAACACTTACTTACAATTTATTGACCTTTTGCAAAACCTATTCTGAGCCTTAGACCATCTTAAATTGAATACGAATTCCACTAGTGCTTCCATATTATTACTGGGAAATGATTTACTAAGAAAGAATTCTATAGTAATTTTGTAAAGAAATTTTTTTCTTGAAAAATTTAATTTTATTACTGTACTCTGAGTTCTCCTTATGTTGAAAGAAAGTTTTCAGCTGCTACCCAAAATTGTATATCATATAAATTTCCAAATGTGCTAGGATGGAAATTTTACCATGGTTGAATAGATGAATCTTGTCTTAAATAATAGTTTGTTTGCATAAATAGCTAATGTTGGAGTTAGAGCATCTTAAGGAAGGGGAAGAAAAAGATCTCTAAGAATAGAATACAATTTTTTTTAAAAAATCTGCTATCTGACAAATGTAACTGTAACCCCTCTCTACATTATCCTGACAAAAAAAGAAATAAAATAAAGTCAATATTCTTGCTTAGAGAAAAGTTCTTAAAAGTTCTAATAGAATTGGAAGGAGGCAGCTAAAAATAGGGCTAGATGTGTGTGCTTTAAGGGGGGTATTTGTTTGTAATTCCAGTGTCCGGAACTGCTCAGTGCTAACAGCTAACTTTCAAGTATTCTTGAGAAACCCCCATGTGGTTAGCCTTTTAGATTGAAGTGTGTAACAAGAACAAAAGCCTTTTTAACTGCTGTCTATGTGCGGCTGTATAAAGACAGGGGCAAAGAGGCTTCCAAAGAAAGAATCTGTAGAGGAGAGATTAGAGGTAACCTGGGGTAAACTGTTAAATGTAGCAAAAATAGCAAAAGGGGTTTAGAAAAGGTGAACTCATGTTTGGCCACTAGCCATGTTTGAGTTCTCTTCTAGTGAAGTGGTTCAGAATGGAAGCCAGCCTCACACTTCATACTTACTGCTTGTGATTACGGTGGAGGTTAAATCTTAGCACAAGAGGTTGCCTTGATTCTGTCCCACTAGCTCAGAACTTCAACAGTGTAACCTTCAGCAATTTGCCTAACCTTTCATGGCCTATTTGCTCTTAAAAACAAACAAAAAAAAAACTGGTATAATAGCAATACCTATGTCATAGGTAAACTAAAGGAAGAGTATGATTTCTTAGAATGGTATTTGACCCATAGTAAGCTATATAAAACCTGCATGCATCCATTACAATTCAAATATTCACACAATATTGGATATTTTTTCCATTTGCTTTCCTGGGACTAATAACTAGAATTGAAATCAGTGGCTCAAAGACTAACACAGAGGCTTCTGACACATAAAGATCCAATTACCCTCTGCAAGATTATACGTCTAGAGAAAGTTTCCTTTGGCATATTTCAGTGTCCTATGCTCTTTATGGCACCCCCCCCACACACACCACACTACACACATACACACACACATACCACACTACACACACACACAGGCTTCTTTCTGGCATGTGCTTCTACACAACTGAAAACTCTAAACAAACACACAAAAGCAAAAGAGTTGGCTCAGAGATGTGAGTTTGCCTTGGCTAGCTCAGTACACATATGTATGGAAGGTTCAAGACTGCACAGGATCTTCTAGAGATGCCATTGCCAAAAGAAGAACTGTGAGGATTCCCTCCTTACAGAGTGATAACAACTAGAAGAGCAAGAAGCTTTCACACACTTTCAATATGGTTGATTTTTCTCAGCACAGGCATGTGAATTTAAGTTGTTTTCCTTCTCTCATTTGGACTAGAAAATATCTATTCCTGATCTGTTAGCATTAATAAAACATTTTCAAAGTGTAAGGGTTGCTATCTGTGTGCTAGGCTTCAGTTTCTCAAATGATCTCTGTTCAGTAACAAGGACTATTAAGCTTTCAACAGACAGGCTCTTGTGGGACCTAGGACATGGGACTCCATTTTGTTTGTTTTGGAATTTTGCCCTGGCTTGAGGAGAATAGAAAGATCTGGCACCTTCTATTTCATTTTATAGGTTCAAATACCATTGAATATCACTGTGGGTTTTGGCTTGTTAAAATACGTTGGTAACAGCAGGATTTTGCTAATTTTAACGCTCCCTTTTAAGAAGGAAGCAGGGTTCAGCATTTATACTGCCACCATAGCTATTTTATTAACATGCTAAATTATAATCAAAGGCCGTTCTAAGAACTCATCAGATTTCTTAAACTTTTTAACATGATGGAAGTGTAATCCTAGTCCAACTTCAAAGCCTCTACTGTTGTAACCTTTGTCCCCATCATCTGGCTCAGACCATCTCTAGATAAAATTCACACAACTGCCTGAGTTTGGATATCAGTTGCTGCCAGTTCTGAAGGCCTCACAAGTCATAATTATTTTGCCCCTTTGTTGTGACTAGTTAAAAAATAGTTTTGAAATTATAGTTCTTTTCTAGCACTGGGGTAGACATGCTTACAGTGTTTGATTGATATATACAAATAAAACTGAAAGCTCTAACTCGACATTAGTGAGGAGCACTTACCTATGAGCTGCTGGAAAAGGGCAACTATGCGCCTGTGACCCAGTGTCTTCTCCAGTATGAAGTTAGACAACAGCTGAAACTTTCCTTTGGGGCCCTGTTTGGTCACAGAAATGACTAATGACCCCCTAGGTGTGAAAAATGAAGAGAAATCCCTGTCCACAGCAGCCATCTTTTGATAAGCTCAGTGTTTTGCTACATTAGGGACTACAGCCAATGGATTTTTTCTTCTTCCCCTCTCTTTTTTTCTTTCTTTTTCTCTTTCCCTCCCTCCTTCCCTCCCTTCCTTTTTTCCCTCTTTCTTTTCTCCCTCCCTCCTTCCTTCCCTTCCTCCCTGCCTGTCCTCCTAGACATTATGTCCCTACAAGAAAAGTAAAACAAGCAAAGAAAACAATACCATGAAGTAGTTTTCACAACAAAGGAGACTTCAGCACTTTTCATGGAAATTGGATTGGGGAGAGACCATCCTAGCTAAGTGTTTAAAAGCCAACATTTTAAAATAAATATATCCCATCTTAATGTCTCCTAGTGGTTTCTGTATGCAGACCATTGTCTAGCTGCTCCAAAAGTCAGACATTCTTCTGCATGTGGATCTTTGGCAATGTGTCATTTTCCCCCCTTTTTTTTCTTTTTTTAGGACCAGGAAGAAAACAAGGGAGCAACAAGTTGGCCTGAGTTCTACATTGATCAGCTTAATTCCATGGCTGCTGTAGGTATAATTTATGTTCTATGACACACAGTTTAGAATCCAGTACAAACAACACAGTTGCACAATAAGGAACACCTATCATTACCTTTCCAAGTTCTCTTTCAAACATTCCCTTTGTTTGAAGCAGGGACAAATAAGAAGCAAATTATTTTTCTACTATGTTTAAATTAAGTTGACACACACTAAAACATAATTGGCTTTAGTGTCATAAGAAGAAACATAATCTGAAATCTGGCTTGTAGTCAATTTAATATAACTGGTCATTTGCAGTTTTGTGACACTATCCTAAAAGTTAATACCATGTAAAAATAGTTTAAACTGTTTTTAACTGATGTTTATTCTTTTATTATACTTGTCCTACTCACTCTATTGCTAGAAACTTGGATCTTTGCTGGTTTATTGATTTTTTTAAAAAGATACAAAAATGCTCTTCTTAAAATAGGAAAGGATGCCTGAAGGATATAAATGGTTTAATAAAATGCATAACAAGAATAGTGCCAACATATCCTTGGGAAAACTTTGGTCGATGGGTTTTTGGTTCGGTTAATATTGAAAATAGGGCCTGGAGTTTGGCCTAGTGGTAGAGTGCTTGCCTAGCATGCACAAAGATCTGGGTTCGATTCCTCGGTACTACATACATTGAAAAAAGCTGGAAGTGGTGCTGAGGCTCAAGTGGTAGAGTGCTAAGCCTTGAGAAAGTCCAAGGACAGTGCTCAGACCCTGAGCCCAAGCCCAGGACTGGCAAAAATAATAATAATAATAATAATCTGGGCTGGGAGTTTGGCCTAGTGGTTAAAGTGCTTGCCTAGCATGCATGAAGACCCGGGTTCGATTCCTCGGTACCACATACATAGAAAAAAGCCGGAAGTGGTGCTGAGGCTCAAGTGATAGAGCTCTAACCTTGAGAAAGTCCAAGGACAGTGCTCAGGCCCTGAGCTCAAGCCCAGGACTGGCAAAAAAAAAAAATATTGAAAATATATTCTCTAAACTGTGAATGCTGATTGCATGATACCTCTATGATGTCATCATTCCAAGCAGCTAGCAGGGCCTCTGTTGATCACAACTGAAGCTCACAGCAGTAGGAAGAAGAACAACAATAACAATAAAAGTTATCCTCTTTGACCCTGGTAACTTAAATCCTGTTTTTGTTGATTTAAAACAAAAAAGAAAGTTACAAAATCTTTGCTTCAGTAGACAGACTCATGCTGTAAGAACAAATCTGTTATACTCAACTTTGAGCTTATAACATTCAAGTCAAGTAGATGCTTCCCTAATGCTTAATACTGCTTACTACTTCTCTCTCATGCCTTCTCCAGAATTCTTAAGAGAAAACTAAATTTCTTCCCCTTAAATATTTTGGGGCTGGGAGTTTGGCCTGGTGGTAGAGTGCTTGACTAGCATGCACAAAGACCCAGGTTTGATTCCTTGGCACCACATACATAGAAAAAAAGATGGAAGTGGTACGGTGGCGCAAGTGGTAGAGCTCTAGCCTTGGAAAGCCCAAGGACAGTGCTCAGGCCCTGAGTTCAAGCCCTGATTTGGCAATAATAATAATAGTAAACATTTTGAATTATCTAGTATTTTCCCACTACTGAAAGTTGAAAATTTACTAGACCATGTAACTCATTCATACTTTTGCTAAACTCTGAAAGGCCTTGACTTTTGATAACTTCTATAATTTTCCTTGAAGATGCTTCTTCTGCTGTTATACAGCTAGGTACATGTGAATAGGATTATATAAATTATAACTGAAATTGCATGAGCTTTTGCCTCAGGGATTTTTTTAAGTCTAAAAACCAATAAAAGGGCAGAAAACAACCACCAAACTTTACTTATTCAATATATCATGCATAATGCCAAAGATGAAAAAGGGTGATCTCAGCATTTATGTGTTGAGGACCACCAAAGATTTTTTATCTACCCACACAATAATAATCTGGAACAATTTAACATTTCTTGCAGTAAGAGATATTTTATAGATTTTTATTCCTATTAGTAGTAAAAGAATTGTCAAGCAGACTGCTTTGTTTGATGTCTAATGAGAAGTTTTTTTGTTAATTCCCTACTATAAATGGAGACATCCAGTGTATTCTGGATTTTTCTTTCTTCACCTATTGGGACACTTAAATTAATTTGTCTTTCACAGTGTCTTAATCTCCACCTTGTCTGGAATAGACTTGGCTCATTCCTGACATTCAAAGTCTATGACATGCTAGTGTAGCCCTTCTGCAAGATCCTCCCTTCTGCTGCCTACTCAGACAACTGCTGTATTCTTGAATGTTCTACATTTTAATTATCTTTGGCTCCTATTCCAAAATCCTTTTCCAGACCATTCAGTACTGTTAAATTGTGGGCTTTTGCTGTCTTTTATGTGTCAAACACCTAACAAAACTTCCTAATGCTCTTTTTTAGAACTGAGGTGCTATCTTTCAGGGTCAACGATAAAGAGCATTAACTGTGAATCAGTCAGGCCTCAAAACTCCTGTTTACTTATAAAGAAACCAAGGATACCAGAAACTCTCAGTTTTTCTGTTTTTCTCACCACCTTCTCACACATTTCTGGCTGATCTCACATCTATGCTAGAGAGAATCCCCCAACAACACATAACAGAAGCCCCTGACACTTTGTCTCTGGGGTAAGCAAAGGTGCTCAGTTCTTTCAGATCCTTTCCTGGCCCAGCAGCTTGACTCTTTGACTCTCTCCTTAAGAAACTGTTTAAGAGGCAGGTTGTCCCTGCTCTATTACTGGCAGTCACTGCTTATTGAATGTGCCTCATGTGACAGGTAGTGCAAAGGGCAGTTTGTGTGTTGTTTCAAATCCTTACCAACACCAAAGCTGAAGGTGCTATTTATTTATTTTAAAAAGGTTATCTTGCTCAAGGCCATCTAATTAGAAAATAGTCATCTAATGGCAAAGTTTAAACCTTTCCATCTGAGCCAAAGACCACTTCGAATTTTTTAAAGCCCTTGGCACATGAAAGAGGCCCGGCAACCCTATTCCTCTCTTCCCCACAAGCTGACACTATGGATTTTTCTGAGGGAAGGCAGGCATCTGTTTTCTTTAATGCCTCAAGAGTCTGATAAACAGGCCAGTTCAAGAGCCATTGCACTTACTGGTCTGTGAAGCCAGTCGTTTGTGGAGGAGTGTAGTTACTTTTTGCAAACTTCATAACAAGAATGCTTTGTTCCTTAAAGGACTCCCAAGTGATCTGCTGGCTTTTACATTTTTTTTTCTTTTTTATTTTTTTTTTTTTTGCCAGTCCTGGGCTTGGGCTCAGGGCCTGAGCACTGTCCTTGGACTTTCTCAAGGCTAGAGCTCTACCACTTGAGCCTCAGCACCACTTCCGGCTTTTTCTATATATGTGGTACCAAGGAATCGAACCAGGGTCTTTGTGCATGCTAGGCAAGCACTCTAACCACTAGGCCAAACTCCCGGCTCTGCTGGCTTTTAAAGAGTGAAAGACACTCTAATGATGGAGGGCAGTCTAACAGCTTTAGCATCACAGCATTTCTGTGCTTTCTCAAGGAGAGTGTGAGGTGAAGTTTATTCAGTGTGTTTAGTGGCTTGGGGCCTCCATTTCACACCAAGGAAATGTTTCAAATGGGAGGTTAGTTCAGACTAAGCCACATTCATGTGTCTCTGGACATGTTCCAATGTATACCTCTAGTGGCTTCGATTGGAAGGCCCTCTTGTCAGTGTGTGTTTTGTCTCTTACCCACTTCTCATGTGAACATCTAAGAGTCATCCTCAAAACGCCTTTCCTACATGCACCAAGGTACATACTATTTGCTTGGCATAGAGATTCTCTTCAGAAATGTAGGTGTATCTCCCTTATCTACTAAAAGTTGCAAATTAAACCTTCTTCTTAGGTGTGGCACTTGAAAACTTTGAGACTTTATATAATTATTTGATTTTGACCACTATGAGAATATTAGGTTCATCTACATAACATATTCTCAGTTTTCTTCAAGCAATAAATGTGATTTTAGTTCCAGATCTAATCATATCACCTATAGACAAGGTCGTGGTCCTTATAGTAGATAAGGAAGTTGAGATTTAATTTTTTTGTGGCATTTCATGAATCTCCTAGCTTAATGTGCTCTGCCATTATTCAGGTATTCTGTTTTCTCTAGGATTGTTACAAGGATAAATACACCTTTGTATTAGTGATCCATAGGTTTTTTTTAATCTAGTCTTTTACTTGAGGGTTGTTTTATAAGATTAAGCCCAGCAATAAAGAGTGTATTGCAGATTAGTAAAAACTCCTATGAGTTCAGCTGTGCCACTGGAGATTAAACATCCCTAGCTGGATTTGTGCTGAATTTTCCAGGGGGTGGATCCCAGCATTGTGGAGGAATTCATTAGCTATTTCTACACTCAGCTTCTTCCCCTACTGTCCTCGGGTGACAGCTGTCTAGACACATCACCAGCAAGAGAGACAGCTTTAGCAGAAACAAAAACAATTTCGGGGGGTGGGGAAGACAACTGGTTTTTATGTGGGTTGTTCTACATGATCCTACTGATGTATTCATTTACTTTGGGCCTTCACCTTAATGAACATTTAATTACTTCATGCTGATATTGTTGACCTTTTAAAAAATAAATCTTTTGATTATTAGTGGTTTTGAAACAAAGGGAGAAACATGAACATCAAAGCTGATGGTTAAGAACCCAGCTTTTCTGTTGTCTATGGAGATACCTCTCTCAGTTTTCCAACCAAGCTCTTTACCAGAATGGATCGCCAATAAACTAAAGAAAAGTGGATAAGTATGGCCTGAAATATGATAAAAGAAAGAACCAGTAACCCCAAGGATACAGGCTCCGCACATAAGACTAGTAACAGTGTAGTACAACTAAGTGATCATGGAGTGAGATGGGTGGAAAGACGAAAACCTTATTACATTCATAACCGCATATCAGTGGAGATCTGCCTACTTAGAGCCTTGTTCCCACAATATCAGTACTTCCCAGGAGATTTTCAGAAATGCAGCATTTTGGGCCTCATCTCAGACCTATCATATCAGAGCCTGTAGTTCAACAAGATCCCCAGGTGTTTTTCATATCCACATTAAAGTTTTGAGAAGCACTGCTGTAGCTTCTTTCTGGATAAGAAAAGTCTACACAGAAAACACACACACACACACACACACACACACACACGCACACGCACACACACAATGTTCGATGATTTTTAAAGGATGTTGATTCGCTTCTGAAAGATGTAACCATCTTAGTATCAGGTCCAATTTCATTGTTCCTTTTAAAACATAATTTGATATAATATAATCCCTTTGATCTCAGTTATACTGTCCAACTGATAAATGAGAGAAATAGCATGTGAAAGTTGCTGCCCTTTTCCTTTGATTCTTTTAATTGTCAGAATATTTTTCCCAATTCATACCAAATGTAAATAGTAATATCTTCATCAAGGTCTAGTAATACAACAGTTATATGAAAATTTGAGCAACTTAATCTCTACTAAAATTTTCCAGACACGTCCTATTATTTAAAAATTGAAAGGCCTGGCTTGTAGTAGAAACAATCTTATGGAATTCTTGATGATATTGCTCTATGTATTTATTTTCAATAAATCTTGAGATCCCATATGTTTATTGATTATTTCTATTTAAAAGTTAAAATAGCATCCAATCAGTAAGTTTGCCTTATTCAGTAAAGAACTTGAAGTAGAGCTCAGGCATGTTGCTACATGACTGAAGGATCATGATTGAAGACAACCTGGGACAAACTTGTGAAAACCTATCTGGAACATAACTAACACATAAAGGGGCTAAAGGGCTGGCTCCTACCTCAAGCGGTCCTGCCTGAGTTCAAATCTCAGCACTGCTAGAAGAAGAATTTGAAGACATAAAACTTCTGTTTTCTTTGTATAGAGAAAATCTCTGCTGGCTCTAGAGAAGGAAGAAGAAGAAGAAAGAAGTAAAACTATAGAGAGTCTGAAAACAGCACTAAGAACAAAACCCATGAGGTAATTTCCCTCTGGCCTGGGTAGCAAGCATGTTTCTCTTTCTTGTATACTTTTCTTTCTTCTTTTTTGTCTGTCACTATTTCAGTCATTAAACATCTAATATATGGATTGTCTTCAATTAAAAGACATGCCAACAGCCATTAGGATAACCAAAATCAGAAAAGAAAGGGAAGAGGTAGCAAGACTGTAGAAAAATTGAGATCCTCATTCATTGCTCTCAGAAGTAGAAAATGATGCTATCATTTTGAAAAATATTCAGGCAGTTTCTCAGAACATTATACATAGTGTTGTCCTGTGGCCTATCAACAATTTACTCCTAGATATATAGCCATGGTATATATATAGTGTGTGTATGAATGTATGTATGTATGTGTACATATATATATATATATATATATATATACCACACATATATATCCTATTTGTAGAAGACTAGCCTTGAGCAAAAGAGCTCAGGGACAGCACCTGGGCCTTGAGTTCAAGCCCCACAATGAACAAAAAATAAAATAAAAAAATTATTAGTTAAGAAAAATCTATTGATTTATCAGAAATATTACACATTTGAAAAGAGTTCCTTTAGCTTATTCTATATTTTTCTCTGTGTTCTGCCCTCAAATTCTAATGTTCAATAGAAAAATAAATTTGGCAATTGTCAGATAGACAACTCGTGTCATCTCTTTTCAACGGTTTTGACATGTATATATGCATTATACACAATTCTCACTGATTTTACAGTAATCATTATAAATGTTAACAGAGAGTATTTAGAGTAATAAAACCTTGTTTTTATCTGTTTCATTTATTGAGATTCCTTTAACACGCCATACAAAAAAAAGTGAACGATAACGATTTGATGAACAAATCCTGGAGTTGAGGGATGCTCTTTGACGTCTCTCGACGGGGGCGAGGGTCAGTGGCTAACACAGGAGTACATAGGAACTAGATGCTTCTGTAACTCACTGAAGCAGATGACTTTGCCTGAAGACAAGATACGTATTTTGAGTGTCATCTTGCTCCTGGCCTTAATGAATATATGATCTGTTATTTCAGTTTCTTATACCAGTTGAGATATTTATCACAATTGGAGATTTTTTTTTTTTAGTCCTGACCATTAGGTCTGTGTCACGGATGAGTCAATGGCCATAAAGACCTCCTCAGTGTAAGCCTTTTAGTACTTTGGAAACTGTCTTCCCTTCTCATGCCCTCCAGACTTCTCTATGAAGAGCTATTGCTGAACTACAAAGGAACTTAAATTGAATGCATTTCTCTTCTTGACAGGTTTGTAACGAGATTCATCGACTTGGATGGCCTGTCATGTATCCTTAACTTTCTGAAGACCATGGACTACGAGACCTCCGAGTCTCGGATACATACCTCTCTTATTGGCTGCATAAAGGCACTAATGAACAACTCTCAAGGCCGGGCTCACGTCCTGGCTCATTCTGAGAGTATTAATGTGATTGCTCAGAGTCTGAGCACAGAGAACATTAAAACAAAGGTGGCCGTGCTGGAAATTTTGGGCGCCGTGTGCCTGGTTCCCGGAGGCCACAAGAAAGTTCTGCAGGCCATGCTGCACTACCAGAAGTATGCCAGCGAGAGAACTCGTTTCCAGGTAGGTGTTCTTTTTTATTTTGTATACATATGTGTATATATATATATATGTACATATACATGGATTCATACATATACATATATGTACGTATACATATATAAAATGATGTAAGATATATATGTGTATATACATGTATATAAAATGATGTAAGAATATTGAAAGTGAGTTTTTTTACTAATCATAAGAAGAAAAGTGAGTTTGTATGGATCAATATAATTTTTGACTAATTGCAAGATTTTCAAAGTTGATTTCTGAGTATTAAAAATATAAGGTGAACACAGGATTAGTAATGATTTGTCCTTTGTTTCTATATCTGTCTGTATCTCTGATAGACGTTAATTAATGACTTGGACAAAAGCACTGGGCGGTATCGAGATGAAGTGAGTCTCAAGACTGCCATCATGTCCTTCATCAATGCGGTGCTAAGCCAAGGCGCAGGAGTGGTAAGAAAACCGCAGTTTTAAAAATGGGTCATTAAGGGCTGAAGGGTTGGGATGTAGCTCAGTGGCAAAGCGCTTGCCTAGCAAGTGCAACGTCCTGGGTTCGATCCCCAGTGCCAAAAAAGAAAAGACAAAAAAAAAATACAGTTAAAAAAAAAAAACCCCAACAATAAAAAAAAACACCCTTGGAGCCTGGAGTTTGGCCTAGTGGTAAAAATGCTTGCCTGGCATGCACGAAGACCCTCGTTCAATTCCTCAGTACCACATACGTAGAAAACAAGCCGGAAGTGGTGCTGAGGCTCAAGTGGTAGAGCTCTAGCCTTGAGAAAGTCCAAGGACAGTGTTGAGGCCTTGAGCTCAAGCCCAGAACTGGCAAAAAGAAAAAAAAAGTGTCATAAAAAAGTGTCATTAAATGATATGTTAAGCTAGGCCTAGTGGCCCCTGACTATAATCCAGCTGCTTGAGTGGTAGAACCAAGAAGTTCAAGGCTAGCTTGGTCGAACTTAGTGAGATTCTATCAAAAATAGAAGAGTAAGAAATACCGCTCACATGTCTAGCATTCATGAAGCACTGGGTTTGGTTCCCACCACTATGAAAGAGAGAAAGAGAGAAATTCAAAAATATGAATATATCTTTTATTATCCTTCTACTTTCAGGAGAGTTTGGACTTTAGACTTCATCTTCGCTATGAATTTCTTATGTTAGGAATCCAACCTGTTATAGACAAATTACGAGAACATGAAAATTCAACATTAGATAGGTAAGTAAGATTGTTGACCATTTTAGATAGTCTGTGCTTTTTTTCCATTTGTGTAGTTCATGCCCTCTGATTTTTATGTCAGCCTGTAACAGATTTATAATCTAAAGAGCTGACATCAGCATGTTAATACAGCTAATTATGTTCTTATTGGAAGGAAACAAAGTATATAGAAAACTAAACGTGGGTTTAGCATTAGTACTAGCTGTATCCTCCTACCACCCTTCTCCCTCATTCATGTCCTTGGCATGCTGTATTTTCTGGCTTATAAGCCTTACTATTTCCTAAGCATCAAAAGATCTTTCATAGATTACTTGTTTCCTTGTTCCTTGCAGAAAGGATGTTCCAATTACTATGTAGAGTCACTCCCTTTCCCTTTACCCTGTTATACTTAACTTCATAGAACTATATCCCCCGAGACTATAGAGTACATATATAGTATGTGATTAATAAACATTTGAATGAATTAAATGAATGACACAGTCATTTCTTTCATGATCTTTAATGGAACAGCAGTCAAGTGTGGTTATATGGGCTTGTTTTTCCATGAGTAGAATCTAGCCTTGATTACTTTTACATTTGAAAAACAGTTATTCATTTAATAATTATATGCTATGTGCTGAGCTCCCTAGGTTTTTAAATTTCATGTTCTTGAAATCTTATGTGACCCAGATGATGCATTTTTTTTTTCTTTAGAAAGAACATAGTTTAAACAAGGACAGTTGATTCTGTTACCTTGTTTCTTCTTGAACTAGCTCTAAATCTTCAGGAAAGTCCATATGAATGTCTTGAATCTCATGTGTTTTGTTTGTAGGATATTTTGCTTTTAATAACTTTTCTTCAATTACCTTTTAGGCATTTAGATTTTTTTGAAATGCTCCGAAATGAAGATGAACTAGAATTTGCCAAAAGATTTGAACTGGTGCGTATTCTCACAGCTATTCTGACTTGATGCATTAGTTCATAGATTTTCCCTTCTCCCGCACCCCAGAATGTGTGTTATGGAATTGACATAGACCAATGTAACCCATGAGTGAAGTCAAAGTTCTGTTTTGTTTCCTAAGTGGCAGGATTAGTTTGTTTGCCTTGGATTTCCTCTCGTTACATTGGGGAAGTTAGGAACTTGGATATTGGACTTAGATTTGTGTTTTCTGTAAAACAGGTTCACATAGACACAAAAAGTGCAACTCAGATGTTTGAACTGACCAGGAAGAGGCTGACCCACAGTGAAGCTTACCCCCACTTTATGTCCATCCTGCACCACTGCCTTCAGATGCCTTGTGAGTGTGCCCTACACAGGTGTGGTTGAGTCTTTGAACATTGTTCCAAAGCGCTCTTTTCTTTGGAATAGCATGACTGGATTGGATACAAATCATGGATCCCAAGTTTCAGCTAATTCATTTTAATTTGAAAAATTAACACATACCTTACACTGCCTTTAGAAAGGGGAAAAAAGTGGTTTTCAATTAAATTAGTGATCATCTTGTGTCAACATTCAAGTGACTTTAGAAAGCATTGGTCCAGATGACAAACAACTTGAAGATTCTTCTTTCTGCCATCCCTTTCCATTTTAGACAAGAGGAGCGGAAACACTGTTCAGTACTGGCTACTACTAGATAGAATTGTACAGCAAATAGTTATCCAGAATGACAAAGGACAAGACCCTGACTCCACACCATTGGAGAACTTTAACATCAAAAATGTTGTACGAATGTAAGTCTCTCCTTTTTTCATTGCCTTTGAAATAATAGTGATAATGTAAGAGATTTCAAATTAACATCTGGGAGAACTGACATGTTCTACTGGACATGTAAAAGCATATGCAATATATCTAAATTACATCTAGGTTTAAATGGGTCACAAGCATGCATCTAACAGTGGACTTTTTGTGGTTGTTTGTTTCTTTGTAATGAGATCTCCTTTAACTATTTTATAGGTTGGTTAATGAAAATGAAGTTAAGCAGTGGAAAGAACAAGCAGAAAAAATGAGAAAAGGTAAATGATCAGGCTGATAAGAGAAGACATTTTGTGATTGGTTATTGAATGGCCCTGCTCTTTGTACCTCTTAGAAATTTGCCCCGGTGTTTCTTGTTGACTCATGAATATCAAGCAGCCTTTCTTTCTCCATGTGTGGTAGACATTTTTCATTGGCTTTTTAAAAATTAAGATATTTGGGGCCTGAGCTAGAAAGAGGGCCTAGCCGGGCCGGAGCGAGCAGGGCCGGAGCGAGCGGGGCCTGAGCTAGAAAGGGGGCCTAGCCGGGCCGGAGCGAGCGGGGCCGGAGCGAGCGGGGCCAGAAAGAGAAAGGGGCCAAAAAAAAAAAAAAAGTTAAGATATTTTACTTTGTCATTCTGAGTCCAAATTATTTTATTCTTTTGTTACAATAATCGAAAAAGAAACTAATAACACTTGCTATACAGTATTCATTAATTCCAATTTTCTTCAATACCAAGCAGCTGAATCCTTCTTCTGCCCCATAACTTCTCTAAATCACATCAAATCTTACGAAAATTTTAAACACAGAACAGGCTGCTTGGTTTACTCAGTCCATTTTTCTCCATGACCTTACTTTAGCATCAGTTATTAAAAAGAGAAAACATTCCAGGGCCAGGAGTTTGGCCTAGTGGTAGAATGCTTGCCTAGCATGCACAAAGACTCGGGTTCGATTCCTTGGTACCACATACATAAGAAGAAAAAAAAAAAAAGAAAGAAAGCCAGAAGTGGTGACGAGGCTCAAGTGGTAGAGCTCTCTAGCCTTGAGAAAGTCCAAGGACAGTGCTCAGGCCCTGAGTTCAAGCCCAGGACTGGCAAAAAAAATTTTTTTATTTAAAAAAAGAAAGAAGCATTTCGAAAAATCAGTGACCACTGCAGAATCATGTGTTGTGAAACATTAACAGGCCAGCAATTAGTCAATATTTGAATGTATCTTTGATATTATCACTCGATGTCAGTGACAGACATTTGTGATCCTTGCCATACCAGCCACTCACAGAAATGCATACCCTTCTTTCTCCTCCAGAATATTTGCCCTTTAAGTCGGTCCCTCTGTGAGCAAAATCCTATTCTCTGCCAACACCTTACCATAGTGGTTCACTGAACCACATAGCCCTCATCCTCATCTCAGTATTGAAACAGTGAAAGAGTGTCCAAGAACTGGGTAGTCATTTCCTTTTCTCTTATCATATTTGTCCTTTGCCTGGTGTGGGAAAAGAGCCAATGTGAAATATTACTACATTATGAAATCCCGCACACATATCACATTTCTTTTATAGAAGTGAGACTAAATGTGTCTTGATAAATAAATTCTAGAAACTATAATGGAAAGAATGAAAGCCTTAGCTAAAACTTGGGGGAAAGAGATTAAGGAGAAAACGGTCAGTGTTTTAGCACTACTTTCCACAACATGGAGACACAAGTATTTCAGAGAAAATGTAGAACATCAGCTTTGGCGTCAAAAACCTGTAGAAGAACATTAACGTGTTGCCTGCATGGACAAGTTACATGTTTATTAAAGTAACTATCACAGGATTCTAGTGGGTGAGGTGGCATAGAAGAAAATCTCTAGGTTGATGGAAAGGACAGAGTAAAGTCATGAGTACAGTGTAAAGAGAGACTGTAGATAAAGTGAATTCTTTTTTGGACATTTCAGTTAGCAGTTACATTCAAGCAGACACATTTTGACTAAACAGAAGGTGGCGGCTGTGAGGAAACAGCTTTTATGGATGTGAAAACTGGAGAATATTTGTGAGATAATGCACTCCTGAGAAGTATTCAGTAAATATTTAGTGCCTGGCTGGTAGTGAGTGGATGTCATATATGGACAGTACTGAGGCTGGTGCTTCCTAAACTTGGCATTCCATGTGGATTGCATAAGGAGTGTTCGCAAACTAGTTTCCCAAGAAATAGAGACCAGCTTGCATAGCTCAGACCCACTGGGTTATATCTCTGGTGAATTTATTCATATAAAAAGAAGAGGCATCGGAGTCAAGTATTTAAAGTAAAAATCTGTAGCCTAAACTTCACTGTGTCTGTTTCCAAAGCTCATCACTCTTTTCAACAAGCTTATATTTGTTGACACAGTGAATAAATTGCTAAATTGGATGCCCTATTCCCTAAAGCAGGACTGGAAAAGTCATTAAAAACACAGTTGAGAGCTAATATTTTTCTCCCATATTTACTCTTATGCTCATCCACACTACTGCTTCCACAAATGTTAATAATTGCTTTCTGGAAGCACGAAATACTTAAGACAGCTTTGTAAGAGTAACTGAGAAACATGATTCGATATTGAGATGCATGTTGGATCTGCCAGCAGCACTTCCTCATGACATAAGACCTCCCCTTTCAGCCCTTTTGATTGTGGACACAAGCCAGCAAACTTCACTCATCCAAACTGACTTCACTCCATCCTATTTCTAATGTATGAGAAGAGGTTCTATTTATACTCATTTTCCTTAGTGGAGTAAACTGTTCATTCCATTGCTTTCTTTTTTGCCAGTCCTGGGGCATGAACTCAGGGCCTGAGCACTGTCATTTGGCTTTCCTCAAGACTAGGGCTCTACCACTTGAGCCACAGCACCACTTCTGGCTTTTTCTGTGCATGGGGTAATGAGGAATCAAGCCCAGGCAAGTGTTTTGAGTTACCTTACCAGACAGGCATCATTGTCGTATGTGAGTAGTTGTTCAAGCTTTTGTTTCACTTTTTGAACTATGATTTAAAGGGGTCCCTACTTTGGTCTTTATAGAATATAATTAATGAAGTTGTTCATCTGAAGTCCCTTGCTAGCATGAGTACTGTTTAGCCCTTTTATGGAGAGCAGTAATGCATAATCCTTACCCTTTATGAAGAATCTCAACCTCTATCATCAACTTTAGTTGATTTACTTTCTAGAGAAACCTATTTCAACCTTGAGGCATCTCCTGTTCCCATGTACACCTGTTTCCTTGTGTAGAGCACAATGAGCTACAACAGAAATTGGAGAAGAAGGAGCGAGAATGTGATGCCAAGACTCAAGAGAAGGAAGAAATGATGCAGACCTTAAATAAGATGAAAGAGAAACTTGAAAAAGAGACTACTGAACACAAGCAAGTCAAGCAGCAAGTGGCAGATCTCACAGCACAACTCCATGAGCTCAACAGGGTAAAGGCCATTTGTTGGGTCTTCTGTCCACTGTCTTCTGTCAAGGCCTCACTCCCTCACCCCTAAGTAGACAATTTCTGATATGAGACTCAAACCCAAGATGTGACAGTTAATCATAGTATTTATGACCTGCTCTGTCTGCCATCTCGTAGGTTTGGCAGCAGAAGTGGCTGGGCAGGGAGTAGAGCAGGGATATTTAGCACCAATCTTCTTTGTGCTGAGAGCAAAGCAGATTACATTCACCTGTTAATATGAAAACTGACTTTGTGGAAACCAAACTATATGATGGTGGAGGAAGTGAGAGAACTGTAAGCTGTAAGTGCTTGGCAGACAAGCATTCTCGTACCAAGTGCAGTAGGATAACTAAACCAAGTCCACATAGGCCCTGAAAAGACCATTTGATTTGCCTGCCCTACAAATCTACATTCTCTGAAGTGTGGATTTCTCTGCAACGTATACTTTAGACAAAATAATCCTAGAATATAAGAATCATCCAATTAATTTTTTTACATTCATCTTCTCTTCCCCATCTTTCTGCTTTCAGAGAGCTGTCTGTGCTTCCATCCCAGGAGGGCCCTCACCTGGAGCCCCAGGGGGTCCCTTTCCTTCTTCTGGGCTTGGGTCGCTTCTTCCTCCACCTCCCCCACCCCTGCCAAGTGGAATGCTTCCTCCCCCTCCCCCACCCCTTCCTCCTGGTGGACCTCCTCCTCCCCCAGGACCTCCTCCCTTAGCGGGAATCATGCCACCTCCTGGTGCTCCAGTGGGTCTAGCACTCAAGAAGAAAAGCATTCCTCAGCCCACAAATGCCCTGAAATCCTTCAACTGGTCAAAGCTGCCTGAGGTAAGCCATTTGTGCTCCACTGCCCACTAATGGATCCATAGATAGCAACAGCATCTCCTTGTGTACTCCTGGAAGGGGAAAGGGCCCCCATTGCTAAACCATTTCCTTTTGCCATGTGGATTCAGGATTCTCACCAGTTCATAGGTTAAGTGATAAGACTTGCGAAATAAACACACAGCTAGAGACAGCTCACTATGGGGGTCTTGCACTTAAAAAAAAAATGCTTGTTCTTTTTATGTATAACTATAAACTACAGGACTTGTTAACTTGATGTTTCTAGAACAAGCTGGAAGGAACAGTATGGACTGAAATTGATGACACGAAAGTCTTCAAAGTTCTAGATCTCGAAGACCTAGAAAGAACTTTCTCTGCCTACCAAAGACAGCAGGTAACAACATGTAGCTTCAATATATCAAAATAGTAAACTATATCTCTGTGTATGATGCATTTGCCATCATGTGATAGGATAGGTGTTTTAATACTTGGCTCTTTGGTAGTCCCTAGCATGTTCCTGCAAAGCAATGCAGGTATCCACAGGTGTGCCTGCCAGTGTATATGTGTTGTAGCTCTTGGATCTCTTTTTTAGGTGGTATCCTGCCTTATCTCCATGGGCATAAAGAGCTGTATCTGAGGATCTGGGTTCAAAGCCAACCCAGGCACTAAGTCCGTGAGACTCTTATCTCCGGTTAACTACTAGAAAACTGGAAGTGGGGGCCTTGGCTCAAGAGGTAGAGCAGTAGCCTTGAGCTGAAGAGCTCAGGGACAGAGCCCAGGCCCAGAGGCCAAGCCCCATGACAAACAAAAACAAAGGATCTGGATCAGTAGGGAAAAAATAGAGGAGCTATAGAAATGACATATATCCATAACTCATAGTTATAATAACTCCTATGCCATTAGATTTATCTGAGTTGAAAAAAAAATACATATCAAGAAGTAACTATCAGAAGCAAGCCTGTTGGGGTAAACATTTGTTTTTCTTTTTTCTTTTTCTTTCTCCCCCCAACCCCCCGCCCCTTTGGTGTGGTCACAAGGTTTGTTCCTGAGCCTCTGTGCTCAAGGCTAATGCTCTACCACTTGAGCCACAGCTCTACTTTTGACTTTTTGATAGTTAATTGAAGATGGGGTTTGTGGATTTTTCTGCCCAGACTGGCTTTAAACCACGATCCTCAGATTTCAGCCTCCTTAGAAGCTAGGATTATAGTCATGAGGCTCACGCACCTGGTGACAAAGTTCAAGCATGAGGACACAAAAATAAAATAAAATAAAATTGGTGAATGTCTGTAATGTGGCAGATAACCAGAACCTAAAGAGAAAATTCTACTATTTGTGATGAACATGATAGGTTCTTCACTGAAAGGGAAGATGGCAATGATGCAAATAGAACTACAGAAACTACTGAAGTGAACCAAGCTCTCATAACGGTGGCAAGAACATGTGATTCAGTACTTGTTACTTATTCACGCTGATGAGGCTAAGCCAGCAACATCTGAGTAAGCCCTGGCCACATCTGTGTGAAACCTTTTGTACCACTGTAGGACTTCTTAATAGGTTGAGGACTCTCTTAGGAGTAGACCAGATGCCACAGGAAGGAGAGTCCAAAATAACAAGGATAGGATGCTGCCCAAACAATCTATTAGAACCCCAGGAATGGAAAAATAGAGTCCATGAGTGTGAGAGCTAAGATTATTCAAGCTGGTTAATGGTGAAGTGAGTGTATTGTATCTTAAACAGGAGAATGTGAGTGCTGGCATTTGTGCAGGGGGCTTCCCTTGGACTGTCTTGGAAGGCTCTAAACCTCCTGCATGAATCATATTCAGGGTGGAGTATCCTCAAGAAGCAGCTAACTTCCTAGTCAGTTTCCTTGGCTTGCTTCCTGAGAAAGAATGTCTCAGAATAGAAAGGCTAAGCATCATAGGAGAAGACAAGAGGGAAGGATTGTTTTGTTTTGTTTTTTTTCAAGCTATTCATTGATGCATCTGAAATGGACCAGGGATGAAGTGTAATTTAGCCAAGATAGTTGTGGAATAGTTTGTGTGCATGACAGTACTAAGACTTGAACTCAGGTCCAAGTTTTTTTGTTTCATTTTATTTTTGTTTTCTCTTGGCTGTGGGGCTTGACTTGTGGGCCTGGGCATGGTTCTAGTGTTCTTGTTCAGCATTGTTTTGCTCTAGGCTAGCACTCTAACACTTGAGCCACACCTCCACTTCTGACTTTTTCTTAATTGGAGATAATTGGCTTTGAATTATAATATTCAGATCTCAGCCTCCTGAGTAGCTAGTATTGCAGATGTGAGCCACCAGTGTACAGCTGTTGCCAGAATATTTTGGAGTAAAAGGGGGAAAGTTTGGTGACAATGCCTTTTGTGATAGTTTAATAAAATACAAAAAAATAACAGAAAGTGCCTATGTGGTCACATGAAGCTACATATATATATACCCTCCCATTAGTGAAAAGGCGAATTGTGCAATGTTATACATACCGAACCAAGGAAAATTAGGGAGAAGCTAAGGCATTGTCCAGTAGAAAAATACCTTACCTTCAAGGGGACAAAGGGTGTGTTTAGAGTCTCACCCTGTAGACTCTCATTATTAGCTACATCATGTCTCTTCTCTCTGCTGTCCCAAGAAAGTAACCCTCTGGACTTTGACAGAAAGTCATAGACCATTAAAGCAAATCTCCTAGTAATTCAACCCATCTTCTAACCTGATTACATGTCTTACTGCTTTCACTTCAGTTTGCTAATGCTAGTTGTCTAAGATGAAGGTTTGGGAACTTGGAGGCGAATTTTAAATGAAGAGAAAACAGCAAATGATGTTATTCAAGCCTGAGCATGTGGGTTGCATTTATTTTGAAGGCAGGTGGTTGAAAGACCCAAGTTTATAAGACTCATAATTAACTGGCTTTCAGCAGAAGGATGCTGCCAAAATGCTCTGGGACAAATATGTGGACAGTTCTCAAGAGCTCTGGGAGACAGGATTGCAGAAATCCCAGCAATTGGGCAATTGTCTCCTAGCAACCAATGGTGTTTAAGTAATCAGTAGTCATTCCAGGCAGGCTAGACCGGAACATTTCAGTTCTAAGTAACACTAAGTAGATGGGTAAGTAGAATGAGTTGTGACCATATTTTCAGCAATATTTCCTGAAGAAAAGTTTCAACACACCTGCTCAGTTTGAGCAATTCAAACATTTGCCCTTTTGGTGTTAGGGTTGAAGATGAGAAATTTTAAACCATTAGTAAATTTTCTAGATGGAGGCACTCTATACCATTTTATTGAATTTACTAAATGTTGAGAGCCAGAAAAATCAGAAGATAGAGACATTCTAATTGGAACATGTAGGACAGAATGAAGGAAATGAATGCCTGTCATTGAATGTTCCTCATCTTTTAGTGGCAACATCAAAGAGGCCTTGGCATTTCCATTTGTCTTGGCAGTGTATCATATAATTTTCACCGCAGTGAACTGCCCTCCTTTCTATCCCAAAGGCATACTGGGAACATTTTTCCCCATGGTCTCTTCATCCCTCACTCTAGAACTATGAAATCCTGGCCAGTTGTTCAGCTAGATAAATATTTCAGAAGCAAAGGGAACACATGAATACTGTTACCTGCATATAATGCAAACCCACACAGAGTACAATTTTTCAGATTAGAAATATCTAAAAGTATAATTTAGATGAATAAAATGGCACTTAGTCGATACATACATGCATGTAAATATGTGCATATATACATATATATAAGCATACTCATTTATTTATGCACATTTATATTTTTCAAATTAATTGACATTTCATACTTTATTCAAATCAAGTATTTAGCCAAGTGTAGTGACACACACTTATAATCCTAGCACTTAGAGGCCAAGACAGGAGGATTGCAAGTTCAAGGCCAGATTGTGCTATTTAAGGCCAGCCTAGGCTATAAAAATTATCAAATATTGTTATGTTTTATGTATGAGGTATTTCAAAAGATTTGATTGCATTCAATTTTCATGTATGTTCACAAAAAAAGCAGAGATGAAAAATCTGTAATTGATTAATATGAACTAAAAATAATCAGTATTGAGTAGTCATTACATTTCTGCTATTGAGTGTGATATACTCAGTTCCTAATCTTATCCATCCTAAAATTTAATTCTTACAAAGCCTTTTTAAGTATTTTAATAGAGGAAGTAGAGTACTGAAATTTTAATTCAGGGCCTCATGGTCACTTTGCTTGCTTGGCTGGCTCTCTACCACTAGAACTACTCATGCCCTGATTTTTTTATTTTTATTCATTCATTTGTTTGTTGTCAGTCATGGGGCTTGACTCTGGCCTGGGCACTGTCCCTGAGCTCTTCAGCCCAAGGCTAACACTCTACTACTTAAGCCAAAGAGCCACTTCTGGTTTTCTGATGGTTAATTGGAGATAAGAGTCTCATGGACTTGTACCTGGGCTGGCTTTGAGCCACAGTCCTCACCCTCCTGAGTAGCTACAATTACAGGTATGAGCCACTAGCACCTGCCTGATTTTTTTTTTAAGACAGAGTTTCACAGATTTTTCTACCTAAGCTGGCTTCAAATTGCCATCCTCTGAATCTCAGCCTCCTAAATAACCACAATTACAAGTGTGAGCCCCAGCCCACAGCTTCAGTTTCTTAATACTCACTCCAGTGCTTGGAGAAGATATTATTCCTATATTACAGATATCATAAAAAATATATATAGCATAGTATGCATTTGATAACCAAACAGGTAGAATGATATGGACTACGAGATGGAATAATTCATAGAGTTCTTTTGTTGTTGTTTCTAATCCCTGTTTTGTTTTGTTTTTTTCATTTTCACCACCAAACTCTGTAGAGGATTTTCTTTAACTCCAGTTGTATGTATAAAGCAATGCCTATTTGAATTTTGCTCAGTGTATATATCAAAGGTGTGCCGAGTATTATGTAAGCTTATGTGCTACATGAAATGGAATTTAATAGCATGTAGTTAAACCCCTGTTCACATTCCAAGAGCTCACTTGAAAGTCATTTTCTTGAATCTCAGGATCTTTTCCTCATGAAAACTACAATAGACACAATTTCTAGGTCAGCCACAAAGATTTATTTTATAGTCCCTTGCATATCTGAATTATTTAAGATACAATTAAACAATAACCATGTCTGTTTTGTGAGAAATTCCATCCTGACATGCTATAAATTCATTTCTCCTGATCCATGCAATTGAACAGGAAAAATAAGTTTGAGATACCACGTTTACCTAAAGGGAGTCACAGCTTTGTAGCAGCATCTTATAGCTCACTGTCTCTTCTTTCTTTCTGCCCTTTGCTTGAAGACAACCCGTCTTTTAGGATCCTATGATCAGTGTGTAATACAGTACTTGAAAGCCTCTGTTTTCTGATGTAAGAGACAAAGGCGAACAATTGTCTTGGGGTTGTTGGTTGTAGCGGTAGTGGTCATGGGGCTTGAACTCAGGGCCTGGGCACCATCCCTGAACTGTTTCACTCCAGGTTAGTGCTCTACCACTGAACCACAGTATCACTTCTGGTTTTCTAGTGGCTTTGAACCTCAATCCTCAGATCTCAGCCTCCTGAGTAGCTAGGATTACAGGCATGAGCCACTAGTGCCTGGCAGCTATCACTCTCTTTCTCTTTCTTTCTTTCTTTCTTTTTTTTTTTGCGGGGGGGGGGGGGGTCATGGGGCTTGAACTCTGGGCCTAGGCACTGTCCCTGAGCTCTTCAGCTCAAGGCTACCTCCCTACCTCTTGAGCCACAGCGTCACTTCCCATTTTCTAGAGATTAATTGGAGATAAGAATTTCACGGCTGAGCCGGGAGTTTGGCCTAGTGGTAGAGTGCTCACCTTTCATGCACAAAGACCCGGGTTTGATTCCTCGGTACCACATACATGGAAAAAAAAAAAAGAGCCGGAAGTGGTGCTGAGGCTCAAGTGGTAGAGTCCTTGAGAAAGTCCAAGGACAGTGCTCAGGCCCTGAGCTCAAACCCAGGACTGGCAAAAAAAAAAAAAGAAGAATTTCACTTTGTAGTGCCCAGGCTGGCTTTGAACCACAATCCTCAGATCTCAGTCTCCTAAGTAGCTAGGATTACAAGCATGAGCCACCGCACCCAGCCAGCTATCACTTTCTTCCAAAGTATCAACTCTTTTTTTTTTTCCCTTCCCCTTCTTCATTCTAAGCCTTCTTGAAAAATGCTATTTTACTAAAACACAATTGACTTCATATTCTTGAACAGGATCAAGGTAGCCACCAATGGCTAAGCAGCCTGTGAGCCACTGTCTACTTCCTGATTCACATTTTGCCTTTCCCTCAGTCCCACCCATTACACCTACAGGCAGAGTGAGGATTAAAATTACCTTCCTTATGATACAAGAAGACAGAGAACATTATTTCTACCAAAACCCCCACATTATTCTATAGTATATAGCAATGATAATAGTCTCCATACGTTTATGAATGTGATTGGCATCCTCCAACATCAAGGAAGAATCCACATGTTGACTGGATATCTGCCTCTAGAATGACAGAAGATGAGGCCCAGCAAAGGGAATAGCGGGGGGGGGAGGGGGGGAGGACAGAATAGGTAAGGAAGAAAAAAGGAAAATTAATAGGTTTGAATAAATGGGAGCCAAATGCTTATTTCAAAGAGATTTTGTTTCTTTTCCAAGCCTGGATATTTCTAAACTCTTTTTGTCTCTGAATTTTACTTGCTACCATGTAGAACTTATGTAGGACAAATGTCATTGCCTTTTTCTATCCAAAATGCTTTGTGCCATGCACTTCAACGTCTGCTCAGCCAACTCACCATCCTCATGATGACTGACGGGCATAAATCATGTCTTAACCTGTGCCACTGACTTCTTTAAATACCTTGACTTTCTCTTGCTCATTGCTATGATTTCTGAACTGCATGTGTCTGATTTGCCTTTCCCATGCATCTGCCCTGGCTGTAGGATTTCTTTGTGAACAGTAACTCCAAGCAGGTAAGTGAACTACGTAACCTAAACGTTACTCAACACAACTTTTTTGCCTCATTTCTTGATCATGCTATTACTGGTTTTTAGATAGTGTAATGAAAAGCCTGGGTAATTCCTCCTTGGGTTTGCTTTTTAATGAAGTAGCTACAGGAATATCTACCATCCCAACACAAAAAAATCATTTGGCTTTGTTCTCACGGAATTAAAATTATTTCTATCGCCTTTGTTATCTACACCATTATACAGTTCCAGACCTCTTCATTCTCCTTACATTTTGTATATCATCATCTACTGATAACTCATGTAATCAAACTTGTTACTCAGATTTTCTGTTTTTATCTAGAACTTTTTAATCACTGTCAGAACCTCTGCTGTACATTTTACTCAGATTCTATTTTGTCTTTTTTGTTTTATGCCCATTTTGTAATTATGGCTGGCCATCCTGAGTGAATATGCTTATATAGAATATGCAGGTAGCTTTTAATTGTCAATTTGGTTAACTGAAGAAATTGTCAGACCCCAGGGTAATGAAAGGTAGCATCAGCCTTGGGGACTTCCTGTCACACAAGAAGACATCTGAGAGGCTTTATTGTTCAGCTTTCTTGGGTATCAATGATGTAAACGGTTCTGGCCCTTCAGATGGCCCAATCAGCAATGGCAAGCCTCCACTGAGCTTGATTCATGGTGACAGTTCTTCTGTCTGATGTCCATAGGGATTTCAGGGACAAAAGGATGGCATCACTATTGATAGTTTATTCACGCTTAGCATCTTCACTTGGAAATACTTTGTTCTTCTAAATAATGCTTTCTCAAATGTGGGTGGACAGCTGTTCTTGTTATTTCCAGTTGCCAACTAGATTGTACCCTTTGTTTCAATCCTGCCCCTTTCTCTGTGCCCTCCAACCTCTCAGCTCAGCTTGGCCCTTGTGTGTATGTACACATCGTGTGTGCTGTGTGGGGGCAGGTGCAAGAAAATGTCTGAAGTCTGAGGATCCCTGTTTGACTTTGATGGATTTCTTTCCTGCTCTTTACAGAAAGAAGCAGATGCCATTGATGACACACTGAGTTCGAAACTTAAAGTCAAAGAGCTATCAGTGATTGATGGCCGGAGAGCTCAGAACTGCAACATCCTTCTGTCAAGGTACTGTTGATATTGAATAAACATTTCTAACAGGATCCATTTTTCTCTTATGTGGCTCCAAACCTCGTGCTTGTTACTCCATTTAAATTTTACCCTGCCAAGGTAAAAATCTTTCCGTCTGTTTACCATGAAGAGACATTGTCATTTTTTTTCTTTTTTAGAAATGTATCCAAACTGGATGCCAAATCTTGTGGACTTTCATTTCCATAGTCTTCTAAAAGCAGAATATACTTGTACAACAGATTTTATTTTAATTTTGCATTTCTTAGCTGCAAATATTTTAGTCTTGAGTAATGCTGTCACAGAGTCAGACCTTAGGCTGATGGTTCTTGTTGGTGGTAGTAATAGTTATAGGGCTTCAAGTCAGGGCCTGGGTGCTGTCCTCAAGCTCTTTTGGCTCAAGGTTAGTATTCTGCCACTTTGAGCCACAGCTCCACTTTTGGTTTTCTGGTGGCTAATTGGAGATAAGAGATTGACAGACCTTGCCTGAACTGGCTTTGAATCATAATACTCAGATCTCAGCCTCCCGAGTAGCTAGGATTCTAGGTGTGAGCCACCAGCACCTAGCTGATAGTCCTTTTTTCCTGCTCTCTGATGTCATTTTCTTAATATTTCAAATTTATATTATTTCATGTTCTTTTTGAGCATTTTTATGGTTAAATTTATGCTTAAATTTTTATGTAAATCTCAAACCTCAGTGATATGTTAATTTATCTAGTGTTAGCCTTATGGGGCAATCTTCTTCGTAATTAGTGTTCATCATAGACTTGGAACTTGAACAGAAAAAAGGAAGTTTGAGAGCCAGGAATCTGGTTGTAACTCCAGGTAATGCCATCAGGTCATTCAGCATTTCAAGTAGCTCTTCTGTATCTAGTTTCTTTTTCTAAAGGGGACTTTCACCTAATGCTTCTGAGGTATGTGAAGATGCAAAGAATGCTGAGATTGGGGCTTTAAAGATGAGCTGCAATGTTCTAGAAGGAATGCTATATGTCCTTTGAGGTTGGTATAAGGTGACTGTCCTTTGGGGACAGTAAAGATGAAAAGTAGTGGTCCTCATTACTTACTGGTATGTACGCTTGTGATTTGTTTAACACGAAGAGTTACTTGGTTTTCATCATGGAAGCCTGATTTTTGGCCAGATGGCTATTACTTTGAGGAGCAGATGTTTCTTTTCATGGAATAGATACTGGAACTGTAGTGAAATCCCTATATTTCAATGCAGTTTATAAGATAGTACAAACTATTCCGTTAACATTTTATTCTGCCTGTCCTAGCTAGAAGTTATGTACATGGCCAGACTTTGTGTTTCTTTCTCCTTTTTTTTTTTTTTGAGAGTAAATGGGTTTTTGTTTATTTGTTTTTTTTCAGTGCTAGTACTAGGTCTTCCACTTAGGGCATAGGCACAGTCCCTTAGCTTTTCTTGCTCAATGGAGGAGGTGCCATTGAAGATTACACCTTGCCTCTGGACCCTTCCTGTCTATCTCTCTGCTTCCTGGCTACTATGAGGGGAATAGTTCTAACCTGCTAGCCCCCTGTACCACAATGCTCTGCCTTACCACTGCAAATGGGATCACATGGACTGACCATGGACTGAAACAATGAACTAAAAATAAGTCGATCCCTTTTCAAGGTGCTTATGTCAGGTGCTTTTACACAGTATAGCTGCCTTTGAGAGCTCAAGGCTAATTATAAGCAATGTAGTACATGAGAAGACACATGAAGAATTCAGGGCTGTACTAGTACTGGAAGGACACAGGGAGCCCTGCTAACTGGGTTGCTCAGCCATGAGAGCTCATGCTCCAACAGGGCTTGCTCTAGAAAGTGGGCCTCCGAGGGCAGGCAAGCACTGTGACAGATACGTCCAGTGGGAACAGGGAAGGTGTTTCTAAGGAAATTTGGAACAGCTAATAAAGCATGCTGCATGCAGCCTGCTGTTGCAAGCAGTTTTGCAATTTGCCAGTTGAACAAAACTTCACATGTTTTAGGCTTTTATTTTTATTTTATTTATTTATTTATTTTTGTCGATCATGGGGCTTGAATTCTGGGCCTGGGCACTGTCCCTGAGCTCTGCAGCTTGAGGCTAATGCTCTACTACTTGAGCCACAGCACCGCTTCCAGTTTTCTGGATGTTTAATTGGAGATAAGAGTCTCACAGACTTTTATGCCTGAGCTGGCTTTGAATTGTGATTCTCAAATCTTAGCCTACTGTAGCTAGGATGACAGACATGAGCCACTAGCACCTGGCTAGGTTTTTATAGGGGCATGAAAGTACAGGTTCTGTTGAGGCTTGTGAGAATTAGCATAGTTCATAGAAAGCCCCTGGCTGGGTACCCATCCATGGTAGCTGCTCAGGTTGTAGGCTATTGATGTGTATGTGTCATGGAATATGTATCTGGGAACTGTAAAGTCTGTTCAGATGTGTTCATTTTAATTAGTTTTTAAGTTTAGTCTTAGGTTTGCAGCATAAGATGGAAGTGGTCAAGAACTCGATGAAGGAGCATCCATCCGATAGAAGTATTTTTCTCTGGTTGAAGCGAGACCTGATGAGGGACAGAAATGACAGGAATAAAGAAGCCTTGATGGGACTTGACATCTGATTTTGTGCTGGGGGACAAAGAATAGAAATGTTTCAAAGATGATATCAAGACTTCTGACCTTTTCAAAGTTTTATCTTCCTTCTCTCCTATTATTTCATTCTCAAAGGTTGATTAATTTTTTTCTCATTTGATGAGTAGAGAGACTTATTACCCAGAAATAATTTATTATGTCAAAGGCTACCATGATGAAAGCCTGTGGCATATTCTGTATATGGACTAATATATGGCTATATTTCATGAACCACATGTGTCCACAGTGTTTGGTTATTCTTAAAGCTGTTTTTCACATACTATAGAAATTATGGAACACTTTGTTTAGAGAAACCTGCCTTGGCCTCATAGGAGCCAAGCAGTTTTCCTCACGCTTAGTAAGTGGATATTTCTAGCTTGACCCATCAAGTTCACTTTAAGCTCTCAAACAAACAGAAGACACGAGTTTGAATAGGAAACTTGATGGCAGCAAGACTGTGCCTATCACAAACTTGGGCCCAATGAACTCCAGAAGCCATTAAGAGCTTGCCTTTTTTTTTTAATTTGTTATATTTTATTTATAAGAAAGACAAGAGCAATTCTTGGCCAAACAGTTTAACACAACAATATCTTGCCTTTTATCGGTTAGATTATATTATCTATTAAAGCTCAACTTAATAAATCTGACTTCTTAAACTAGGCCTTTCACAGAGCAAGTAACATTTCCTACTGCACATACATAGGTGAAATATATCCATCTAAAATTCAGAGTTGTTGGGCTAGTAGTTTGGCCTAGTGATAGAGTGCTTGTCTAGCATGCAAGAAGACCTGGGTTTGATTCTTTGGTACCACATAACCAGAAATGGTGCTGTGACTCAAGTGGTAGAGCGCTAACCTTGAGAAAGCCCAAGGATAGTGCTCAGACTCTGAGTTCAAGCCCCAGGATTGGTTTGGGATTGGGCTGGGGTTGTGGCCTGCTGGTACAGTGCTTGCCTAGCATGCATAAAGCCCTGGGTTTGATCCCTTGGTACCACATACAGAGAGAAAACTGGAAATGATGCTGTGGCTCTAGTGGTATTATTTTAGCCCTGAGAAATCAAAGGACAATGCTCAGAAGTGCCAGGTCTAGGACTGGCAAAGAAAATGAGAGAGAGAGAGAGAGAGAGAGAGAGAGAGAGAGAGAGAGAGAGAGAGAGAGAGAGAGAGAGAGAGAGAGAGAGAGAGAGAGAGAGAGAGAGAGAGAGAGAGAGAGAGAGAGAGAGAGGGAGGGAGGGAGGGAGAGAGAGAGAGAGAGAGGGAGGGAGGGAGGGAGGGAGGGAGGGAGAGAGAGAGAGAGAGAGCGCTAGCTCTGTTGGAAGTTCTCCCTTCCAAAGAAAGGATAGAAGAGAGAAGGGAAAAGTAAGCAAGAAAAGAAGGAACTTGGAAGCAGGTTTATACTGCAAGAAGACGCCATCTAGAATACATTATTACAAGATGCTCTTCTGCCTTCCTTTGTTTTTAGATACTCACCTGACATGGCAGCTTTGGTATTATAAACTACTAAACATTGTGGGTTAAAATAGGGGGATTTGGATAAAATCCATTGAGGCATCTTTAGTTTATTTTAATTAATACCTTTATGTTGCAATCCATTGGCAAATGTTTTAAATACTTCAGTGGAACATGATAGAGCTAAGAAGATGCCTGCTTTGTTTCCTGCCTTGTAAAGAAAAGTTGTAGATGTCTCAAAAGTTGCCATCCTTCTGCACACCAAAGTACTGCCAACGTTTAAAAGCATTTAAACGGTTAGAATTGGCAGGGTCCTTAAATTACAGAGATTACAAGCTCATTCTGTGGATGACAGATGATACTAAGAACTATACAACGTATAGAATGGCCCTAGAGAGTGTGTTGCCCTTCTCTTCTTTCCTCTAAGGTAGAGTTTCTTTGTCTGATCCAACAGGCGTGTGCATGGCATTATGTTGACAGGTAGATTTTCTTAAGTACTGGCCATTAAAGTCTCCAGTCTCTTTGTGGGTCACATTAAGAGAAACCAGAATTGTTATGAATTAGAGCTAGTGTTTTGTCCAGACAGCCTCTGGGGACTAGGGAACATAAATATATACAATTTCAAAAGCAAGGAGTTCTGCATTCCAAATGGGAAGCTAATGAAATGCAAATCTGATACTTGGAGTATTGTTCACACTCTGATTTCAACTCTTTTTCTTTTAAATGTAAAACAGAAGGACTCAGCAGAACTACACCATAAAATGGTTTCTTCAACATTGTGTGACAAGGACACAGAACTAATTTGTCTTTCTTATAATATATAACATATGTAATATAACTAATTTCTCTTCTTTCATAGTGGCAGTTTCAGTAACTGCTAATGTTGCTATTCCTGGACTTACATGGCTACACCTAGGTGTTTGCATTTATATTTACTCACAAGTCTGGACCAGGGATACCCAGGACCTAGACCATGGGAATCAGATGCTGTGACACCATTTTTCCTCCTGTTGTGTACTTTACTCAGGCCAACTTAGCTGAATTGTTCCATTTAATTGTGCTGGTTCTATATCACAGTTTTCTAGGGCCAGAGTCTCCTTACCCATCATAGTGGTTATCCTGACCACAGCTGAGAGGAGGGAGCAGGGAAGACCTCATTGTCAACACAAAAGATTTAGCATTTTACCTGGGTACTGTCTTTGAATTTGACAACATGGACCAGATGAAAACGGTATTAGTACAACAGGATCCTCAGATCTCTTTCCTACATATTCATACATGATGTGGCATTTAGTTTAAATAGTAAGGTGGAGGATTTAAAGTCATGTCAAAGCTAGAGTGTCCACAGTGGAGTGGTTCTTGTTCAACTGTCCCTGGAGTACAGTTCTTTCTCCTTCCATTGCCTTGAGTTGTCCTGTCCACTCATTCAACTCTGGAACTCACCTGTGGCATGCTGGGTAAGTATCTAGGTCCTGGATGTGCTGATCACTTCCCAAAGATTTGGGAGACTATGCTTTGAAAAGATACAGCCTTTGAAAAGAATCTCCCAATCCTAATGTCCTACCCAGAAAGGAGTCTGGTGAGATGATGGCTCTGTGTACCTCACTAAGCATTCATGATAACCCTAGTAAGTAGTGCTTATAATGACCAGTTAGCAGCATGTGAATACAGAGGTTATAAAAGTATTGCTTTTCTTTATGTACAGTTTATTAGGCCCTCTCTATGGCCAGGAATTATGCTAAGCAATTTAAATGGATTTTTTCACTTCATCCCTGTGCACACACAATATTTTATGTAGTTATTAGGCTCCCTGTTTTATATATGAGGAAAATGAAGTCTGATAAATTTCAAAATCTTTACAGACCAGTATCTGCGGGCTAGCCTGTCTGATACTAATGCTCCTAGCCTCAAACACTGCATGTGACTTGTAGACTCTTGCCCTGTGTCTGGGTGCTTATCCCAAGTCCTGAATGTGACTCTGCTTGAAAAGCATAGACTGAAGAACAGGCTAGGTAATGTTATTTTTGGTTGTTGTTGTTGTTGTTGTTTTGGCCAGTACTAGGGCTTGAACTCAGGGCCTGATTACTGTCCTTGGGCTTTCCTCAAGGCTAGAACTCTACCACTTGAGCCACAGCACCACTTGCCGCTTTTTTCAATGTATGTGGTACTGAGGAATTGAACCCCGGTCTTCGTGCATGCACTAGGCCAAACTCCCAGCCCAAGGCTAGGTAATATTGATATGCCATATTAACAGGGTCGCAAGTATGTTTTTTTTTTAAAAAAGTATGTTTTTTAGAAAAAAGCCAGTGTGTATAGCTCACAGATAAAACAAAAGAGAGATTTCATTATTACAGCTGAAAATATGATTCAGATCATTTCCTTTATCATTATTGTTGTAACTAATAAAAAGTACATTTTACAAGTCCATTTTTATTTCATGACCTTTATATTTTATAATCAACACCATCTTGTTCTGACTTTAGACAACAAACCTTAATTAAATTAGTACATCATTTAAATTGATGGCAAACAAAATAGATGGGTATTTTTAAAAATAAATTCTACCCTTTAAGATATTAACTAGATAAACCATGTGTTTAAAAAATCCTTTGGAGCCTCATTTGTAGCAATTAGTACACACCTAGGACTTTCCCAGCAGAGGATTACAATGATGCAAAACCTAGACACATAAGGTCATATAGGATGAAGTTAAATGAAGGGACCTCCAACAGGGAAACAAAAGCTTTATCTTGTGTGATTGTTGTTCTTAATGTACTATATTATTTCTCTTCTCTTTTGTAGCCCTTTGGTTAATCTCACATTATTACAGTATCTGACTTTGTTACCTGGTATATTGTATATACATCTATTTGTTTATTTGAAATAGGAAAGGGAAGGGGGGAAACAAGATGATTGGGAGGGTGTGGAGAGAAGGAAATGGGGACAAAAACATGAGAAGGGGTATCAATGTGTGAGAAGTAACACACCCTCTATCTGGCGAATATAACTACAACCCTGTATACATTACAATAAAAAAAAAAAATCCTTTGGAGCCAAGCACCAGAGGCTCATTTCTGGAATGCTAGCTACTCAGGAGGCTGAGATTCAGAAGATTGTTTTTCAAGGAGAGTCTACACAGAAGAGGCCCTGACACTCCCCTCCAGCAACAACCACCAACTTGGAGGGTCTAGCGCAAGTGATATGAATGCGAGTAACTGTGAATCCCTGAGTTCAAACTCTGATACTAGAGAAAGAGGGAAAAATTGGATGGACAATCCCAAGAGAGAACCTGAAGCTTGAATTCCTTAGTATATTAACGGTTGTTAAACTGTTGAACAGTAACTTGTGGTTTTCTAACCTTCTCAAGGTCATTTTTAGCCTGACAGCAAACTTTGAATATTCCTAACATAATCAAGCCAGGAATTTAATTTTTCTCATCTTACTTGCAACTCATGGTTGATGTGTGTAAAAGAAAACAATTACATGTGTTTCCCCTTATTTCTAATCTTCCAGTGCCTTACTTTAGGAAATTAAATGATAGAACATAGCAACCTTGTTCTCTGCATTAGCAATGCATTACAAAGCCACGGAAGAATGTGAAAGCCGTTTCCAAATCCTATTTTTAGGTCCCAAATCCTATATTGTCAGGAAATAAGCTTTCACTGAGAATTTGAGTAGAACTATACTTGAAAGTCAGCAGCTAGAGTAATAAAATGAGTTGTCTTACATGAAATTTTAACGTTCATGCCAATATTATTACTGACACATACACACACACACACAAATATCCTTTTTCTAGGTTGAAATTATCCAATGATGAAATCAAGCGGGCGATTCTAACAATGGACGAACAGGAAGATCTGCCCAAAGACATGTTGGAACAGGTAAGCTGCCAGACGTTTCTTACAGCCTAAGTGGCATCTTACTTTTTACAGGAGGAGGATATTAAGAAAATCTGGCTGTTGTTGATAGATAATTTCTACATGCCTGAATTGGAAAGGTTGAGCCAAGGTTCCATGCTGCTCATTAGGAGGCTATGATTTTATCCTTTCCTGATGAGTAAGATGACAGATGACAAATTCTGGGCACCCACAGTGTCAGATTCTGTTTCTCAAGCTGCAGTTAAATGACAATATCTTCCTAACTTTTTATCTATCTCCTGGGGTTAATAGAAAAATCTGCATTTTGCAGAAATGTTGAGAATCTTACCAGCACTAGGGGACTATAGACTGTGTTACGTAAAATAACTCATTTCTAAATTCTTAGTACAGTTTCTGTCTTTAGGTAGGGAGGAATGCAGTGGGCAGCATCACCTCCTAAGTGGACCTATTGCTGGAGCCTCCTGGGTGAGGACGGGCATACTTACTAGTAGAAAAGCGCTTCATGCTGTCCTTGAAAGGCTTGATTTGATTATCAGAATAGTTCATGACACTGTCTTCAAGTCTCCTGCAATGCTCTGCATATGAAAAGTGTAAGACCTTTTTTAGAGTATTTCTAACTTTCCCTACACTTTTCCCTTCCTCACCATAGGCCAGCCAAAGCTAGAGTATGTTCTAGGAGAGTGGGGCGATACTAGGAGAGTAGAACTCGCTCCCTCAGCCGTCCTCACCTCCCAGGTGACCCTGCCTTCCAGTTCTTCACTAACCCAGAGTAAAGAACTGTGTGTAAAGCTGCTTTAGTCCTCTGTCTTTAGCTCCTATCGACAAGGTCGTATGTTTAACATTCCACAAGATCTGTTTACTGTGAAATTGCATCCAGCAAAATTCCTCCTTGAGGGAAAGGATTCCAAAATCTTGCCAAAAAGAGCTTGCAGAGCAAATAGAATGTACTTCAAATAAACACAAGTAAGAAAATCCGTCTACTGATGCAGAATCTGGCCAAGAAGGATATTTTTGACCTGGTCTCTCCTGATAATTCTGTGAGCATCTCACTCTGTGGTCAGCTCCCACGCTCTTTCCCTTCCTCCTTGCCGTACTGTTCCTCTCTTCTGTGCACCGCTCTTTCCAGGCAAGTGACGACAGCCTCACTGGGGAACTACTTGCCTGTAGGCAACTTTCCTGTGGGCTACTTTCCTTCCTTCCTTCCTGTCCTGCTGCCTTTGGTTGCGGGGCTTCTATCTGAGGTGAGGTTTATAAACTCTTCTTCCTTGGGATACATATCTTTCTCCTATTCCCAGGTGTTTGTCTAACTCCTCCTTCCTCTGTAGAAGCCAGCTACATTCATTGCTACTCAACTCTCCTTTTAGAGGGACTTGAGCCTCACTGTGTGCTCTTAATTTTTTTTAAAGATGATTGTATTTGCTTGAACACATAGTAGCTCGGGATGGTGGATAAACAAATTGGCAAAAGGATCCTTGAGACTAGAACTGTCTGTCTTAGCCCAGTAGGTGAAAATTCAAGCAAAGTGAGGATAAAAAAAAAAAATCGCTTTCCTACTTCTCTCTTTTTTCCCTTGCCCTACCAGTTTCCTTTCCTGCCCTTCCTGAACTGAAGAAAAACAAAAAGATACACGTCCTGTGCAGTGATGCCTTTTGACTATGGAAACCAACACCTAGGAGCTACCCAGACACTAGTGTCTGCTTCTCCGGTCTCCAGTCCATCCACTTAGGAACATCCTCTTGTCCTTGCTCTGGCCTCATCCCTTTCTTCTAGTTGGGGCCCATTTAGATTGCCTGCCCCTTCCGTAGCTCTTACCTCACCCCATCAACCCGTCAACTCAGATTCTCTGTGTGTGTGTCTCTGTCTCTGTCTCTCTCTCTCTCTGTCTCTCTCTCTGTCTCCCTGTCTCCCTCCCTCCCTCTCTCTCTCTCTCTCTCTCTCTCTCTCTCTCTCTCTCTCTCTCTCTCTCTCTCTCTCTCTCTCTCTCTCTCTCACACACACACACACACACACACACGCGCGCGCACACAGTTACTGTTCTAAGTTTTCAAGAGCTTGTCCACACTTGCTATTCTACTCACTTGATATCAATCCACTACAGTCTGCCACCCCTGTCTCCCTAACTTTGTTCTCACTGAGGACATACACACCTTCCCCAGGTGCTGAAGCTAAGGAACACTTTGCAGTCCTTATCTTTCTTGATTTCTTGCTGGTGTTTGACACCAATAGCCACTTTCTCCGTGATGAAACATTCTGGTCCTGTGGTACCACCTGGGTCTCTGGCTGTACTTCTGTTTCATACTTTGAGAAGTACCCGTTCTCTCTAGCCCTACTTCTTTCTTCTCTCAGCAATTCTCCTGCCTATGTCACCCATACCCATGTTCAGTACTTTGTCTTCCAAATAAATCCCAAAAATTTTAGACCCATTTGTTCAGCTACCTACTAGAAATTGCTACTTGGTTCTCTTGCAATTATTTTAGACTCTAAACTCATTTCACTTCTTCTCTGCCTCTCTTCCAACTTCATCCAAGCCACCATCCTCTGCCTACTTGGATCACTGTTCCCCTTATGATCCCCTTATCAATTTTGATTCCTCCTGACTCTAGTCTATAAACACACAAGCATTTAAAATTCAAACTCACACTCACTGCACAAGGCTCTGAAGGTATATCACAATGTTCTCAAAATAAACACTCCATTGCCACTCCCTGCTGTTATTCACCCACCCTCTCCCACTGACTGACATTACATGCAGACTTTCATCTGCATAAATGTGCAGTCTGTTCTAGACCTGGCTCCTTGTGTACAGTCTGCCAGGAATATATTGCCAACCTTATGACACACTTCCCAATCATTGCTCGGAGTTCCTTTCCTATAATTCCAATTCTCTTTCCCTGCTAGTGTTTTCAGTATACCTACCAGGTTGTAAAGAGGTGATCAGAGTTAGTATAAAAGGGGTTAGAATAAAAAAAAAATTCAAGATTACTTAATCCAGAAAATAGCATTCATGTACAACCCTTGTATGTATATATGAATGTGTATACCTTAAAAGGCAGCCAGACAGCACGTACAAAGGTACAAAAGTACTTCCTCAATTTTAAATATTCATATTTAATCTATGACTCAGACTAATTTCTTCCGCTGAAGTAAGATGTGGAATTGAAAATATCAGATCTAGCTGGGCGCGGTAGCTCATACCTGTAACCCTAGCTACTAAGGAGGCTAAGAACTGTGGTTCAAAGCCAGCCTGGGTACTAAAAAGTCCTTGAGACTCTTATCTCCAATTAATCACTAGAAAACCAGTAATGGTGCTATGGCTCCAGGAGTAGGGCACTAGCCTTGAACTGAAAAACTCAGGGAATGGGCCCAAGCCCAGAGTTCAAGTCCTTCAACTGAAAAAGAAAATTAGATCTTGCTGTGTTCCTCTCATTTAACACTATATGAAGCTGTAAGGAGATGTAATTAGATAAGCCAAGAAAAAAGAAAAGAGGGAAGGAAATAAAGAGAAAAGAAGGAAAAGAAGGAAGGAAATGAATGCAAATTGTGAATATGAACTGTAAATAAAATTATTTTATTCCCTCATGATATAATAAAAACCATAGAGATGAAAGAGAGACTGGGTTCTATGTCTGATGACTGATTATATGCACTTTGCAGTCCTAGGTGAATTACTTAATCCTTCTGAGCCTCAGTCATACTGTCATCTAATGAGAGTCTCAAATCTCTGAGAGCCATCTAATAGTGGTCTATAGGATAGCTACTTTTTGGTTAAAATGTCAATCTTTCGTCATTTCTGTTATGTCTTAGTCATCTGTGAGCAGAGCTTATAAACTGAAGTTAAAAGATGTATCTTATATCAACTAGCTGGAAAGGAAAAACTGGAAGATGTAAGTTACAAACCTCACTTTTAATATTTTTGTGTACCTTTTAGCTTTTGAAATTTGTTCCTGAAAAAAGTGATATTGACCTGTTGGAGGAGCATAAGCATGAATTGGATAGGATGGCCAAAGCAGATCGATTCCTTTTTGAAATGAGCCGGTAAGTTGAAAAATGCTAACCAATACAAGATGCCTCCTGCTTACTAAGGAAGTTAAACTTCAAGTGTGTGTTAAACTGCTGGGCCAATTAACCTAGCTTACTGTAAAGCATCGTTAGATTCTAGAATCTGAACAAGTCCAGGCTGTATGGATTTGACTATTTTGTTTATGTGAGTTTCTGTCCCCAGTAAGCCAGGACAAGGCCTGGCTTCTGGCCTGTGTCTGTGTCTGGGCCTTTGGCTCATGTGCTTTGGCCTTGTCAAGTCATAGCATTTCCTAGTTCCAGTCATTGTCATTCTCCTTGCCACTTTGATTTCTTATTTCTTGAGATAGTATCTTGTATGTGTTGCCAGTTAAATAGAAGGAAAGACATGGTGGCTCATGGCCTGCAGTACTAGTTACAGCAGAAGGATCATGGTTCAAGGTCAGCTCAGGTAGAAAAAGTTCACAAAACTATCTCAAGATAATTGGGAGGGGGTGGGGGAGAAGGAAACAGGGACAAAAACATGAGAACGGGTATCAATGTGTGAGAAGTAATACACCCACTACCCTAACGAATATAACTGTAACCTCTCTATCCATTACCCCGACAATTAAAAAAAAAAAAACAGCATAAAACAGGACTGGGGGTATGGCTCAAGCAGTAGAGTGCAAACCTAGCAAGCTTAAGACCCTGAGTTCAAGCCCCAATCATGCAAAAGTGAAAAAGAAAGAAAGAAAAAATATTCGTAAAAGGCAGACTCGCCTTGAGCCCTCATAACTGAACAGAGGGGATGTCAAATTGTGACACCTGCAGACATCATTAATCGATCGTGGCACCTGTCTCACAGCGTCTTGGCTGGCTTTTCAACCTTTCTCTAGCAAGCCCTGGGGAGCCACTGCTCCATAATTGAATTTGGCATGTGAGCTGAGCCTGTTTTCCATAGCAGGCCTAGTGAACTGATTCTCATTAGAGAAGGACCAGTGGTCCCCAAACCCTAAATGATCCTCAGGGCAGAGCTTTCGCTTCTTCAGTGCCAAAGACATGCTGGTGTCGCCAAAAAGAAAGGCAGTGTCTAGGCTGACTTTTTTGTTGTTATTCCCTCAGCATTTGACATTCTGTACACTAGTGTTGAACAAAGAATGGCTTTGAAATTTTCACAAGAATCTCCTGTAGCCTTGTATATAGACAAGAAAATGGCCATCTGAAGTAGCTGCCACTTCCTAAGGGTCTAGATCTTTATATGTGCTGTCCCACATAACCACCAGTCGGCCCTCTCTGGAGGAACTTTGGGGAGCAGGTTGTTCCCTTCCATTTGACTCTTGTTCACAACATGTAATAAGGGGGACATCTGGGCTGCAAACGTTGACTACATGGCATTCTTTTAGAGTTCTAGTGAACTGACACAGTGAGAAACTGAAGCATTGATTTCAGAAGCTGGGGTGGGCATGTCCACTGTAATCCCTAGCAACAAGACCAGCCTGGCCTGCTGCTGCCAGAGGCCAGTGTGTGTCTGTTTTCTCTAGTCACTATTGCAAAGGAAACCCTCACCAGCCCTGAGGGGAATAGACAGAGAGCTGACTGAAGATAAACGAAGATTTAAGAACAGAAAGGAAGAGGGGATGATGTAGGAGGAAGATGCTAGATACAATTCTTTGCAATTTTGCCAGAAGCCTGGAGAGTTTACATCTTTATTCAGTTTAATCTCCCTGTTCACAAAAGCTATTAGCCCATGGAGGAAAGGAAGGTGGGGTTTAGTCAACAGAAACTGGCTCTCCCTTAAGCCAATTTATGATTTAGGGGTTGCTAAGGGCTCAGAAGCACTTGCCCAGATACCCCATGCAGGCCAGACCAAAATGTTCATCAGTCCATGCTTGCTTTTTACAGAATTAATCATTACCAGCAAAGATTGCAATCACTGTACTTCAAAAAGAAGTTTGCAGAGCGTGTGGCAGAAGTGAAGCCCAAAGTAGAAGGTAAAGTCAAACCGACTCGCTTGAAAATGATGTGTGTGTCTTAAGTGCTGGTGCAGGAGTTCATTCTAAGTATACAGACTAAACAGGATCCCTTTGGTGATGTTTTTACTTGAAGTCTTTTTGAAATACTGATGAATGTTTACTTAAGGTCAGCACCTGGCACGGGCCTGGGCTGGACTCTTCAAGGCTGGCCTTTTGACCAGATGGGGGTAGCTAAGGAATGATTTTGGCTGCTACTAGCATTTAACCTGTAATTAGCTTTCTTGCAACAAGGCCTGACTAGACATTTCAAGGAGTAGACTTAAGGCTGTTAATTGTTTTAATGTTTGAGATGTAAATGAAGCCAGCAAAGAACATAGCTGCTGAATGTGGGCTGGAATCAGGGTGCTTGATCTCTGAATGTTGTCTAGAATCACAGTGCTTGATCTCTGTCCCTGATAGACCTTCAAGCTATAACATGTAATAAATTTGACCAGCTCTCTATCAGTGCAATTGATCAGTAATCGCCAGGCCAGGGAGTGTTTGCAAAGGAATGTTGGACATGAAATTGCCATCCTGTGTATTCCTAAATGCTTACTGTTAGCCCAGGAAAGGCTTAGAAGGGAGAGGAATCTGCCAACATCTGTGAAACCTTCAACCACAAACACTTAAGTGCTCCTTGGAAGTCTAATGACCCAGTCTTGTATCTCCAATATCTGTAAGGTATTTGGACTTAGGATGGGTATCACTGAAATTCTTGGTTGTAATTGTAGTGTTTTTGTATGTTTTGCTTTGAAGCAATTCGTTCCGGCTCAGAGGAGGTATTTAGGAGTGGTGCTCTTAAGCAGTTGCTAGAGGTGGTTTTGGCATTTGGAAATTACATGAACAAAGGCCAAAGAGGCAATGCCTATGGATTCAAGATATCCAGCCTCAACAAGATTGCGGACACAAAATCTAGTATTGACAAGTAAGTGTGGGATCTGCCAACAATGAGAGCATCTGGGTGCTTATATGAGCTTCACTTGTCCCACTGGTCCTCCTAGCCTCCATGACACTCGCCTACATTGGCTCTTCTTTCCTCTATCATCACCACCCTTATCCCCAAGGTCCCTATAGCTAGTCCCCATTTTAAATGCACAAGGACACCATCTATTTTAAGTTTTCTTTTATTGGTCCTGCCTTTGTGGGGTTTTCTTTAGGGGAAGGGGAACGGTCAGCTTTTATAGCAAAATATCCCAAAGTGAAGTTATTAAACATAAATGTACGGATTGAGAAATATTGACAAATTAAATTCCCTCTTGTATCACCAAGATCAAGAACCAGCACACTATCAGCTCTCTGAAAGTCTCCTCAGCAACCTCCTACTCATATCCTTTCTGCAGAGAACTGTGCTCTAAAGTGTCACAGTGTTACACTTGCTGGGATTTTACATTTTCTTTTTCTTCACACACTGGAGCTAACACCTAGATACTTGCAGTTGGCAGTTAGTATTCAGTTCTTCACTCAAAGACTCACTAAAATGCTTCCTAGAAAGTGTACAACATGGAGCTTAGGTGAAAAGATTCTGGTAAGAAATGCCAAGGTGTGAAAATGCTTTCATGCGACTAACAGGTAGGGTGATGAGGCATGTTGGCCCTGGTATCTCTGAGAGCTTGGTCTCCCCAAGGTTCTCACTGACTTCAAAGGACTTGTACAGTTGTTTCTAAGGTAAATGTCTCTGCACCTAAATTCCTCCTGGGAGTTCACTCTGATTATTCTTGGCTAATGAGGCTTCGTACCCTGTATTTTCTACAAGGTTGGCAGAAATGAGTGGTGTGCTGAGATGTTAGTTTGCTCTGTGGAAAGGCAGAGTGATGCAGAGTAGCTGTTGTGTCATAGGCTTGCCATCATACTTTTAATGCCAGCCCTGGGACTTTTGCAGAGCACCTCTACATTTGACTATCACAACGGCTTATGAAAGAAACAAGCCAAATCTATTACCCCCTGTTGGCACAGAAGGAAACTGAGGCAGTCAAGTAAGTAGCTCATTTAGCTCCTCTACAGTCACAAAGTATCTGGCCTCATAGGTATCCAACACCTATTCTGTTGGTCCATTCACAGCTTCATTTGCCAACAGTGGACTTTTATTTATGGGGACTTCAGCCTCTTCTGTGCATATTATAAAAACAGCCCCATTTTAAAGACAGAATGTCCTCTTTAGCTTTATCTGCAATACACAAACACAGAAGAAAATCCCTGCTCCCTGTACTGATAACCCGGTACTCACATGATGGTCTGCTTATTGAAGTCACCATAGACTTTTAATGCTTTTCCAGAAGAATATAAATCTAAACTATTTGTGATCTCTTTCTTTTCTACCTTTATTTATTTATTTGTTTGTTTGTTTGTTTGTTTGTTGTCAGTTGCCTGGTTCTATCCTGAGCTCTTCGGCTCAAGGCTAGAGCTCTACCCCTTGAGCCACAGCACCACTTCCAGTCTTCTAGTGGTTAACTAGAGATAAAAGTCTCACAGACTTTGGTGCCCTAGCTAGACTTGAATCTCTATCCTCAGATCTCAGCCTCCTGAGTAGCTAGGATTACAGGTGTGAGCCCCCATCCCCCAGCTTCCCTCTTTATTTCTGCCTAAGAATATCAGGTCTCCAAATGTATGTAAGCCCACAGTACCTAGCTGAGTCCCTTGCCAGTAACTCATCATTCACTCACCCTTGTTCAGTCTAACTACAAATAAATGGTGGCTTAGTCAGCATGAAGGGGCATTCACTCAGCATGGAGACGCAAGTTCCTGGTAACTGCCAGGGACAGGACCAGTCAAATATGTGGCATTCATTTGTTCATTCTTCAAGAATTTGTGTTTAGCCAAATGAGGTATTATTTGGATAGCAAACAAATGTGCAGTGGCTGACCTGGTTTTAAGGCTTTGTACAGTAAGACGGGCACATATAGTTGTTAGTGGAATTCTCTCTAAACAACAAAGCATTTCTCTAAAATAATGAAAATAGCACTTAGAGCAATTTCTTATGCTGATAGCTAGTGTTTTGTTCCTTTCCTCTACCCTTTAGGTAAAACATGGAAAGACAGATGGGTTTTATGAATAAAAAAATTCAAAATGGAAGGATAGAGCTGAGCACAGAGAAGCATACATAGAATTATTGCCCACTGATTTTTTCTTTGCTAGGCTATCATGTACTAATTACTGAGAAGATGATAAAGGATTTTTGTTTTGTTTTGTTTTTGCCAGGGGCTTGAACTCTGAACTCAGGGCCTGAGCACTGCTGGACTTTTCTCAAGGCTAGAGCTCTACTGCTTGAGCCACAGCACCACCTCCAGCTTTTTCTATGTATGTGGTACCAAAGAATCGAACCAGGGTCTTCATGCATGCTAGGCAAGCACTTTACCACTAGGTCAAACTTCCAGTCAGAAGGAATTTTTTTTGTCTTGTAATTTAATCTTGTAGATTAGTATATTTCCTATATTTTTATGGAAATGTTTTGTTTTGGATTCTGATTTTTTTTTCACTAGTCCTGAGCCTTGAACTCAGGACATGACCACTGTCCTTGGACTTTCTCAAGGCTAGAGCTCTACCACTTGAGCCACAGCACCACTTCCAGCTTTTTTCTGTGTATGTGGTACTGAGGAATTGAACCCAGGTCTTTGTGTATGCCAGGCAAGCCACTCTACGACTAGGCCAAACTCCCAGACCCTATGGAAGTGTTTAAGAAACACATTTGTATCTTCTGATTTGGGTAACTTTAATAGATTAGTAGTTGTTGACCTGTGGCTGAATTTCAGAATCACCAGGAAGTTTTAACAAGTGCCCCTGCCCCACCTCATTCCACTTCAATGAATCTCAGGGGCTGGTGCAGGCATCTGGAGTCCAGGTGATTACACTGCGGCTGAGATGGTGACAATAAGACTAGACTAACACAGCTTTGTCTGATGGTATTATCAGACACCCCTACTTTTCAAGCCAGGTCAGTCAGGGTTCAGTCCTGTCACCACCAGAGAGGGATTGGCAGAGCCAACTGTTGTAACTGCGAAGGGTCATGAAGTTAAGAGCTGAAGTGTTCCTAAAATTAGAAGTTTATTCACAGCTGCAAGCACATCATATACATACTGGCTCAGTTATGGCTTGGTTCCAGGGTCAGCCCTGAAATATGGGACCTTCTGTTTTCTGCCCACCCTGTGGATTCAGCTTTCAAGAACCATCAATACTAGTCATCAGTGAGTTGCTTTTTCAGCTTGAAAAGTATTTTAAGCACTCCTAGATTTGAAAAGCATTGCAATTACTTTTAGATTTGAAAATAGCTTCTCTCGGGGATTAAACATCTCTCACTCCTTTCCCGTTCCACTTGGTTCTTCTTGTTAGAAGCTTTCAGATTACTCATGTTGAATATTTTTCCCTTCTAACTTACAGGAACATTACCCTTTTGCACTATCTTATCACTATTGTGGAAAACAAATACCCAAAGGTTCTCAACCTACATGAAGAATTGAGGGATATTCCACAAGCAGCAAAAGTAAAGTAAGTAATCAGTGAATTGTTTGGGCTTTTCGGTTAGCCATTGGGGTTGTTGGTTGGCATTTTGAGAAGTGCTGTGCATAAAGTGAATCCTTCGGTTTGTTTTCCTCTGAACGTTATGTGAAATAAAGTGTGAATAGCACCTCATTCATTTAAATGTGTTACAAGGTTTCGAATCTATTTATATTCCCTTAGATTTCTTACTACTACATGCAACTTTTTTTTCACATGCAACTTTTAACTTTCACAAAACCTACTGTTCTCAGTTATTAAGAGTCTAGGAAAGTGGTCTCATGAATGCTTTTAAAAAGTGATTCTATCAAACACAGGTAGAAAGGAGCACCCTGAGTGAAGTAAGGATACATGGTTAAGAAAATAAATACAAGGTTTAAGTATATGATGTTGCTTATAATTTCCACATGTGCACACTCTCCCTGAAACCAAGGCAACCCTTTAATGAAAAGCAGTCCTTATGCAAATGAAGAAACTAAAAATAAAATAGAAAGTTGCTAGACGTTTGCCACAGACTTAGCACTACATTTCAGGAGTAGGGAGCAGGCACTTCTCCTTGTGAGGGTATACATGTAAACTTCTTTGTAGTAATTGAATTGCAGTAATTGGATAATGTGAAAAGTATGATAAGCAGGTACTGTTTCCCTCTGTGGACTTTAGTACAAGTCTACAATGAAAAATTTGAAGTTAAAATATCCAGGCACAGGTGCCTTATGCTTATAATCAATCCTAGCTATTCAGGCCACTAAGATCTAAGGATCACAGTGTGAAGCCAGGTAGGAAAATCCATGAGACCCTTATTTCCACTTACCCATCAAAAAGCCAAATGTGGAGCTGTAGCTTCAGTGGTAGTGTACTAGACTTGAGTGAAAAAGCTAAGGAACTATGCCCAGGCTCTGAGTTCAATGCTGGCTCTTAAGTGCCAGCACTGACTTAAAAGAAAAAAAAAAGTAACTGAAGTACTGGTTAGTTTCTTTATGTGTTATTTTTTCTTTCCTTTTCCTTCCTCCCTTCTTTTTTTTGTTTTTTTTTTTTTTTGGTTAGTCGTGGGGCTTGAACTCAGGGCCTGAGCACTGTCCCTGAGCTTTTTCATTCAAGGCTCTAAAAAAATTTTTTTTTGTGGGGCATGGGCTTGAACTTGGCCTGGGCACTGTCCCTGAGCTCTTCAGCTCAAGGCAAACACCCTACCCCTGGGCAATTTTTTTTTGTGGGTCTTGGGCTTGAACTTGGTCTGGGCATTGTCCCTGGGCTCTTCAGCTCAATGCTACCACCCTACCCTTGAGCCAAGCCCCACTTCCTCTTTTCTAGAGGTTAATTGGAGATAAGAGTCTCAGGTCCTTTTGTGCCTGGGCTGGTTTTGAACCTTGATTCTCACATCTCAGCCTCCTGAGTAGCTAGGATTATAGGCATGAAGGCTCTAAAATTTTGATCCACATCTCCTCTTCCAGTTTTTGAGTGGTTTCTTGGAGATTAACAGTCTTATAGTGTTTCCTGTGGGACTGGTTTCAAAACATGATCCTCAGATCTAACCCTCCTGAGTAGCTAGGATTACAGGCCACCAGCACCCAGCTTCTTTATATGTTATGGCTGACGATTCAACATAATGACTTTGAATATTCATATGTATTAGACTCTGAGTGAAAAGCAATATATTGGTTAGTAGAGTGCCATGTGAATGGGATTATAGATTAGCTCATTTATTTTCTTTCTCAGAGAGGGCCAAGTAGGACACGGAATTTATTTCTATATATTGTAACTTGCTGAGGTAACGTTAGTGTGAGACTGAAACATTAAACAGTTGTATACATGGGAGACATTTTTATTGTTTTTAAGCTAGAAAATATTATCTACTGACTGTGAAAAACAAAAAAAAACTAATTCTAAACCTAAGCTCTATGACTTTAAAATGCCGTAGTGCTCTGTGATTTTAGAGCATAGGAGAGATTTTCTTCAAAACATTTAAAACAAACTAGCAGCCAGTCACTAGTAGCTCACAGCTGTACTCCTAGCTACTCAGGAGGCTGCGTTCTGAGGATTGCCATTTGAAGATGGCTTATTCAAGAAAATCCGTGATATCTGATCTCCTATTAACTACCAAAAGGCTGTAGGTAGAGCATTAGCTGAATGGTAGAGTATTAGCCTTCAGGAAAAAGGCTTAGCCCCAAGTTTAAGCCCCAGAGACATTTTCTCTCTCTCTTTCTTTCTCTCTGTCTCTTTCTGTCTCTCCCTCTCCCTCTCTATCTCTCCCTCTCTATCTCTCCCTCTCTCTCCTCTCTCTCTCTCTCTCTCTCTCTCTCTCTCTCTCTCTCTCTCTCTCTCTCTCTCTCTCTCTCTCTCTCACACACACACACACACACGAAGACTTCTAAGCATGAACTACTTAAACCCATCATGTAGTTAATGCATATAAGTCATCTGCTGGTGTGCTAACATGTTACTATTTACAACAGCATGACTGAGCTGGACAAAGAAATAAGTACCTTGAGGAGTGGCTTGAAAGCAGTAGAGACAGTGAGTATTGGCTTCTTTTTCTAATTCCTAGGCTCTTCATTATCTCTAGGGCTGGTGACTTCCAGTGCATGAGTCACTGGTCATTTTGGCATGTGGTCAGACATCTGTTGACTAAAAAAAAAGAAAAGAAAAAAAAAGGAAAACAATCACCACCAACACGCAAAGACATGTTGTATTTAGCCTGGCAAATCAGTTGTGGACAGCTGGACATCATAGGTGGGTCACTGCATCCAGAGTGGGAGCTAGAGCTGGAGTGCTGCCAGTCCACCTGGGAATCAGGCCTTGTTACAATGAGTGGGAGGGGCTTTCTAGCTCTGAAGAACCCCCTCAGTTTCTATGGTCTACTTTCACTGAAGCACTAGAACTTCTCTGTTGCTGGTGAGTCAGTCTTTTGAGGACAATTTACCAGCAGACTGTACTTAGGATGAGTGGGTCACAATCGTTCAGAATCCTTGTCCTCCAGTTTTGAAATAGTCAAGAGTGGCCCGATCTTCAGCTTGGCCACATGAAAATAAACACGGTGATTACAGAGATGCCATGAGGAAAGGCTAGATTTGGGGTCGTCTGGAGGTTTGGGGTGATGGGCCTGTAGTAGAGGCAGCACCTCTTCTGGGGAAGAACTTGGAAGGAAAATGGGGTAAACTTAGGTGCACGGGAAAGCCATGGCCCCTGATCAGGACACAGAGAGGAGTTGGAATAATGAAACATAACTGTGCCATAGAGTGAGTGCTCTGTGAGAACTTTGGGAATGCTGTTCCCAGGAAGTGGAGGACCAGGGCTGAAAAGCATCTGACAGGTGCAAAATTTGTGGACAACCTCACTTGGGAATGGAAGCTTAGCTTTGAAATGAGCTTGGTAGAGGAACCTGATGCTCAGGCAGCCTGTTCTCACAGAACATCTATCAGAGTACCCTGGGGACCCTTCCTTTTTTTTCTTTTTTAATCACAGAACTATGTCATATCGCGTGTTGAATTCTTTAAAGACGTATTTCCAATGACTTTGCATCCCAGTATCTTATTATTATACATTTAGGAACATATGAGGGTTATTTTCTCCCCAGGACACTGGGATGATAGGAGAGGAAGTCACCGTATAAGTTCTCTTTGTCCCAGTCCTAGTGGACCTAGAAGAGGCCTAGAACACCAGGATGTTTCTCCACAGCTCTCAGAGAAGCCATACTGGACTAGGGCACTTGGAACAAGGCTTGAGTGGTAGCCTCAGTTACCTCCTGGTCTCCAAGGGAGGCTTTCTTCATACTCACATGGGGGTTGTGACATCTCTAAGCCCAATAGTAAACACCCTGACCCATCTGAGTCAGCTCAGACCAAGGCCAAACTGGGCCGAGGAGGCCCATGTTCTGGGACTTCTTGTATTTTGTGTTTATTAGGGAATAGTTTTGCTGGGTCATAAAGAATTCTCCTGTGTCATGCATGTTCTTCATCAGAAAAGGCCTGCAAAAATATTTGTCCCCCAGCAGCTGGCATGTCACTATATATCGCTGTGAGCTGGGTGTCAGTGGCTCATGTTTGTAATCCAAAGTCTGAGAACCAGAAGGCCACACTTTCAAAGTCAGCCCAGGTAGAATAGTCCAAAAGATGACTCTCCAATCAATGAACAAAAAGCCAGGTTGGTAGAGCACCAGCAAAGAGCATGTAAGTCAAGTAAGTCCAAGTCCCAGAGTGCAATCCCTGGCTTTGAAAAACAAAAACAAGCTTGGCATCAGTGGCTAATGCCTATAATCCTAACTACTCAGGAGGCTGAGACCTGAGGATCAGACTGATTTGCCATGGATTGAAAAAAGTCAACAATAGATTTGGGTCAGAAGCCACAACCTATGACTAGTATACTCCTGCTCATTAGTTATGTTTGCCAAAGCAGGTGCAAGAAGAAAAGGAGATGATCTGTTGAAGCCAGGAGGTACACTGCAATAGTTTTTGCTGATATTCTGGAAGCAAGCAAATGAGTTCAAAGTCTGCCTCTATCACTGATCAGATTCCAGAAGTCTTTGGGTGAAGAAATTCAGGCCACCTAACCCTCATATATATCTGTACTATGGAAGTAACAATGCTTCATCAGAGATGTTAAGTGTTAAGTCAGAAAGTACATTGGCAATAGTTGAAATTAATTATTGAATTTTGTCATGAATTATTTGTGTGTCATTACCACAGAAAATGCAAGAAATTACTAGAAAGGAATTCTACCTACCTACCTAGTCACAAAAACCTACTGACAGGGACAAGATGAAAAAGGATGGATGACTCTGCTGGACAAATGCAGTCAAAATCCTGCTGCCTTATACCATGACTTGGGAAGTCCATAGACTTAGCAGAGAGGGGAAATAATTTAAGACACTGAAATTTTAGTCAAAAACTTTGAATCCAATTTGCTCCTATTTATTTGACTTTTATTAATTTTATCCAAATGTTAATTTGCTTACCTTCTGAAGCTGGAATGAGAAATCATATTTTCTCAGATAATTAGTTGACTTGCTATGTTCAGATATGTTGTACCTGTGAGCATGGCTCTGGCATGGAGAGCGAAGCTAGAGTAATACAAGATGTTTTAGATACATTTGCCATTTGAACGATTCAGTTTAAGGCCTATAGAATAGGAGACAAGATGTTTTGTATTTGAAGCCTACGCTGTTATTAACCATTTCCTGTGTTTCAGGAGTTAGAGTATCAGAAGTCTCAGCCACCACAGCCCGGAGATAAGTTTGTGTCTGTTGTGAGCCAGTTCATCACTGTTGCCAGCTTCAGCTTCTCTGACGTTGAAGATCTTCTAGCAGAAGCTAAAGACTTGGTAAATTTCCAACATTAGTAGTGCTGTTTCACTAGGCAGGGCTTTTATTTGGTATTTTTTCATTTTGAACCAATGTTATACTTTTTGGAAAAAAAGGGAGGAATGGGATCTAAACATCATAGTCCAGAAATAATGTTGCGTATAATTGTTTGCTAGATTCCATTGCTTCATACAACACAATTATATATTCACTGATGAACGGGCTATGATGAATCAAAACAGTATTGTTGTCTAACTGGCCTGTTAGCAAGACCATGAAGTTTCCCTTTGGTTACTGTTGTATTAAAATGTTCGTCTCAAGGAACTCCAGTAGATTATGAAAGTCAGGAGAAGGTGTTAAAATACCATGTATGAAATATGCTTGTCTGAGACAGAGCCTTGGGGATTCAAGATAGTAGCTCTGTAAGTTTCCAGCAAGTTATTAAATGACATAAGTTTTATTTCACAGCCTCTTTAAAAATGGCCTGTTTTTAAGTAAGAAATTTCTTTTTTTGTAAATCTCACTATTTAAAATTTCATTTTCCTGTTGAGGAAACATTTTTGTTGCCTAATGCCCAAGGCTTTTAACCACACTCTTCTCTTGTTACATGTTCTTTCATATGCATATATGTATATGCAAGCATTCTCTCTCCTCTTCCCTTTTATAAAAATATGAAATCTGCTTCCTGTCCCACTGAATTCTTCCACAGTGTCCATCTCTTGGTTACTTGTTTCTTTTTCTAAAACTGAGTAATAAATACCATTTTTTTCTTTATTGCCTGTTTGGTTATAGTTCACTTATAGTCATGTAAGACTATGCACATACCAGTTTAAAGTCAGTAGTAGACTGCGTTATCTTTAGCTAACCTCAATATTTAACTCCTCTCCAGCCTTATTAAACAAATGAGAAGATAATATATGTTCCAATGACTGCTGTTAGGATCCAGCCTCTGCTATTCCACAAGAGGTTGTCAGCCAAGCGATTTCACCAACCATAGTCCCAACATCTACCCTGAAGGCCCCAACCGTATCTTTTGTAGGCCCCATCACTTTGCAAAGAACAGGTCTTGATTAACCCAGCCCCAGTAACTACTCACCATGGCCCTCAAATATTTTTAAAAGATCCCATTGAGCACTTGTCATTTAAACAGACATGTATAAAATGTACTTTTTGTGTCTTTCGTGTGGGAACTTTAATCTGGCACTAGTTTTCAACAGATTTCTAAGACTAAAATATACATGACTTCATCATCACTAGAATTCCTAGATACAAAGATCATTTGGGATGGTTTGAAGTGCATGAACTTGGGATATTTTAGAAATTCAGTTGTAGACTGTTTATTGCTATTTTGTTCATACCAGAACTTTTAGAAATTAGCTCATAAAAACATGGAGCAGGCTAGAAGACCATAATGTGGTGTGAAAAAAACATTCTGTTTTTCCCTAAAGAGCTCTCTTTTGTAAAAGAATATTTCCAAATAAGTATAGCATTGAGAACAACTCTACATTAATAGGAAAATGTCAGGAAATTTTTACTATAATCATTAAAATATGAAGTAACAATTATATCCCAGTAATTTTTTTTTCTTTTTTGGTAGAACTAGAGCTGAGCTCAGGGTCTTGATTTTGTTAGGCACCTCCAGATCTGCCCTGCACTGGTTATTTTTGAGAAACTCAATTTCCTGCCCAAAAGCACACTTGGACTATGTTCCACCTATTTCAGCTTCCCACAGTAACTGGAATAGCAAGCATGTGCCCACTTTGTCCAGCTATTGGTGTAGAAAGAGTCTCACCAACTTTTCTACCCAGACTGGCCTTACTCTTTCCTATCTCTTAGTCATCCAAGTAGTCAGAATTACAAGGATGAGCCACTGGTTCAAACTTATTTTATTAATGAATATGGAAAACATATTCTTTAGGGTACATTGTACTACTGGACTATCAGAAAAACTTAACCACGTAGTAAATGTCAGCAATGTAAGAAAGATAAAAATTCAAAACTGCGGTGTTGGGGAATATGAGACTTTCTCATGGTCTAAATATGATAAGTCTGGAAAATATTAAGTAGTTGACTCTGAAGTTGGTGACACATAGTTGAGGAGTAACAGCATTAGAAAGGAAGCTTCATGCTGACCACTGCCTAACCAACACTCACCATTGTTTGGTTAGTCACATACAGTCGAAAGCATGCTATCTTTTTTTTTCTTTCTTTTTTTAACATTTTATTGTCAAGGTGATGTCCAGAGGGGTTACAGTCACTTCTATAAGGTAGTGAGTACATTTCCTATTGAACATTGTTACTCCTCCCTTGTTTTTTTCCCACTTTCCCTCCCCAAGAGTCCCCCCACCCCACCAAGCATGCTATCTTGATTTAGTGACCACTGGGAGAACTGAAAACAAAAAAGACATCTTGATTGACATGACCTCTTTCACAATGTTTTCCCAACCCTCTCAGCCAACCCTCCCTTCAGTTTTCCCAGCAGAAACAGATCTGAGAAGGAGGAAGAGGGGAAAAAAAAAAGAAAAAAACGCCAGTCATGGCTCAAGCCTGTGATCCTAGCTACTCAGGAGGCTGAGATCTGAGCAGCACAGTTAGAAGCTAGCCTGAACAGGAAAGACCCTGAGACTCTTACCTTCAATTAACTATGGAAAAGTGGAGCTGTAGCTCAAATGGTAGAGTGCTATCCTTAAGCAAAAGTCAAGACCCAGAATTGGCGTGCACACATGCACACGCACACATACACACTAGATTGGATATATACTGTATACTTACTGTAGGTTCTCATTTATATTTTTTAAATTTTACTTTAATATTGTATGCTTAGCAGTTTTAAGAATGTAGGCATTGAAAGGGTTTCTGAGTCACAGAAACAGTCAAAACTTTGGGTTGCCCTAATGATTCCGTAACTACCTATTGTTTTCTAATTAGGGCCCAAGAAATAGAGCAGTCCTTATGATTAAGAGGCTAAGAAGTACTGAATCCCATTTGCTTTTGATATTTACCATATGGCACCAATAAACGATGTCAGACTACTTCAAAGAAAAGTTAAAAGTACAAGGTTTCCTACCCCTGCTGGGTTTGCTGTCCGTTTGTGTGTGTTGGGTGTTGTATTCTATGATACTTTGCTTTCTTGTTTTTACTATTGTTTAGTTCATAAAAAGCCATAGGAGGTAATCATAGATGTTAAGCTGCAATGAAGTAGACAGGAATAAATGGTCTTAAAAGTGGAAGAGTATTAAAATTCTTACTTCAGAAATGATTGATAGATGTTTTCAGCAGCTGAAGATATAAATATAGGCTCAGTAAAATCCATCAAGTTATATTTGACTCTATTTGCGCTTTACTCCTTCTGGAAAGATTTCTATTCAAATTCTCTTAGAACACTGAACTTAAAATCTTTTTTTTTCCCTAGTTTACTAAAGCTGTAAAGCACTTTGGGGAGGAAGCTGGCAAAATACAGCCGGATGAGTTCTTTGGCATTTTTGATCAGTTTCTTCAAGCTGTGTCAGAAGCCAAACAAGAGAATGAAAACATGAGAAAGAAGAAGGAGGAGGAAGAGCGCCGAGCCCGCATGGAAGCACAGGTAAGAGACATTAACTGAGGACTCTACCTCTGAACTTCTCTAGATAGGTTCCCAAGATTTTGGTACTGCTTCTGTTTTTCTCTTTTGGTAACACTGAGAATTAAACCCAAGGCCTTGAGCATGGTAGGCAAAATGTCCTGCCACTAAGCTAAACCCCCAGCCCTAATGGCAGCACTCTGGTGGTGTGCTGGCAGAAGGAGGACACAGCCATGCTTTCTAGAATGTTTCTGTGAGTTTAAATTAGTATCATGTTTCTCCTGGGTAATTTGACAGGGTCTCTCTGAAGACTTAAAAGATATACCCATGACCTTTGATCTAGAGTTCCATTTCTTAGAAATTATTCTACAGAAATAATTACGCACTTGTACAAAGTCAGCAACTTTTATTCCCATATATTTTTATTGTAATTAATAGAAGGGTTACATGATATTTGCCAGATAGATGGTGCATTAATTCCCATACATTGATACCCCTTCACATGTCTTGGTCCCCATTTCCCTCCCCCCCACCCCCACTCCTCATCTTGTTTTCCCCAGCAACTTTTTTTTTTATAATAAGCAATCTACAAATAACCTAAAAGTTCTGATTACTGTAGTAGCTGCACAATGGGATGTTTATTTGGTTGTTCAAAGGCGCGCCTTAGAATAGTTAGTCATAGCCGGGTGCAGTGGCTCACATCTGTAATACTCACTACTCAGCAGGCTGAGATCTGAGGATCACAGTTCAAAGCCAGTGTGGGCACAAAAGTCAGTGAGACTCTTATCTCCAATTCACACTAGAAAACTGGAAGTGGTGCTGTGGCTTAACATGGTAGAGCTCTAGCCTTGAGCTAAGGAGCTCAGGGACAGAGCCCAGATCCAGAGTTCAAACCCTATGACTTACAAAAAGAAAAGACTATTCTTTCTTTCTTTTTTTTTTTTGTTTGTCAAAGTTTATTAAGTTAATTTCTGTATGAAAGTTTATTAAAAAAAATAACATCAGGGGCCGGGAGTTTGGCCTAGTGGTAGAGTGCACGAAGACCTAGGTTCGATTCCTCGATACCACACACACATTTCAAAACAGTCATCTTAGTACTAGAACTAAGGACTTTTCCCCCTCTTTACCTGAACTGTCACAATTTTCTCTAATGTAGGTATACTGTCTGGCTGTTCAGGCATGGATGGTAGGTACAAGATAAGCCTTTGGGAGGAGGGGAGTAGCCTCATGACCAGTCATTTGAATCTCTGTACCATGTCTGTTTAGCCATAGCTTTCTTTTGTCTCTTAAAGAAGCATGAATTGCCTCAATTGTCCTTTTTATTTTTTTTCAAATGAAAATATAACCAGATTTGCCAAGTGACAGTGAGGGCCGTTGCCCGATTACCCCTTTTTGTGTCCCCTGGAGGTTACCAGTTCCAGGTGAACATACTTTGGCATGAATGCATCTTGTCATATGTCTCATAAGTCTTCTCCATGGATGGCAAGCACAGCATTTGAAGCCTTATCTCAGAGGTTCCTTTTCTGTTTGCAGCTCAAAGAGCAGCGGGAGCGAGAAAAAAGGATGAGAAAGGCGAAAGAGAACAGTGAAGAAAGTGGAGAGTTTGATGACCTGGTTTCAGCTTTACGCTCAGGAGAAGTGTTTGACAAAGACCTTTCTAAATTGAAACGGAACCGGAAACGCATTTCCAACCAGATAACAGACAGCAGCCGAGAAAGACCAGTCACGAAACTTAATTTTTAATTTTCCTTGAAATGCTTTCCTCAAAAGCTCAGTAGCAACCCTTTGAAATGACTAGACTGTTTCCTTACACTGCCTTGCAATCTGAACGGTGGCAATTTCTTCCCTTGTCTGTGAGTGAACGTGTGAATGTGTGTGGATGTAAATGTATGTGTACATATATATATATTAAAAATGTATATAGATGTCTGAGTGTCGTCTAGAGACCTATATGTATGGATACAATTTTTATGTTAATGTATGTGCTCACAAACCTTTCATGTATTCATTCATATTGAGTGTGGCTCATTTTCTTTCCCTGAACACCATATCTGTTCAGAAGCACAATACTATCTCCTAAAAGAGGTAAACAGACATTCCCTAGCTTACAAAAATGGGGGGAGAGGGAGAAAACAGGACAGAAAAAAAAGAGGCTTGTGAAATACTTCATGATTTCTCAAGCTTGATATAGTTCAAAATTATTTTTATCAATGGAAGTGGAGTTGGAAAATTATAGATTTAAAATGGTTTTTAATGGCCAACAGTGTGATACTCGGTGCATCACATTAATTAAATTATCAGGATGAGCTGAGAATTCCTGGCGTTGATATGGGGATAGAGTCTGTAAATGTTTATTGAGAACATCTTGCACACAATGTGTATTATGTAGAATGTCAATCAGAATTCCTTTATGTATTTAAAATTTGAACATCAGTTTGTTCCCCTAATTTCATCAAGTTTTCTGCCAAGTGCTCTTGATGATTTCTTTAAATTGCTTTTGAAAAGAAAAATAATTTTTAAAAAACAAAAAAAAACCTTTCTAAATGTAACCCCTGCCCTTGTTAAAGAACAAGGTTGCCAGAATGTGCTTGTTGGCTCTAACAATATAGATATATAGATCTTAAAAATAAAATTCCCCACCCAAGACTTAGAGGAAAGATTCCCTGAAGGGATAAACATTATTTTTTTTAATTAAGATTTTTTTAAGGGGTGCCTTTTTTTTGTATTTTGTATTTTCAGTTTTATAGGACAAGCTGCATCTTCTGTAAATACAGGTCTGGACTGAAAGACACTCAAGAATGTACACAAAGTGTCAACCCTGTCCTCAGAGATGCCTACATCTATTTATCTCAAAGAATATTGAAGTGGTTTGCTTGCTGTTATATGTTGTCATTTTAAATTGTGTGTCAGTAAAGCTACCTGTAAATTTCCAGTCCCAAAAAAAAAATAAAATAAAATAAAGCTCTCAGGGAAAAATGAATTAAAACAATGAACATTAGAAAATATAGATACTTACCATTAACCTACCAACTCCTAATATCCTTAAATTATATGATATATAAAGAGGACTGTTACTTTTTTTTTTCCTTTGGCTTTATTTATTTGTAGTTGGGGGGTGGGTGCTATCATTTTTCTCTTCTCTTTCTATCCTGTTATGGTTGGGTTTCCTGTGGAGAGAGTAGTTTTTCCTGTTGCACTCAAACATTATTTACTCACTAAATTGAGTTTCTCTATCAACACATATTTATTAAGAATCTACTGTGTACCAGGCACAGTAGAGCTACCGTGGTAAGCAAGACAAGAGTTCCTGTCCCCAAGGAGCTTTTGTTTTGATGGGGGTTTTCAGGGATGACTAGATTAAACCAATGTGTGCGCTGTACGGGAATCTTCATATTTAGAAGTAATTTGTATAAACTTCTAATGCGTGGTGCAGATAACAGAATATCTGTGCTATGTGAAAGCTGTGAAATTGTGCTCTAAGAGTTGTCAAGAGCTGTGGTTTTTACATTTGTTTCCCCTTGTTGCAAACTTAGTGACTTTCTATTCATTAGACAGAAGTAAAGGACTCTTGCAAAGAAAGCAGTTGTAAGTACAAAGCAGAGGTGATACTCTCCCAACACCGAGTTGACCAAAGTCTGCAAAATTCACCTTGTTCAAGGTATAGCTGGAGACTTGGTTCACAAACAAGCCTGGAGAGGAGGAAGACTGGGATAGAAGGATAGTTTTCTCTGTTCCTGAACTAAAGTGCCTCTATGTATATTCTTTTCTATTTATAGCAGGAGAAATTTGGTCCGGCTCCATTTTGGAATTGTATTTTGAAAATGACTTTGTCTTACAGCGAAAGGAATGGACCAGCGGAAGGAGAGTCACAATAAGGAGCAAGTTTGTATCATATGTCCCTCTTGCCTTTAAATCACCCTACTTTGATGTGGCCATCCTGGTAGGCCTCTTTTGCCATTTCCACTTTTGGTTTCTTTCCCTGAAAACTGTGTGCAGGTAATTCCCATGTGCCATTGTTGAAGGAAAAAACAAAAAATTTTAAACTACTTTTTAGACTGGTGCTGGTGTAAGTAGCCACTTTTCTCTCTTGGGTGTGTATTTTCAAGTTTTTGTTTGTTTGTTTTTTTAAATTAATGCCAAAAAGAAAATGCATTATAATTTGTAAAGTTAATTATATGTCTTGTATCTTTTTAGCTCAGTAGCTGGAACCACTTAGTCTTTAGGTGCAAGACTATTGGTATAGTACCAAGAAAAAAAAAAGTCAGATGTGTTATGAGACTGTACATTTTTTAAAAGAAAATAGCAATATGCAATAAAGATGACTTCATTGGGTGTACATATCTGCTTTCTATGAATTATTAAAATAGCATCATTAAACTTCTTCATTCATTCCATTGAATTTAAATATTGCAAACTATCCACTAAATCACTAAGCACAGATTTTGCATAAAACACATCTAGAAGGGTTTCATTTTTCCTTATGTTAGTATTTACTATGTCCAGGCCGAGATAAACTACCTCATTCTGCACTTTGGTTTATGTTGAGTTGTTATAATTCTATGTTACATGTGGTAGAGGTACTGGAATTAATTCAGCTGGGAGTACAGAAAAGAAACTTTTTCATTTTGAAGCATTTCCTTTTTAAAAATTAAGTTTTAAAGCCAGGCAACAGTGGCTCACACCTATAATCCTAGCTACCCAGGACGCAGAGATCTGAGGATCATGGTTCAAAGCCATTCAGGATAGGAAAGTCCATGAGACTCTTATCTCTAGTTAACCAGAAAAAAGCTAGAAGTAGAGCTGTGGTTTAAGCCTTGAGCAAAATGAGCTAAGGGATAGTGCCTAGGCCCTGAGTTCAAGTTCCAGACCCAGCACAAAAGAGTCAAAAGGTTTTAGTCATAGGACTGAAAGTCACAGGACTGTTAGGGAGGCACGGCATGGATGAGGTCCTGGATTCAATCCCCAGCACTGTCAGAAAATAAGAACTTTTGACACGGGTCAGTATGAGCAGTGTCGACTAAGATCAGGATTTTATGAACACTCTGGATCAATGGGTTTTCCCATTGATTCTATACTTCGGCTGCCTAGCCACCCTCATCCCAGTTTGAGGTCTAGTTATAAACAAACTGTCCAAGCAGCCCACACTCTAATCCTTTCCATCTTTGGCCTGGACTCAGGAATTAGAATGTTCTTATAATTGCTAACCATCTTGATTTTCATCAAGTCACTTGATAACTGCATACCATCTGAAGCATCTAAAATTACTCTCTGCAGCTGACATTCAGAGAGGATTCTCTTATACATGTTAGACAGATGTTTGTTCCTCCCATAAACTAAATGCACCATGGCCTATTTGTAGGTTTCAGTGCAGAGTGGTGTTCAGAACCCTGCAGATCCTCAGCTGACCTTGACATATTGATAGCAACGTGAGAAAGTATGAAACTTACGGATTATTACACTTAACTTTAGTGTCTTTGGTTACCTCCAATGTATCGTCAATGGAGAAAATGTGCTTCTGTCAGCAAAGTGACATGAGCCATCCAGAATTTTTCCACTGTTCTTTAACCTGCAGTGAGTTTATGTGAGGTGAACTGATAACCTTTATTTAACAAGTTTGGACACTTATTCAAAAAGTCAAAGTTCTAGAAGGGAAAATGTTCTGAGGCTTAAAAGAAATAACATCAGCTGTTTCCTATCAAGTAGAAACCATAAAACTATGTACTCCCAAGGCTTATTAACAACCTCCTGGTACCATTTAGTTCCATAAACACTAGCTTTGAGAATCATTGTATTCTGTGCAGAGAGATTTAAAGTCAGGGGCCAAGGGCTTCCTGCATCAGGTCATTTCTAGACTATCACACTGTTGAGATTCTTGGGTTTTTCCATATGATCTGTACATTGTTTTATGTCTCTGTATCCTGCCTTGATCATGTGAACTTGAGTCTACAGACTTATTAAGTTTATACTTAAGGAATGACTTTAAAATCTATGAATTCTTTATCTTGAAGAAAATGTAGAACCCTTAGATGAGTTTCTTTTTTATAAGAGTTTAATTTCTATAGCACATATAAATCAGAATTATTTTGTATCTACATTGTGAGGAAATAGCAAAGCTATTTGTTCTTCCTAATATATATTTACCTCCTGCAATCAGCTACATTTCCCACATGAACACAGGACTTTTTTGATTTTTAGTTTTGCTTTTGTTTTTGAGATGGGTCTCACCGTGTAGCTCAGGCTAGGCTAGACTTCACTATGTAACCAGACTGGCCTCAAACCAGGAACTCTCCTGCCTTGGTCTACTGAACAAAGGAGACCTTTATTGTTAAGCCTTAATATGTTTTGGTTTTTCCAGAAAAAGAATGCCTAAGTATGATTTCTTGATGACATTTGGATAAAGTATTTCTTCTATCTGCTTTTCTGCCTGTAGTTCCAAGAAAAGGAAGAAAGGCAATAATTGTGTAATACTAATTTTCAGTACTATCCTCTTGTCTCATTTACACCCACTTATGACCATGTAGAGACTTTTTTTGTGTGTAGCAAAGAAACTTGCAGTCCCTCATGTGGTGGGAAATATTTCTTGTTAATGGCTCATCCCTCTTTATCTATGATAGTCTATTCTAAGTCTGATCTGGTTGGAGGCTATTTTCTGTTGGGCTTTTGTTTGTTCATTTTCAGGGAGTATCCAGAGAGTATACTGTGCAATGTTTCAGTAAAGAGTGGAGGGAGGGAGACACCTCTCCCCGTGGCTTAAAATGCTGAACACTGATGTCGCTTCTTGCCATTTGATAAATGGATTCAATGACATGAAAACAAAATTAGTTTGTGTTTCCCAAAAAGTGTTTCTAAAGTCTCAGTAGAGAGGCAAAATACCCAGCATAACCAACCGAAGTTTAAAGAAGAACAAAATTGGAGAACTGATACTAAGACACTATAAAGTTACAATAATCAAAACTGGTATTAGAAGGGTAAACCTATGGAATCGAGAGTTCACACATTCTCCTCTCTCCTCTAGTGTCCAGAGAGCAAACTGAAAGGAAAGACTGATGAGCCTTTCTTGAGCAGTTCAAGACAGTTTTTCCAAGTTGACTCATTGGAAGGCTCACGGGAAGACCTTCCCCTTCCTCCTCTCTCCTCCCTCTCTCTTCCTTCCCAGCTTCATTAGTGAGTCCACATCAAAAGACCTCATTAGCAAGGATTCTCTCAAAATGCAGAAAGTGCTTTTCTACTGCCTTCAATGTGAGCTATTTGACCCTGAAAAAGGCAGCAGCTGCTTGGTGACCTGACATTTTTTATGGCTAGTAAGTTCACACTAAAGGTTGAGCCTTTCAGTGTGTGCAAGAGGCATTGCTAGGAGTGGGGGATCTATCCTGCTTTCCTCCCTATCCCTCCAAGACTATTGGCATACATCCTCCCTGGAGAAAGGATGTTACTAGGTTCAATTGCTGTTGACTTTTCCTTACCTATATGTAGACTACTTACCCTCATTAGAATGCCAGCTAGAGAAAAACACTCCTGCAGTCCCTGCTGAAAGACAAAGGGAAAGCCACGACAATTGGAGATGAAAGTCTAACCAGCTGGCTTCAAACTGATCCTCAGATCTCAGCCTCCTGAGTAGCAAGGATGACAGTTGTGAGCCACCAGCTCTCAGCATCTTATTTCTTTAGAGTCATATCCTCTAGCACTACTTTTTTTTTATAATACTGATAGTCCTTTGGTAGGTGGAATAATGACCCTCAAAGACATCTAGGTCCTAATCATATCTAGAGCAAGTCAAGATGTTACTTTATGTGGCAAAGGAACATTGCAGATCTACTTAATGAGCTAGAAAAAATTGTTAGTGTGGATTAGCCAAATTGGCCTAGCTAATCAGAAGGACCCTACAGGGAAGCAGGAGAATCCAAGTCAGAGATGAGTTTGGAAACAGAGATGAGAGTCATGGGATTTCTTGTTCTGTCATTGAAGATGGAAGTGGAAATATGCTCCATTTAATGCAACAAGTACACGCATGCAGAGACCTTTTAAATTTAATTTTCCTTGTTTACCAATGTTTGCTTTTTACTAGACTGAGATTAGGAATTCCCAGTTGGTACTAAACATTCTATTGTAAGCAATAACCTTCCCATCCCCCTCTGTTAGTTTACTATTATCATCAGTATGAGCTACAAATTCCCATTTTATGTCAATTATAACTTACTACTTATTTTTAATACACAATTGTTCCAGATGTGGCAAGGAGATTCCTTAATCATGCTTCTGTATCTTTGCAAGATGCTTCATTAAAACAATAATAATTAGCAACTTTTCGGCACAACAAGAAGTACCAGGGTTTGTTGTTGTTGTTGTTGTTGTTGTTGTTTTGCTAGTCCTGGGCTTGAGCTCGGGGCCTGAACACTATCCTTGGACTTTCTCAAGGCTAGAGCTCTACCACTTGAGCCTCAGCACCATTTCCAGCTTTTTTCTACGTATGTGGTACCGAGGAATCGAACCCGGGTCTTCGTGCATGCTAGGCAAGCACTCTACCACTAGGCCAAACTCCCAGCCCCATGTTGTTTTGTTTTTTGCCAGTCCTGGGGCATGAACTTAGGGCCTGCACACTGTCCTTGGGCTTTCTCAAGGCTAGAGCTCTACCACTTGAGCCACAGCACCACTTCTGGCTTTTTCTATGTGGAAGGGGGTGTTGGTATTAGTGTGAGTATATGGATGAATCACACAAAATGGAAATCCAACATGGTAGTAATATCCTTAAAGAAATCAAAATCAAGTAGCACTAAGGCATTTATTTAGTGAAGGTACTATGGTAACAACAACAACAAAAAAAAAACCCTACCTATTTGGTGAGCCTTCTTGGTTTTAAAGGTTAATAAGCAAAGAGATCGTATTATGGTCTTGGTACTCAAAATATCTCAGTATACACAAGTATGATCATTTTACCTGGAGTCTGATCTACTTTTCAGCCGAAGTGACTTCATAATTTGCATATGCAATGAGGCGGAGAGAACGTTCAGTTTAGAGGCTGTGTCTTTATAATGGATTGTCCTAATGATGAAGGCTCCCATACCATCAGTCAACAGGCTCCCATTCATTCAGAGTAAAAGTCAGAGGCTTTACAATGAATCACAAGTCCCTATATGAGCTGGCTTCATGATCCACACCTTCCTGAAGACGTACTTGAGCCTTTTCTCAGGTGGTGGATGGCAGCTGCCTGACTTCCTGGCTGTCCCTGGAGTGTGTGTTCCTCAAAGCCTCTGCATTGCTGAGTCCTCAGGTCTGTGATGTTCCTCTGGTTAACTCTGCATAACTCCCCCTGCATGGCAATTTTTCAGGGAGGCCCACCCTGCTCCTGTCATCCTTGTCCCCCAATCCCAATCTCATAGCTACCTATATTTTGCTAGGAAACTTTACTTCATTGTATGCTCATGTCGTTGGCTTACATATCTTGGGAATTATTGGCCACTCTCTGGGTTAGAATTCAAGCTCCTCAACGATAGGAGTGTTTATCTATTTTCCTCACAGGAATATTTACTATTTAGAGGCATACCCATAGGGTTAGATCTGCAGTGCATAGGTGGAAAATGAATTAATGAATGCATGAGTAAACACTATATTTACATAAACTGCACACCCATTTGAGGTGGATAATTGGAGTGACAAGAATAATGGAGTAGAGTGGTATGTAACTAGTTAGAAATGTATGAACTGAAATATGATAGACTCCAGGGAGAACTCAAATAATGTAAACTAAGTCAAAATAAGCACCAGGAAACAGGTACTTGCAAGGGGTCCAGATAGATGATAGATAAATGGATAGATAGATGGATAGAGGATAGATAGTGGATAGCCAGATACACAGCTCACATTCTTGGATATTTGAAGTCTAGGCCTCCCAAATATTGTGTCCAGCATCCTCCTCAAGCTCTTCCCTTGAAATCCCATGGATATCCAAGCCAACAGCGGAACTGGTCCACTACCTAAAACTCACTCCTACGATGGGTGTACTGCAGTCAGAGTAGTAATCAGTCTCCACCCCCTTCCCTTCCTTCTCACATAAGCCACACCCACTCCTATAGGCATTGTTGTCTTTAGAATTTGCACAAAGCTGGTCCTCTGTTCTTATGTCTCCAACCTGAACAAAGTATCATCATCTCTTTCCTGGACTAATGCTGTATCCTCCGAACTGACAACTCTCGTCTTGGCCCTGACACTTGATTCTTATTCTAACAGCAACATACTGCTTTTAAAATATGTGTGAAGTCATGTTCCTCTGCCTAAACTCTCCAGTCTTCTGGCCTAATGATTTGGACACTGGCCCAGCACCATCGGGCCCCCCTCCATATCTCTCTCTCTCTCTGTCTCCCTCTGTCTCTGTCTGTCTGTCTGTCTGTCTGTCTCTCTCTCTCTCTCTCTCTCTCTCTCTCTCTCTCTCTCTCTCTCTCTCTCTCTCTCTCTCTCTCTCTCTTCTCTGCATTGATGAGTTGCTGGGACTGTTCCTCTGGTCAACTCTGTATAACTCCCCCTGCATGGCAGAGAATGCCCTATCTCCTCTGTTTCCTTTGCCTGTAACAATTCCTTTAGATGTCATAGAACGTTCTTTCTATGTCATCCCCTCCAGGTCTTGGTTCTAATGTGCCCTGCTCAGTAACAACTGTTCCATCACCCAATTCATAACCACAACTCTGATCCATCTCAGAACCAAGCCCTAGTCTCTATCCCATGGTGTTTTCATAGAAAACTTATTACATATTTTGCATCCCATTTGTTAGTTAAGTTTCCTGATCATACCCCACTCAACCTACTCCATTTAAGAAACATGAAGAACAAAATGTTTGCTTTACTCCCTGAGTACTCATTCCCAGCATTTGGGACAATATCTGACATACTGGAGAATCTCAATGTTTGTTAGCTTTGAATGAAATGATTTCAAGCTGTGAGTCACTTCCCATTATAGGTTGCTTATAGAAAAAAAGAGAATAGGCCAGGAGTTCGGCCTAGTGGTAGAGTACTTGCCTAGCATGCATGAAGGTTGGATTCCTTGGTACCACATATGAAGAAAAAAGCCGGAAGTGGTGCTATGGCTCAAATGGTAGAGTGCTAGCCTTGAGAAAAGCCCAAGGACAGGGCTCAGGCCCTGAGTTCGAGCCCCAGGACTAGTAAAAAAAAAGGGGGGGAAAGGGGGATAAAAAGAGAAAAGAGAGCATTCGACTAATACAATTGATGGTGTTGGTTTAATATGTTTATTTAGACAAAAGTAGAATTGAAAACTGGGGTTTCATTCTTCAAATGTTTATGGAAGGAATCCTGAGCAGCAGCCCCTATATTTTGCGTAGAATAAGTCTTCATTGTGGAGCACAGGTGTTCAGCCGTCTCATTGTACTCTGCCGTTTAGATATCAGAACAAGCAACATCCCCTTGCCCAAGTTGTGACAAACAAGTAGCAAAACCACCCCATCTGAGATCATTCAGGTGTGGTTCTTTCTCAAGGTGAACTACACTTACACAGAGAAAATAAAATTTAGCTGGGCACTGGTGGCGCATGCATATAATCCTAGTTTACTCGGCAGGCTGACCTCTGAGGATCACACCTGGGCAGGAAAGTCCATGACACTCTTAGCTCCAATGAACCACCAGAAAACTGGAAGTGGAGCTGTGGCTAACATGGTAGAGTGCTAGCCTTGAGCAAAAGAGCTCAGGGACAGAGCCCAGGCCCTGAGGTCAAACCCCATGACTGACAAAAACAAAGAAAAGAATAAAATTTAGTAAGAAGAGTTTAAACAACAACAAAAATCTTGTAATCAGTACAATTCTCCAAAAACATTTTGGACTGAAAGTTAACCAAAAACAATTTTGTGTCTAGTTTTATAGGGCTGCCAGTTGAGGATCCTAGTTATATTTGAATTTTAGATAAAAAGCAATTTTTTTAGTCTAAGTATGCCCAGTGAAATATTTGAGTCATATTTAAACTAAAATTTTATTTCTTGTCTACCTCAGATTGTAATTTCACTGAAGATCTTATATTTTATATCCTATATTAGGCTATTTTAACTTATAATGAATATACATTAATAACATGTACAAAGAGAGCTATTACACATAGAATACAGTCAATTGTACACATAGAAAACATAGGCCAAGGGTCGGGAGTTTGGCCTAGTGGTTAAAGTGCTTGCCTAGCATGTATGAAGACCCAGGTTCGATTCCTCGGTCCCACATACATAGAAAAAAGCCGGAAGTGGTGCTGAGGCTCAAGTGGTAGAGTTCTAGCCTTGAGAAAGTCCAAGGACAGTGCTCAGGCCCTGAGCTCAAGCCTAGGACTGGCAAAAAAAAAAAAAAAAAAACATAGGCCAAAGGTTTGTTGTTAGTGGCGGTGGTATCTGTAGTGGGACTTGAACTCAGGACCTAGGCACTGTGCTCAAGTTGTTCAGCTCAAGGATAATACTCTACCACTTAGAGACACAGTCCCACTTCCAGTCCTCTCGTGGTTAATTAGGAATAAGAATCTTCCTGCCTGAGGCTGGCTTTGAACCGTGATCTTCAGATCTCAGCCTCCTGAGTAGCTAGGATTACAGGTGTGAGACACAAGCACCTTGCCAAAGATATTTTTATTACTTTCTTTTCTTTTGAGGTGGAACAGTATGTTGCCATATAGCTCAGTCTGGCCAAGAATTCCCTATATAGAGCAATCTGGCTTCTAACATGTGCTCGGATTGACTTCATTTCTTTAAAAGAAAAATGAGCCAGGAGACAGAGGTTCGCATCTATAATTCTAGCTACTCAGGAGACAGATCTAAGGATCTCAGAAAGGTCATGACACTTTTATTTCCAGTTGACCAGAGAAGAGCTGGAAGTATGGCTCAAATGGTAGAGTGCCAGCTTTAAACAAAATTAAGGGACAGTGCCTTTGTCCTTGAGTTTAAGCCCCAGTGCCATAAAGAAGAAAAAGAAAGAAAGAAAGTTGGGAAGGAGGGGAGAAGGGAGGGAAGGATAATGGAAGGGAAGGAGGGAGAGAGGGAGGGAGGAAGGAAGGAAGGAAGGAAGGAAGGAAGGAAGGAAGGAAGGAAGGAAGGAAGGAAGGAAGGAAGGAAAGAAGGAAGGAAGGAGAAAGGGAGGGAAAGGGAGGAGGAGGGGGAGGGCAATGACTAAAAGTGAATAATGTGTAACTGGAAAATTCAAAAACAAAGACCAACACAATCTAAAGGAATCTCTCTCAACCAACAGGATTTGAAAGAGGAATCTTGTTCTGTCTAATAACAACCACTAGAACTGTCACACTCCAAGTCTTCGGGTCATCAGATGGTGCTGGAGGGATTCTATAAAGCTCAGCATCCACTCACCGTCAGCAACCTGTCACCATCTACTGCTGTGATGACTCCCCACTGGGCATCTTTTTGCACATCTTTGTGATGCTATGCAAGCCCAGTCCAACGTTCATCCTCTGATCTTTCTACTGCAGGGAACAGCCTAATCACCTCCTCAGGCTTTGCTGCTTACTTAGTCTGGTGATTTCGGCAACGCATGTTTCATAGCCATTTGCTTGACATCCATAGACATAAGCAACGTGCATTGGCACCCTGTCCGTCTTCCACCTTCTGCACGGCTGGAGTCATACTCCAAGCATGCATCTCCTGCTCCTTTAATGTCTCCCGCAGCAAGATGGCCACCCTGTCTGAAAGCATTAGCATGAGGACAAGGGCTTAGGATGAACCTGGGCAGGCCTAGGCTTCCAGTAGGAAGCAGTTCTGTCCTTTTAAACTTGCAGAGCCCAAGGGAAAAGAGGGAAAGGCTGTGTGGTAAGAGCTGCTATGTTATCTCATCCTTCTTATCAGCAGTGATTCCCGTGCCAACTTGCAAATCAAAAGGGCATTCCAAGTGAGGGCGGGGGGAAGTCCACAATATAATATAGTATTTCCTAGAGTAATAAACACAGGATTTCCTGCATCCGAAATGACTTCAACAAATTGTGTGTGTTCTTTCCAACATGGCCTGGTGACTCATTTGGCCCCTGTTTCTTTAAGTGAGGATCAACCCATGTACTGAAATCTCCTGCTGAGCAGAGCTCCCCGACTATGCCTGCAGTCTACAGGAAGAAGTTATTTATGTATTTATTTATTTGAATTTTATCATCAGGTTGATACAGTCACATTCATTCATAAGGTAGTGAGTACATTACTTCTTGAACATCGTTACCCAGTAATGAGTTTTCATCTCAAATTCATTTTCTTCTTGGCCTTAGGATTTTCTGTGTTTCCATCTTGTCTTCTAGCATCAAATGTACAATCAGTAAGGGCTAGAATTCCGTTTCATCCTAGACCTCAAGTCAGCTCTGCAAGGTAATGAAACAAAAACAATTAGGTCTGTGGTCACCAAATACTTCTAGTTAATTCATTGTTACCAATTTTAAGATGGGAGAGTGTTTTAGCGGTTGATGCTGCATTTTTTTGAAAGCTGGCTTTTGTTTCTGGTAGTTAAGGAAGGATAAACTTTACAACTGGCAGTTTCAACAGGAAATGTTCTGTGGGGAGGCTCAGGAACCCTCCCACCCCTCAGATATCATTGTGGTCACCCCAGGATAATTTGTGCATGTGAATTAGAAATGGTTCCTTTCCCCATTTCCCATTCTTAATTAAGTGCTTGTGATGAACTGAGTGGCATTCTCTCCCCAGACTTCACTCATTCTTTGTTACAAAAAATCCTCCTTTACAGAGCTGCTACCAGAAGCATTTGATTTCATAATTCCCAGCACGCAATGTTGGCCTGAATCTCATCTGTACTGACGTCATTGCATTGATGTACCCCAGAGCCATAGCAACTGCCCCAGTTTGTTAAAATATACAAGATAGACGGGATATAGTTGAAATTCTGCAGAAATGTGGTGGGTTTTTTTTACATTAAAAAATGCATTTTATTTCATGATTTCACTTTGTTATACTGAACATATTTTGGAAAGGAATAGGATATAAAAAATTCTTGCAGCATAAAAGAAATCTTATATTTTCATGTAGGATATTATATAATCATATGTTTCTATCATTCACAAACTACATTTCTCTTTCCATACTAAAATACTAAATTCAAACCAAGGAAACATGGATTTGATTCCCAGTTTCATTACACATGTTTGTAGGTCATTACCACAATGCTTTGAAAGTGGAGGTATGGCTTAAGTTATAGAACACCAGGTGGCACAAAAGAAAAAGAACTCACTTGGCACTGGTGGCTCAAACCTGTAATCCTAGAGACTCAGGAGAATGAGATCGGAGGATCACAGTTCAAAGCTAACCCAGGTAGGAAACTCTGTGAGACTTTTAAAAAAATTTTTTAATGTGTAGAGGGGTTACAGTTATATTTGCCACATAGAAGATGCATTACTTCTCATCCATTGATACCCCTTCTCATGTTTTTGTCCCCACTTTCCTTCCCTGAGCCCTCCCCTCATTTATTTCCCCCTCCTATTTCAAATAAACATATATATAATATATCAGGTAACAAAGTCAGATACTGTAACGATATGAGATTAACCAAAAGGCAACAAAAGAGAAAAAAACATAGTACATTAAGAACAACTGTCACTCATAATTGAGCTCTTGTTTCCATGTCCTGGAGGTCCATTAATTTGGCCTCATCCTATGTGGCCCTATGTATCTAGGGTTTGAGCTATTGTAATCCTGTGAGACTTTTTTAAATTATTAGTTTGTTTTTTTGTCGGGGCAATGTATAGAGGGGTTACAGTTACATTTGCCAGATAGTAGGTGCATTACTTCTCACACATTGATACCCCTTTTCATGTTTTTGTCCCCATTTCCCTCCCCCCACCCCCTATACATTTGTTTATTTGAAATAGGAAAGGGAAGGGGGAAAACAAAAACCAGAAATGTGGTGTTTTATACCATTGTGTTCAAGTCACCAGGGAAAAAAGTCTTTTTGTTTAAAACAAAAATAAACAAATAAAAAAGCCAGAGCCTAGAGTTTGGCCTAGTGGTAGAGTGCTCCCTAACATGCACGAAGACCCAGGTTCGATTGCTCAGTACCACATACATAGAAAAAGCTGGAAGTGGTACTGTGACTCAAGTGGTAGAGCTCTAGCCTTGAGACAGCCCAAGGACAGTGCCTAGGCCTTGAACTCAAGCCTGAGACTGGCGAAAAGAAAAATAAAAAGTCAGAGTAAATCTTCATAGTGAGCATATATAATGCTTTTTCTGCCATGTTTCCCCGTTGCTATAAGTAGAAACCCTAGCTACCCACATAGACATGGCCCAGTGGCACATCAGTGGACTCAGGAGCACGGTAACCACCCGTAGCCCCATGGAATTTCCATCATTTACCTTGTTGGCTGCATGGGTTTGGTTGTTTAGAACCCAAGAATATATGTGGGTTTGCTATTTAAGCTTTAATGAAATAGGACCTTCTAAATTTCCAGGATTAGCACTTGAGAGATATTTTGCTTTTAGGACAATAATTCCAACCTCCATTTCTTAAGGCCAGGCACTATAATTAAGCGTTCCCTCCAAAATAATCCAACAAAAACCTACTGGAGTATTTTTGGTTATATTTTACAAAGGAGAAAACTGAAGCTCAGGGAAATTTAGAAACTGAATCAAGAACACACAGATTCAATCAAGATTTGGCTGAAACTAGGCTTTGGAGAGAGGAAGAGTAGACAAATACAGTTATAATATTCTATGCATTTATGTAAAAATGGCACCGAGGAGCTTAAAGGAATGGGTGGGTTGGGAGAAAAGGGGAGAAGAAGGGAAGGGGTGATATTGATATTGATCGAGATACATTATCATAAATGGATATGTTGCACTCAAACTCTTTTGTACAACTAAAGATAATTTTTTTTAAAATTAAATAGGTTTTTAATGAGTAAGAATCTACTAAAGAGACTGGGAATCAAGTGATAGAGGGTAAGCCTTGAGCAAAAGAAGCTCAGACGCAGTGCCCAGACCCAGAGTGTAAGCCCCAGGACTGACTAAATAAAGAAAGAAAGAAAGAAATTAGCTAATTCTGCCATTATCCCGACTTGTTTTGTTTTGTTTTGTTTTGTCTTCCATGTTATGCTATTCCCTTTCAGCAGGGGCTGTGTCTGGAGCCAGTGGTGTAAGCCTGTGGTGAGTTCTATAAGAAATGTCCAAGAATGGAATGGTCTACATCTCCCAGGCTGTAAGGGATCTTAAGAACATGACACTGAATAATTTTGATTTCCTGAGCTCCACTTCTCTTGGCCTCTTAGCTTCTCTCACAACCTCAACAGATGGTCGATCACTAACCCCCAGAGCAGAGATAGACTTGTGACCCAAGAAAAGCCAACAGCATTGAGAACACCAACTCTGGTCCTGGAGCCAGTTAACAACGAAGAGACGGACTTGGAAATTCACTACCATCCTAACTCACATCCTGTTGATGACTTTTTAAAAGCCTGGCACTGAAGAATCACATCTGGGCTTTAAACCGCTTACTAGTATCACTCAATGAATCACTCATTTAATGAGATTAATTAAACACTCATTTAATGTGATTAATTACTTATTTGTTTATGGACATAGTTATCATTAACAATTTTTATTATTATTTTATTATTTCTACTCTATTCCTACCAAAAGAAGTTTAATGTAAATTTGTAAAATACTAAGAGACCAATCAAAGCTCAAAACAAGGTGGGGGCTGGTGGTTCATGTCTATAATTCTAGCTATTCTGGAGGCTGATATCTGAGGATGGAAGTTCAAAGCAAGTCTGCACAGAAAAGCCATGAGGCTCTTATTTTCAATTAGTTACTAAGTTAAAAAAAAAAGAACCAATAAACAAAACGGCAAGTGGAGCTGTGGCTCAAGTGATAGAGTGCTCTGGTCTTGAGCACAAAAATTCAGGGATAGCACCCAGGCCTTGAGTTCAAGCTAGAGGACCACCAAATAAAAAAATCTAAATTAAATCTAAAAAAGTTGATCAAAATTGCTGGAGTTTTTTTTCCTAGGGCTTGAACTTAAGGTCTCGGCATTGTCCTTGGACACTTTTTTTTTTCTTTGCTCACTGCTAGCTCTTTGCCACTTGAGCCACAGTGCCACTTCTAGCTTTTTCTGTGTATTTGGTACCAAGGAATTGAACCCAGGGCTTTGTGTATGTTAGGCAAGCAGTCTACCACTAGGCCACACACCAGGACCCTGGTTGGATTTTTTTGATTGCTAATTATCTCCTTCTAGCTCTGCCCAAATGTGGATTTCTGAAACTACCCAAGCTGGCTGTCCTCAGCTCAAGAGAAGAAAGCCGTGACTTAATTTTTTCTGAAAATTTTGGTGATGGCACAATGTTTGTGCCCATCCCCAAGACAGCAAAGTATATTTCTCTTCCAATAGTGTGTTTTAAAAATTGGAATTTAGAAATATTTTTATTTCTTGTGACGGCTTTAATTCTTACTAGCTGCTATTTTGATGGCTCATTGTCTTCTTTATATATAAATATTTTAAAATTATCTTTAAGTTGTAAAAAGGAGTTACCATGTATGAAGACAGTTCATGAATACAGTGCATCTTGATCAATATCACCCTTTTCATCATTCTCTACCGCCTCTCCCTTACCCACATTGAATTCTTGACTGTATTCTCCTCTTTTCCTCTTCATTTGCTTATCCTTTTCCCTTTGACCCCCACCTCAGTCCTTTCCAGTTCCCACTCTGGTGCTCTATTTTGCCAAACTTTGACTTTGTCTTTCTAAGGAATGACATGACTTGAATTCTCCCTTTAATCTACTGTATTTCTGTTAATAGATTTGTATCCACTTGCATACCACCCAACATAGTATTTTATTTATAATTTTATAAGCATAACTTGGTTTCCACATATAAAGGAAAATATGCATCCTTTGTCTTTCTGGGCCTGTCTTTGTATATTTAGTACATTTTCTAAGCCATTAGGCATTTTGTGCTAATAGAAATTTAAATGACTATTTAACACTTAAACTTTGTGAATTTGACAACTTATGCCTCTGTTGAACATTATCACATTATAAACGTGGCTCTAATGAATATTCTAAATACAAATCTTCGACAGAAACTCTCATGTTTCCCTTGGGGTTCATTTCTGGAAACAGAATTCAGAATTTTCTTACTACAGATTACCATAAAAACTGTCTGGAAAGAATCATGCCAATTTACACCCCAGCAGCTGGTTACAAGAGTTCTTTTCTAATCTGGCTACCATCAGTGTGGAACAATTTCAAGATTTAAAACTTTTTGGCACTTAAAAAAATAATGAGTCAAGCTGTGACTACTGAGAACAAAGGAGTAGAGAGCTAGAATGGAACTGTGAGATCTCTGGAGGGTGAATCTAGATCTGAGTGGCTGGAACCTGCCACTCCTGCACTGGGCCTGGTCGCTGTCTTAGTTTCTGAGCTTTCCACACCCAAGGTAAAGCTGAGTAAATTGCGAAGCCACACACACCTGCAGAACTGGAGATGCCTCTCCTACATTTCCACGAAATCACTAAGTCAGTAGTACACACACATGAAAGAATTCCTGTCTCACCCAGAGATTCTGACTCAACTGACACAAAGGAAGGCATTCGATTGAATTCTGATTATGAATCCCAAATTCAATCCGACATAGGAAACTCAGATCTTCAGTTGCAAGGTGAAAAAGAAAGTAGAAGAAAGAAGAACCAGAGTGCCAACCCGGTAAACGTAAAACACTGTTGTGGAAAATGGCTCTCGTGTTGCTCGGTGCATGAATTTGAGAAGTGGATGATGAGTCTTAATCTTCTGAAGTGGAACTTCTCAAAGTCTATGCTGCTGCAAGCCCCCAGACTTTCAGCTAGCCCAGGGAGGCACGTCATTCATTGGCTGCCCATGTTTGTGAAGAGGGTTCAGAGTTGCATATGGCCCCCTCCTCATCTTTATGCGTGGGTTCTAACTTAGTTTGCTGCTAATCAGAATGCAGCTATAGATAGCAAAGGCTAGAAGAGCATTTTCTATGACCTTCTCTGCACTACAAAGCAGCCAGGCATTTCAGACAGGGATTTGTCCTTTTGTTATCCTGTGAGATGGCCCCAAAGTGAGGTCTCTCCATCAACTGCAGTGCTGAGAAGAGCTAGCGAGTCTGTGTTATCATTCAGGTTTTTCATTTGCCAGTTCCAATCACCATCTAGCTGTGCTTACAGGGGCCTTGTCAACATTGCTTAGATCTAAAGATCAAGGTCAATACATTTCTGTTGTTTAAGCCAGCCAGTTGTCTGTGGTACTTTGCTATGATGGTCCAGGCAAGATTATAACTCCACGCAAGGATGATTGATTACCCCCCACACATGTACTCACATATGTGTACACACATATGAACTTGCTCATATGTACTCACACACAGACATGAGCACACTGTACACAATGCATTCACACAAAACAAATATACAGGCATACCAGGCACTCATGCATGCACACAAGGCACATGTATAAACACACGTACTCACACACATGTACCCACACATATGTGAACCTTTGCACATTCACTCACACAAACACACTCACACATACAATCTGCTGATACACAGATGTGAATACACACTCACTTGCGCTCACACAGAGAAACACAAACACACATGCACTCATATACATGGTGCATATGGTTTATATATGTGTGAATATACACATGCACTCGCACACACAAGAACACACACTTGCATTTACACACTTCCCCACCTCTATTCCCCAAATGCTCCCATTAGAGACTGATGGTACTTTGGCTATAGCTATTCAGTTTAATAGTTTTTATTAAGACCCCGCTCCCCACCCCCCCACACACATTCTTTTGCTCTTATCTAGGCCAAGAAGCTGGCTGGTTCAACTTCATATTCTTAGCTCACATCTCAGGATCTCATCTAGTGGAATTCAACAAACATTTATCAAGTATGTATTATGTACCAGACACTCTAAGTGATGGAGATTTTAAGGTACCGGATAGAATCCTTGTGTTGGAGACACTCACTCCTTGGGAAGAGCAAGTCATGAGCCCTTTGTGAGCTAAGACTGGCTTCATTTTGGAGTACCAAGGTGGAAATGACTAATTTTGCCTGAAGGAGGTGGGGAGAAAAGGTGAGCGTGAAAGGATGAGTAGGAGTTTTGCAGACAAAGAAGAGGGAAAATCTGACCAAAAGGACTAGAGTGTGCCAAAATACAGGAGTATCAAGGGAACTTTGGAAACAGAGAGAAAGAAGTTCTGTGAAGGGCCTGAGGCACCCCACTCAGAAACAAATCGACTAAGAGGGACAAAATCCTCCTGCATGATGCACGTTGGTCAAGCAGGGACCTCCTGGTTTCCAGAGACTTGGAGCATTTCTGAAGTAGCAGATGGTTCCTGCAATCCAGCCCTATTCCAGTGTGTTGGATTAAAGAAGCACAAGAAAGGACAGCCCAAGTGCCAAGGCCCACACACACCTCCCGCTTTCCCAGGCCTTGCTTTTCCCTCTGGAGAGCTGGAAAGTAACCAAATGGAGAGATGAGATTTAAGTTCATTGTTCACATCTACTCAGGAGAACATAATATCTTTATTGCTGTCTTTGTGTTCAGGGTTCATTCCACTTGTCAGAAATTCTAAGGGGGTGTGCTCCTACTCCTTTCTGTGTGGTCACCCCAGAATCTGTGTGTTTTGGCGAATAAGTGATGTTCCTCCTATTTATAGACTGTTTCCCGTGTTATTCACTCCCAGGGTTTCTGTGGTCCAGCAACCCTCCAGGGTTTCAGGTCCCAGCTGGCTGGCTGAGCAGAGCGGTCATGAACACCACAGCTGCTTTTTTATAGCCTACACATACAGCCCAATTGTGAAGTTCACTTAGATAAGTCTTAAATTGTTGGTGTTAAAAACATGTACATCTAGCAGGGGGAAAATGCTCATTTGTATTAAGTGCCTTTCAAAATTAATATCAAAGCAAAAAATAAAACTCCCCCATTAGCCAAAGTATAACATAGCATTTATGTCTCTTTTGGAAAAAGTATTTTCTGACTGATCTAACCCAAAGTTGAATCTCTGACACAAGTAAGATTCCCAAGGACTGAGCAAGGTGAGAAAGGCCTTTTCCAATTCATCTCTTCTGCTTCTTGATCACTTGTTTCAGGAGGGAGAAAGTTTGGCAGGTGATTTCAAATGTATTTCCTTCTTCAAACAGAGCTTCTTGTGACCTGGCTTCTTGTATCACTTTGGACAAGTATGGCTCCAGTCCATAATAGTCTTTGGATAACCTGCTTTTTGAATGAACTTTATTGAGCTAGCTGCTGGTGACTCACGCTTGTAATCCTAGCTACACAGGAGGCTGAGATCTAGGATTGCAGTTCAAAGCCAGCCTCGGAAAGGAAGGTCCATGAGACTCTTATCTTCATTTAAACACCAGAAAACAAGAAGTGGCGCTGTGGTTCAAAGTGGTTGAGCATTAACCTAAGTGCTAGCTTAAGTACTAGCGAAAGAGCTCAGTGACATTGCCCAGGTCCTGAGTTCAAGCCCCATGACAGACAATAAATAAATAAATATAATTTACTAATTTTATTGAGATATAGTGCATATACAATTGAGTGTAGGTTTGTATTATCTTCAAAGAGTTATGTAAGGGAAATTCTATTTAACATATCCATTATGCTTCTTGTTCAAAATTACCTCTCCATCATCGTGTTTACTTTTTTACAGTGCACAATTCAGTACCTTTTAGTATGTCCTTGAAATTGTGCCAGCATCATCACAATTAATTTTAGAACATTTTCATATCCATCAGCAGTCACTCCCCATTCCCCCGTTCCTCAAGTCTTGAGGTGTTTCTTAGGCCATCACTAATCTGCTTTCTGTGTTTCTAGATTTGCCTGCTTTGTACATTTCATGTAAATGGACTCATACAATATCTGACCTTTCGTGACTGGCTTCTTTCACCTAGTATATTGCTTGGTCCATACTGAGATTTGAACTCAGGGTGCTAAGCTTTCTAGGAAAGCAAAGTCACTTCTCTACCCCTCACTTAGCATAATACCTTCACAGTTGGTCCATGATGCAGTAGGTAGCCCTATCAGTATGTGTCAGTACTTTATTCCCTTTTATTGCCAAATTCTATTGTATGTCTATACTACTTTTGTTCATCTATTATCAGTTAATGGACATTTGTGTTACTTCCTCTGTTTGACTATTACAAGCAATGCATACATGTTTGTGTGCATCTATGCTTGTGTATATTTCACATGGGATAGAATCGCTAGATCCTAGCCAGGCGCAGTGGCTCATTCCCATAATCCTAGCTACTTAGGAGGCTGAGATCTGAGGATCATGGTTCAAAGCCAGCCTGGGCACAAAAGTATGTGAGACTCTTATCTCCAATTAACCACTAGAAAACTGGTGCTGTGGCTCAAGGGATGAGGGTAGTCTTGAGCTGAAGAGCTAAGGAACAACACCCAGGCCCAGGGGTAGGGCAGTAGCTTTGAGCTGAAGAGCTTAGGGACAGCTCCCAGGCCCAGAGTCCAAGCCTCATGACCAACACACACACACACACACACACACACACACACACACACACACACACACAGAATTGCCAGATCCTATTGGTTCCATTTCAATCCTTCACTGTTGTATAAAAATACCCCTACTATTATTATGGCTAAACTCAATACAAGGTATTGGTGACTGTCCACACATGGACTTAGAAAAGTTTCCCTTTTATTGCCAATATCCCAGCATGATTCTTTTGCACAAAACAAAAAGTGGATTGTTGCTTTAGAAGAAACATCAAAGGGTCAGCAACAGTGTCCACAAAGGATCTAATGAAGCAGCTTTAGGATTCAAATGCATAATTTAGACACAGAATGAAACATTAGAAGGGGGTGTTTAGGAAGACAACTTTGCCTTGTTTATCTCCGACTTAGTGTTTTAGAAGCAGGATAGACTCCTATGAGTTCCAGGTAGTTAAATACAAGGAACCTGTGTGAATATTTGTGGGACACCGATGGCTGCATTTTCTCTGTGTGTTTGGAAGACAACTTATTCTAACACTGAGCATCTAGAATGATCCAGGTTCGGGGCTCAGGCAGGGAATAAAACTAAGATAAAGACGTAATCATTCCTCAAAGGCCAGTAACAAAGCCGCTCATCCCGAATGCCAGACAAAAGGCAATTCTGAGGGAAAGACGAGCATCATCATCTGGGGACATTAGAAAAGAATTCCACAAGATTCTTGGCAGCTGAGTAAGATTTTGATAGGTAAATTAGATAGGAAGCTATCTTGGAATTGCACTCGGAAAAAAATTTCAGAAGACGAAAATCAAGAATACAAAGGATCTAGGTGAAGAATACAAACTGAAATCGCTTCAGTGGTACTGACTCACCACAATCCCTGGACAAGTTAATCTAAATTGTGTAAGGCAGCTTTCTCGTTTCTACAAGCGAAAGGACCTCGGCTTATTTTGTGAGGATTAATGAATACATTGCCAATATTTACTCCAGTGTCTAAAAACCCTAAGTAAATGCTCAATAAAATGCTAGTTTCAGCTGGAAATCTCTGGCTCATGCCTACAATCCTAGCAGCTTAGGAGATTGAGATCCAGATGATCAGAGTTTAAGGCCAGGTTAGGAGAAAAAAAAAGTTCATGTGATTTCCTCTGCAGAGTAAACAAAAAGTGTGGCTTAAATAGTGGAGTGCCAGATTAGCAAGCAAGCCAAGCAAGCCTCAAAAAAAAAAATAGGGGTTTGGATTGTAATATAAGGAGCTACAAAGGAGCAAAAGGATATTGGACTCATAGTACAGAAAGCTTTGATGTGGGATGGGGGATTGGGTGGAAGCTGGGTATGCAATGAGAAGCTGAAAGCTCTTCAGAACTGTGCTTTGGCAGAGCATGTAAGATGAGATGGAATTGGTCCTTTTAAGAGGTCATGGAAGCAGTCCAATGGAAAGAAAATGGGTAATCGAGGTCAGGCAGAAGGGTGACATTTAAACCAGTTAATTTAAAGGTGTTGTAAAAATGGAATAAGAGTAGATAGCGGCTGCTTACATTTCAGAGGCAAGAGACAGCGAAGCTTTTGAGCCTATGTAGCTGAGAGAGTAGTGATGCTATTAGCCTGGAAGGATGAGTTAAGAGGAAAGACCATAATCTTTGGACTCTGAAGAGTCTGATCCACACCTGTGTGAAGCTGTCCCGTGGACAGAAATGATGACTATATCGTGGGAGAGAAGTCCAGGCTAAAGATACTAAATCACCCATCAAGAATTACTGGGGAAATAAAAGATCTTCACAGGAGATTTGAGATGATCATAAAGAAGAAGAGAAGTAAGGAAGACCATCCTGTAAGTCAAACTCGTTCCCAGTAGGACATCTGTCATCATCTGTCATGTACTGCTGAGACTGAAATTGATGAGACCAGAGGAGAAGAGCAGCTGTGTGGAGGGGGCCCTGGGGGCCCCCACACCCACAGGACAGCCCCGAGTTTTGTGATAGCTCTGATAAACACACATAAAGCTAGAGCTTGGAGAGGAATCAAAATCAAGCTTTGTCATAATAAAAAAAAAATTGCTCTTCAAAATCCATTCACACTTTCTTGATGATTCCAACTGCATTTTGAGTCTGTATTTTTAGCCTTTTTTCTTTTCCCCATCATCTGGGATGTCTCTAGAAGGCAGTTGGGACAGGAATTAAAGATGCCATCTGCTACCCTTGGCTTTGATGGAAATAACTTTGGGGGTACGACGTTTTTCTCCTTCATATATTTTCCCTCAAGTCTTTAAAGTAGCAACTGTTCTGCATCTTCAAGTTTATAATCAAAGGAAGCTTATGATATAAATGTAAGTTTATAATAATATAAAGTTTGTAATCTTCAAAGGAAGATGGTCTGTTCGTGACACTTGCCCTTTAAGGTTTAGAACAGTCTTATTTGATGTCTCTCCCATCTTCATTTGGGAGTGAACCTGAACCTGAGGCCAGAGGAAGACCAAGATGCATCATCCCCCCACAGCATCTCCACTTAATAGCTCTAATCCCATTTATGTCTCAAAAAGGGCCTCAGAGGCAGTTGTTTTCATTTTTAGACAAGGAAACTGACTGAAAACTTACGCTGATGAATTCAAAAGCTAGTATGTGGCTGAGTTAGAAGCTGAGTCCCTGCTAGTTCGGCTGCAGTTTGATACTACGTGTAAACACTTTGGATCCTGTTGCATTGCGAAGATTCTCAGTGATGTTTAGTAACCCGTCCTTGCTGAGGGTATAGTCTCATGATATGGAGAAGAAGCTGTGACTCATAACAGAATACAGTCATTCCTCCCTACCCCGCCCTGCTTCCCACACAACTTACCCTCTAGCATTTTATCATTTACGCTCCATTCCCCAACACGTGCCTTTCTGCCTACAATTCAAATGATTCTCTGACTGAATTAAAGCAATTTAACACATTTTTCCCTTGGTACTTCCCAGACATACCTGTGATAAAAGAAGGGTTCAAATGAATTCGCACCCATGACAAGGTGATTCTATGTAATACCTTTGAAAATTATATGACTTACCAATATAAAGGACATTTCACAAGATTGTGGAAGAGACAAATGTGAAAGTACTTAGAAATGTACTTATAGAAAGGTAGAAGCTACTTAAACAACTTATGTTTAATTGCTTGTGGATAATGCAAAAACAAAAGCGATGTTATGCAAAGCATAGGATAAAGTAAATAAACTGAGAACATATAAATTAATTTACAATTTTAATGGCTTGTATGCATTGTTGCAAAGACCAAGCCTCATTAGTGCTAGGGAAGTATAAACACAGTAAAGCACACCAACTGAGTTCTACATTTGCTAAAATAAATCATGACATACCAACATTAAAGGAAAACAGTGATTTATAAATCTGTAGTGCATACAGGTTTTAAAAATTATGTTTTATCCTAAGGAAAAACTAACCCCATCCAAACACATGTACATTAAAATTTCTGTTAAGCCGGAGTATATAGCCTTTTTTTTTTGCAGTGGCACACTGTTTTATTACCATCATTATTTGTCTAAGTTAAGGTACCATAGCCTTTCAGTCCTAGACTGAAATAAAATTGAAAGTATTTAATATTCCAAATGATTTCCTTACATCTGAAGAACTCTGGAGTTTTCTAAACTGTTTTTTATACTGCCTTTCACATAAATTTCTTCACCTGAAATAAATAATAACTTAAGATACATTGATAAATTTCTTGACATGAGTAATTTATAAATGAGAATGAGCTATGATTATTTTATTAAGAAAAGGCCAGGAGCCAGGTGGCTGGCCTAGAGGCTGAGTGCGTGCCTAGCATGCACGAAGACCCAGGCTTGATTCCTCAGTACCACATACATAGAAAAAAAGTGGTGCTGTGGCTCAAGTGGTAGGGTTCTAGCCCTGAGGAAAAGAAAGGGCAGCGCTCAGGTCCTGAGCTCAAGCCCAGGTCTAGTGTCTGCGGAGGATTTTCTTCTCTGTGGCAGAAGCAAATTTCAAACATCTCTTGAGTATGGCTTTGGGGAAAGAAGACTATCAGCTCTGCACCCACATAGAGTTGTGTGGTTTTCATTTCTTCCCTTGTGGGTGTCACTTCATTCTTGTCTGACCTGGTCCCGTGTGCTGCTGTGTGAATATTATGTTGATCTTACTAATCTCCATACTTTTGAGTATCTGTCCAAGTGAAAGTTTTGATGCACACAACTAGAGGTGTGGCGCAAATGATAGAGCGCCAGCCCTGAGCAAGAAAGCTGAGCAAGAGAGACTGAAACTCTGAGTTCAAGTTCCATTATAACACACACACACACACACACACACACACACACACACACACACGTGAATTCCTGCACGCACATTTTGACCTTTCGGAGGCTTCTCTGTCTCATGAGAACCAAGAGCTACTCAGAATAGACTTGTTGGTAGTTAAGAGTGAGAGATCCTAAACCAAACAGAGTTCAATTCTGAGAGCTTTCTCCTGCTGTTGGTATCACCTTGCAAACTTATTCATCCATCTGATTCTTCGGCTTCCACGCATGCAAACTAGATCACATAACAGGAACTTCCTGAGAAATTACTATGAAAAATGAAAGAGATAATATATACCATGATCCAGGTTCTAATGACTCTTTTCAAAGTATCTCATTTCTCTCGCTGTTGGTTCACATCAATTGTGTTTTAAAAAAAAAACAAGCATAAGTTGATATTATGCTACTGTAGAACAACACTGCTCTTCTGCTAAAAACTCTCTGCCATATTTACTATAGAAAGGGTAGAACTAGATGGGTACGAGAATTGCCTTGATTCTATACTTCCTTGGGGATGGGTTCAAGACTTACATTTCTTCAGGTGCTAGAACCTTACTTCCTTTAGGAAAGAGAGTGAATACTTTGCCAGCCCTGATTGATATGAGAGTGCTTTTAACTTCTTACCCATGTCAAAAGTAAATTTAGTAAAGACACCACTCATTTTCACTTGGGAAAAGTGGAAAGCAGCCAGGACAAATTCTGTTAGTCTGAAACTACACTGTTTCTTCCTTCAGCTTTGCTGGGGTCCTGGCTGTGTCTGCATCATTGTCACCCAAACTCTTCTCAGGGTCCTGGCTCCACCTCAGAGCAAATGTGCCACCTACCCTTTACTTATGCTCTCGAACTCAAGGTCCAATGAGAAGAGAAAGCCTAATATTCTGAAATAGAATGCTCCCCATTCACTCCTACTACCACACATGGAGTGAAAGAAAGCCATGAAATGTCTTCAGAATCTTCTGACCACAAGTATAGCTTTCCAGTGTAGCTATGTAGAGAGCCACGTGCAGAATGAAGCACATAAATATTTTGTTTTGATTTTTTTCCACCAGACCTATCCTTGACTTCTCACAGATTTCCCAGCAGAAGAATTGGGCAGATGTTAATATGGAAAAAAATGTCCCACTGGGGCCAGTGTGTGTCCTCCAGAGAGCTGTGTGTATGCACGTACGGGAGCCATCAAGAGTCCTGCTTGACTCAGGAAGCCAGTGTGTCTGGGGGGGCGGGAGGGGGCTGAGTCTTGATGCTCCCTTGCAGCTGAGATTGAATGACCTCTGTCTCTTGGCCCTCTGGGAGGTTGGTCACTCACACTGGCTCACGTCCTTCTGCAGGCTGTCACCTCACATGGCCTCATTGGTGAGGTTACTAGCAAGTTAGCAAGGGTTTGTCTGCATGGTGTCCTTGTTCTCGCCCCTCTAGGAGCACTGGGTTTCTGGAAGTCCCACCACACTGGTGGAACTGCAAAAATATCACCATTTTAAAATGATGACGTCCTGCTCATGCAACATTTCTTCTTAAAGGGGAAACAAGAAAGTCTCAATATAGGAAGGTAAAGCTGAAATATTAGTATCTTTATGGGAACTTTGCCCCAAGGAATACACGATTTCATCGTGACTCATGTGCCTCAGGAACAGTTTCTATTCCAATACGCAACCTACAGAATCTAGGCACATGCAAGCATTTTGCATCCATTTCTTAGCCATGTTAAACATTACACTAAGAGATTACAAGGAAATTATGAGAATAGCCACAGTGCTGTTCTCCCTCCCTCCACTCCCACCTCATTTGTGGAAGAATAACTGGAATGCTGGCCCTGCCTATAAACTATTATGCATAATTTATGGGAGATGTTTGCTCCACTTTTAAGTGAATGAGTGATACAATGCCTGCTTTCAGAAATTAGTTGCAGGCCCTGTTATTCATTATCAGGGAATAAAGGAAGAAAAGGAACATTTGGCATAACTGGTTGCTAGGGTTGCAGGAAATTATTTCCTTAAAAATGGTGAAGTAGGTAAAGTAAGTGGATTTCAGGCATTTATTTTTGAACAAAGAGTTTAAAGTTTTTCAGAAATTCAATATATAAAATGGGTATTTCAATGGACACCATTGGAAGAAGTGGAAGTTAAGTATTGGTTGTCACCTCTCTTCAATGTCATCTTTACCTCATCATGACATCAAAGATACTCTGGAGACATCAGCTTAACTAGGTAAATGACAAAGGCCAGGATGCGCGCTGTCAGAAGGCACTATTACTGCCCACCAACCAGAGTAACTAAGACAAAAGAAGAATGTTCTGATCAGAAAAGATAGAAACCAGATCACTCAAGCTCTGCTGGTAGGAAAGCAAAATGGGGTCTCTATTTGGGAAGTCATTTGGTAATTTCTTAAATCACTAAACCTCCAACTGCTACGTAAGCCAGATTGTATTCCTGAATATTTCCCCCAAGACAACTTAAGTTCACACAAAAACCTGCACGGAAATATATGAGCTCTATGTGCAATAAGTCTCAGAGGCAAACAACCTGTCTGTCAACAAACAGTTAAACAGTGGTAGACCCATGTAATAGAATACAATGCCACAACAAGAGAGAGAGAGAGAGAGAGAGAGAGAGAGAGAGAGAGACAGAGAGACAGAGAGACAGAGAGACAGAGAGAGACAGAGAGAGACAGAGAGAGAGAGAGAGAGAGAGAGAGAGAGAGAGAGAGAGAGAGAGAGAGAGAGAGAGAGAGAGAGAGAGAGAGAGAGAGAGAGAGAGAGAGAGGGGTAATAATATGGGTAACAACCTGGTGACCCTCTAAGTAGGCTGTATGAATAAACCTGAGTAGAAGATTACAGATTACAGACTGTATTATACCATTTATATTGCACTCTTGAAATGGGAAAATTATGGAAAGGAGAAAAAAGGTGTATGTTGGGCAGGGGTGAAGAATGTGGGTGGGATGCAGATATGGCTACAAAAGAGCCACCCGAGGACTCTGTTGGGGATGAACATGTCCTTTATCTTGTCTGGATCATCGTCTGTCTTCTGGCTGTAATGTCGCCCTAGAGTTTTGCAAGAAGTGCTCTTGGGAAAATAGAGCAAAAGGCACATGGGAATGATTTCTGAAAACTGTATGGAAGCCTGTAATTTTCTTACAAGAAAAGAATGTAGTAAGAATTTTGAACATTTAAATAACAATCTCTGTCAATCTTATCTCTGATTCCGAGGAAAGCCGTACGACTATGACTTGGATGTCACTTGTCACGAGTGGTTTTCCCCTGTCACTCTGCAGAAACATATCATTTGGAATATAGTCCAAGTGTTTTTTCAGACAAATGCTGACTCCATATTGAATTCCACTTTCTTCCTTTCCACACAGTCTCAAACACATTTTGATATGATATCAGGAATCAACACAGGTTCATGAGCTTACTGCTTTTTTTTTTTAAGTTCACGCTTTCTCCAGGTTGGATAAATAAGTATCAAGAGATGATATTGTCAAGAAACGAGAGATTGGTTTGATTAGTAGCATTTTTGCTCTACTCCCCCAAAATGACTTCCGGTCGTATTTTTAAATATGTATTATCACTGGGTGCCAGTAGTTTGCACTTGTTATCTTAGCTACTTAGGAGCCTGAGATCTGTGCACAGAAGTTTGAAGCCAGTCCCAGGCAGGAAAGTTTGTGAGACTTGTACCTCCAATTAACCACAAAACGCCAGAAGTGGAGCTTTGGCTCAGATGGTACGAAAGCTCAGAGACAGTTCCCAGACCCTAAGTTCAAGCCTCCGTATTAGCACTCAAAAAATAAAAATAGAATTAAAAATAAATAATAAAAAGGCCAGGTGCCAGTGGCGCACGCCTGTAATCTTTGCTATCAGTATGCTGAGATTGTGAGGATTGCGGTTCAAAGCCAGCCTCAGCACGTAAGTCTGTGAGACTTGAGTCTAATTAGCCACCAGAAAACTGCAAGAGGCTCTGTAGCTGAAATGGTAGAGCACTAGCCTTGAGCTCAGGGACAGTGCCCAGGCCCAGAGTTCAAGCCCCACGACTAACCAAAATATAATAATAATAAAATAAAAATAAAAAATGTATTATTGAATGTGGCAAGCTAAATTATCACCCCCCTCCCCCAACCAGTCTGCATCTTAATTGCCTGGATCTGTGACTGTGTTCAAAGGTCCTTCACACATGTGATTGAGGTAGGAATCTTGAGACCGGAAGAAAATCTTGGCTTAGCCAGGTGGGCCTGATGTAATCACAATGGCTCTTACTAAAGAGAGGGAGGAGGTCAGAGAAAGGAGGAAACAGATAAGAAAGGAAGAAGTACACTAGGCATTTGAAAAGGTAAGACATGGATTTGTATCTGTAGCCTTCCAATTAAACCAGTCCTGCTGGTGCTTTGGTTTTAGTCCTTACAAGATTCTCTGACCTCTAGAATTTCAGGAAAACAATACACGTGTGTTTTGTCTTAAAGCCCTGTGCTATGGCAATTTGTTATTGCAAAGAAATAGGAAACATGTACCGTGATGCTATTAAATTAAAGGAGATAAAAAGATGAAAATAAGATGAAGCAACAGCTGACTTCACCCTCCACCAATTCTTATAAGGCTTGAGTGAACATTTTCCATTCCATTTTGGGAAATAAAGATTCAAATTATTGGAACTCTACAAGCTGGTTTGTTTTTTTATTTGCCAGTCCTGGGGCTTGAACTCAGAGCCTGAGCACTGTCCTTGGAATTTTTCTTCAAGGCTAGAGCTCTGCCAGTTGAGCCACAGCACCACTTCTGGCTTTTCTATGTATGTAGTACTGAGGAATCAAACCCAGGCCTTTGTGCATGCTAGGCAAACACTCTACCACCAGGCTAAACTCCTAGCCCCATAACATATATTTATATGCGCACATATATATGTGAGATCAGAATGAAATGAATCTCATTAATAGTAGCTGTTTGAGAATAGTGAAAAATAGGATTTTTCAAAAAAATGAATCCAAGAATATATATATACATGTATATATGTACATATATATATATATATATTGTCCCAGGAAGATCTTTTAGGATGTTATTTTATGGTAGTTTGAAAGCATTTTCAAAAAGGGTTTGTGATCTTCAGGCATCTGCAAAGTGTTTTCCTGGTGACTTCCAGTATAACAAATCAAGCATGATAGGCATTCACCTGATCCAGGGTCTTTGTAAAGTTCTCTTTGTGACAGCCTACTCAATACCACATGAACTCAAGCTGGCATAAATCTATTTTTTTTTGGGGGGGTGCCTATCCTGGGACCTGAACTCAGGGCCTGGGTGCTCTCTCTGAGCTTTTGTAAGCTCAAAGCTAATGCTCTACTACTTGAGCCAAAACTCCTCTTCTGGCTTTTTTTGGTGGTTAATTGGAGATAAGAATCTCACAAACATGGGCTGGAAATCTGGCCTAGCATAGTAGAATTCTTGCCTATTATGTATGAAGCCCTGAGTTCGATTCCTTGGTACCACATACACAGGAAAGCTTTAAGTGGTGCTGTGGCTCAAGTGGTGGAGCACTAGCCTTGAGGAATGTTCAAGGACAGTGCCCAGGCCCTGAGCTAAAGCCCAAGACTGGCAAACAAATTAATTAAATAAATAGGACCACTCAAAATAGGACAAATCAATATTCTAGATATCACCTGATCCCAAAAGTTATTTGAATGCTTATGAAGTTCATGTTGTACTTTTATTCACATGGTATGAATAAAAGATCTCTCATCGTGAGAGAAAGGATTGAACACAAAACTGCGAGTGTCTTTCTACAAGTCATTCATAGAAACTGTTGCGCAGAATGGATGAATCAGAGGATCACCCTGTGATACTGTGAAGCAGACATCCTTTCAGGTAGCCACTTACGCCATTGTGTGGGGTCAGTCAGCTGTGTCTCCACCCAGCAGGCTAATAGAGAACTATTGTTTCTCCACCTTCAATAAGCTGCCCTGGGAGAAAGCCCAGGCACCAGTCACAGTGAATTATACATATGACATGCTCACATGTAACAAATTCACTGTCAGAGTCATTTGGTTTGTCATTGCTTTTCTGATTCTTGGTGATACCCTCATTTCTAATTATTCAACCACCATTTGCTTGAAAAGGAGCTCTTAAATTTTCTATTGTTTTGTAGGATCTCCCCTTTTGAAAAAAAAATTATTAACACAGGCAAACACAGACTTGATATCCTAACATACACTATGCATCAATCTTTTGAAAATTAAAGTAGGTCTACTGAAGGAGTCTCCATATTTGTTCCTCAACCTGAGATAAAATTAATCTGGATTTAGAAACTTAAAGGAAGCCAGGCAATGATGGCTCACATCTGGAATCCTAGCTACTCAGGAGGTTGAGATGTGGAGTGAGGGTTAGCCAGTCCAAGTAGGAAAATCAGTGAGACTCTTATTTCCAATTAACCACCAGAAAACTGGAAGTGGAGCTGTGGCTCAAAGTGGTAGAGCACTAGCATTAAGCATAAGAACTCAGGGACAGCACCCAGGCCCTGAGGTAAAGACCCACAACCACCACCACCAACAAAAGAAACTTAGATGAAAAATGACTAGAATTAGATGAGGTGCCCTGGGCCACAGTGACCTAGTTATAGTCTCAGAAGTAGGGCGGGGTCTGAGGCCTCCAGGCCATTCATATACATTTGGGGCACTGTGCAGTCCAGCTTCGGATATTAATTTTTCCTAGTTCATGAAGCTGCTTCTGTGTTCAACTGTGAGAAATTCTTGGTGGTACAAAAGGACTTCCCAGAAAGGAGTATTATTAAACATAAATTAATAAAAGGATTCACTGAATTGTGGTTAATATGTTAGAAATAATTTTATTTCTGCATGAGATATGTTTACTTTCTTATCAATGAAATAGAATGCCACCTGGAAAACTCCTAAGATTTGTCACTACCATGGAACTGATTAACTAGCTTCTAAAAATGTTGACCTTAATTTTAGAGAAGAATGTAGAACACATTAGAATGTTTCTTCAGTCTAATTTTCTCCCTTCCCCTTTGTGACGCTTAGTATTGGATATAGCTGAATTCACTCCCATCTCCACGGTACCCACAGTTTGCTCTCAAATCTACACAGATTTGCTACATAGATTAATTAGGAAGTCATATGATTTTACACTGAGCAAAGAATTCAGGACATTTGTTGAACAACTGTCAGGAGAAAAGGTATTAACTCTCTTTGGATGCCATTGTGCATATCTGTCAATCAAGAAGAAAGCAGTATGAAGACAAACAACACATAGGGAAAAACAACACTTAAAAATAATCACACACACACACACACACACAGAATAGTGTCCTTTATGAAATAATATAAAATTCACACTATCTTGGTACCTGTCTTTCTCACCCAAAGTTTTACAGAAGAATTCATTCCCAGTGGCCCCACTGCATGTAACAAACCATTTTCTCTCTTTCGTATCCAGAATGGACTGTGGCCTGTCCTTGGGAAACAGGGGAAACAGCCACTCCAAGCGCTCAATGCTCTCTGGTTAAGATAAGAAACTCTGCTTGTTAAAGCACTTTGACTTTCTCGCTGGTGGAGCTAATAAATTGTCTTTATTGTTTAAGCAGTTTGAATCAAGGTATCTATTTCTTGCAGAGTTAAAAATGTTCTAACTGACAGACCAACATCCTTTTGGAAACAGGTCTCTTTCTTGTGATCCATCTGTTGGTCACATTATAATTTTAATAAAAATCCCTGGAAAATCTGGCTTAGCAGATGTAGTTTTTCATATGTTTTCTGCAAAATCTGTTATCAGTTGCTTTATTTCTCAGGCCACTTAAAATATATAAGACCAATAATAACAGGATTGATCAGGAAGAGATTAGATTCTAAACAAACATGGAATTAACAATAAAGACCTCCCTCCCCCAAAAATCCAAACAAACCATGGAGACACTGAAGGAATTGGAGGTAAAAGTAGGCAACTGAAAAATAAAACATTATGCACCATTACCACTATTATATACCATATATCCTAAGAATGCATATTTTTGATGTCACAGACATGTACCTTAATATACACTTCTGAAATGGTATGAAAGATAAGGCGTATTTCCTAGGAAAAAGATACAGAAACCAGTATTTGTATATTGAGGGCTTATGTGGAATGATAAAAATAAAAGAAGGGAATAAAATGAATAAAAGGAGGTCTAGTGGTAGAGTGCTCACCTAGCATGCATGACGCCATGGGTTTGATTCCTCAGCACTACATACACAGAAAAAGAGGGAAGTTGTGCTGTGGCACAAGTGTCAGAGCACTTTTTGCTAGCCTTGAGCAAAAAATGTTCAAGGACAGTGCCTAAGCCCCAAGGTCAAGCCCCACAACTGGCAAAAAAAAAGAACAAAACAAAAATTGACCCTTGACCAAACTGTAAAAACAGACTAAACTAATCACATAGAGGAACTGAGTTGTCCTAAACGATGAGAAAAGCACTTACTTTGTGCACCTGCACATTGACCAGTTATTGCACGTGGGCAGTTAACATCATCTGGGCAGTTAACATCATCTGGAGACAAGAAATTTTCTTCATCTTAGGGCAGTGTTGAGAGAAAGGATTTGCTATGAGCCATCATCCTAGCGAGACTGCTGGCAGCTGAGGAAATTGGGGTGTTAGTCCTGAAGAGTGTGCATCTAGACAGGATCTCACACTACCTGCCACAACCCACCCCTATAATGCATTCAGTCACAGTGATTTATTTATCTGGTTCTAACCTGCTTTGGGTTGGTCTCTTTTCCTTGGAAACATGCAAGAAGGGAGTTGGTGGAAGGAAGTACAGTCTCCACTTTTGCAGGTGACCTCAGAACAGCCATTCATCATAGTCAACACCTCCTTCTCTACGGTCCATTTTGAATTCCCTCATCCTTGGGTCATGTCTGCCCGATGCTCACCGGGCTCTCCTCAGGGCCACAATGCTTGCTTATTCTTTTTCTGTGAACAGGAGCATAGTAAGAGCTACCCCAGGGCCTGTCACAGAACAAATGGCAGAAATGAAGTCTGAAAGTTCAGTAAAGTTCTGGAATCTGGGAAGTCAAAACGCTATACTCAGTCCACCTGGGCTTTCCTTGGGTTGTCTCACAGGACCATGCATGGCTCAGTGTGCACTAAACAAACTGACATTTGTTTTAGGCCACATTTTTTAAAGAACAGCTTTGACCATCAGCATAGCAACACACAACTTTAAAGAAATGCTGAGAAGTTCTGAAAGTGGAGCGTGTGTTTGAGAGGAGTGCCTCCTTTTCTGGAAGATATGTTACCCGAATATGCAGTTGACCATAATCTTTCCTCCAATGCTTAAGTTCTAATTTTATTAATCAGAAAAGCTTGTTTGTTTGTTGGGCTTGTTCTGGAGCTTGAACTCAGGGCCTACTTTTGCCCAAGGCTAGTGCTAGCCTGTGTGAGCCACAGATCCACTTCTAGCTTTTTGATGATTAATTGGAGAGAAGAGTCTCACTGATTTGAACCATGATCCTCAGATATCAGCTTTCTGAGTAACTAGGATTATAGTCATGAGTCACAAATACCCAGCTAGAAAAGCACATTTTAAGGTGGAGACCTAGGGCCTTTGTCCATGCCTTCCTGGTTGTCACACTTTGATGACAACATTTACATTCTGATCATTTAAAAGTAACTTATTGGGGCTGGGAGTGTGGCTTCATGGTAGAGTTCTTGCCTAGCATTCAGTGCCCAGGCCCTGAGTTCAAGTCCCAGGACTGGCAAGAAAAAAAAGTAAATTATTAATACACAGTGTTAATTAGCCTATTTGACCCAGAAGAGGCTGAATCAATCTGGAAACCATTTAAAAATTATTTGACGGGCCGGGAGTTTGGCCTAGTGGTTAAGGTGCTTGCCTAGCATGCATGAGGACCCGGGTTCGATTCCTCGGTACCACATACATAGAAAAAAGCCGGAAGTGGTGCTGAGGCTCAAGTGGTAGAGCTCTAGCCTTGAGAAAATCCAAGGACAGTGCTCAGGCCCTGAGCTCAAGCCCAGGACTGGCAAAAAAAAAAAAAATTATTTGACAACATAGACTTGGGCCCACCTCTGTAACTGACTTTAGGTACTTTAGTACACAAGAATATTTTCTTTTTTTATTTTCTTTCTTTCTTTTTTTTCTATGGCTAGGTTATTCACTTTATGTCAACCCCAATAGTTTATGTTTACTTTCAGATTGCTTTTGTCTAATTACTTAATTACTCGTCTAAAGCAAAGTCGGCTCTTGACTTTTACTATTTTCCCTTATGTATTTTTCAGGAATTCTTTTTTTTGCAAATAGGCTGCTCAAACTACATGGAAATGAACCAGTATTTTTTATCAGTTCTTTTAAAATATGCAGACATGAAGTAATGCAAAAACATTGTCTTGATAATGAAAGAACAAGAAAAGTTAAATTTGAAAATATTTTTGATTCCGTCGTATATTCTCATGGTATAGAGTTGTTCATTTCTACTCCATTAGGTTTATGGAGATAAATAGTGTAACAATAGAAATTAAGAATTTGTAGCTGGGCGCTGGTGGCTCACACTTATAATCGTAGCTAGACTGAGATGTGAGGATCAAGGTTCAAAACCAGCCCAGGCACCAAAAGTCCATGAGACTCTTATCTCCAATTAATCACCAGAAAACCAGGAATGTTCCTGTGGCTCAAGTGATAGAGCACTAGCCTTGAGCTGAGGAGCTCAGGAACAATTCCCAAGCCCAGAGATCAAGCCCCAGGACAGATGACAATGATGACAAAAAGAAAAAGAAAAAGAAAAAGAATTTGTGGCAACCTGATCTATTGTATTTAACTAGTGTTCACAAGACAGAGCGTCTGTCCATTTTATTGCTTTCCACTAGTGTGAAAGTGGCACACAGAAGCTTAGTCAGATGGTCATGGTGACACATACCTATAATCCCAGCTCTTAAGAGGTTAAAGTAAAAGGGTTATAAGTGAGTTAAAAGCCAGGTCATGCTAGGTATTAGTGCCTCATGCCTATAATTCTAATTACTCAGATTTGAGGATTGCAGTTTGAACATTTGAGGATTACAATTTCAATGTTTTACTTTTATTTTCATACATGCAGGTAAAGTACTTCAACTACGTTTATTCTCCTCCACTCTTTCCATTTGCTCTCCCCTCCTCACTGGTCTGTACAGCCCAAATGAAGCCACTGTATTTTTCAGGAGACATTCTTTAGCAAATATTCTGCAGCACAAAAGACAATAGATTTACATGTGTTTGTGTTTTCTGTTTCTCCTTCGCTATGCCTTTTGCTAACTTGAGGAAACTGAGCTTGTATGACTTCATGTAATATTTTATAGGCTATTAACCTATTTTAAGGAGCAGGGGCTCATGGAATAAAAAAAAAGAAATCTACAACTGAAAACATTCCCCTGAACGAGTGCTGAGAGAACCCACGCTTTCCCGTCACTGATCTGTGAGTTGCATGATCCACATCTGCTTAAGCCTAACTTCCGCTTCCCAAGTCTGAAGAGTTGAGGTTGGGCCTCTACGCCAGCAAAGGCAAATCAAGGCAAAGCTGAACGAAATCGCATTGAAATAATAGGTCTGCCTGGGTAGGATGGTGCATGCCTGTGACTTGAGCTGTTAGGAAGATGTGCTGGGTCATAAGTGGAGGGTGGCCCAAGGAAAAGCAAGAGGCTCTTTCTGAGAGACTACGAGCAAATAACCTGGTATGCTGAAGCTGGTAGAGCATTTGAGATCCTGATTTCAATCTCCAGTACCACCAAAACAGGATGGGTAATGTGCTGGCAGGAGAGTTGGGGTGAGGAAACAAGGCTCCTCAGATACTCGGGGGACCCCAGCTGCTCTGTTTGTTCATTCACACTAGCCTTAGGCTGCCTGGGCCCTGGGTCTTCGCTATTAGTAGGACTAAGCATAGTCTTGCTCTTTCCTAAGTGTAAGTAGACACTCAGGGGCTAGTTGCCTAGGTCCCCAGAAATCACTTAAGAAGCTGTCACAGGAGACCCATTTCACATTTATAGTCCAAATGTAGTATTGCTGCTACACACACATGCAGTGGCAAAAGAGATTCATCCAGCAACAGAGAGGTTGATGAAGCCAAGGCTGGTACTGGGAATTATCCTGTGTGAGCTTGCAGACAGGACTCTCCTTTCATTTCACTTCATCCCTCCCCCACCTCCTCCTCCTCCTCCTCCTCCTCCTCCTCCTCCTCCTCCTCCTCTTCCTTGGCCTCCCAGCCTTCTACCTACTCCTTTTACCTCCACCAGAGCCATGGACAGGAAATATGTGAAAAAGGCCCAATGGAGTCACTCAACGAATACTGAGTGTATCCAAAAGTGCTACTCTTTAAAAGAAAGACCTCCTATAAAACCAGCGCTCTCAAGTTGCAAAGCCAAGTTTATTTTTGAAATGTGAGAAATACGCTTTGATTCTCAATTGTCTTGACACGTTTCCTTCACACCTGCCATGCTGTGAAACAAGAGATTGAAAACACTAGGTTAATTAAACATTGAAAGGGCTCGTGTCATATTTACTCCAAGTAGATTTCCTCAAAGAGGAAAAAAGGGAAAGGCTAGTTTTAACATGACCCCTGAGAAGGGATCTTTCAGAACTGTAGCTTCAATTTGGAGACTCTCATGTTCTCACTTGGCCTTTTCTACTCAAGGCTGTGCTCTAGTCCTTGAGCCATGGCTCCACTTCTATCCCTTTGCTGGTTCATTGGAGATATGAGTCTCAGGGGCTCTCTTGCTCAATCTGCCTTTGAATCCCAGGTCTCAGATCTTAGATCTGAGCCATTGGTACCTAGCTGAAAAGAGATCATGACTAATATTTTTTTGTGTGTATGTATTTAGTCATTTTCCTGTATAAATATATGTGGGTCTGGGCATTGTCCCTGAGCTCTTCAGCTCAAGGCTACCACCCTACCCTTGGAGCCACAGTACCACTTATGATTTTCTGGTGATTAACTGGAGATAAGAGTCTCTCTAGTGGTTAATTGGAGAGAAGAGTCTCACAGTCTTTAGTGCCTGGGCTGGCTTTGAACCACGATCCTCAGATCTCAGCATCCTGAGTAGCTAAGATTACAGGTGTGAGCCACTGTGCCTGGCTTCTTTAGAATTTTTAAAAATCAATACTTAAAGATGTTATAAAGTATAAGAAATAGCCACAGATTTAATTTTAAAGAATCATAATAAAACACTGCTAATGGACTATGGATTAGTTGTTAAATCAGATTAAGAAATCAGTTCAAGGTAATTTTACTTGTTTGCCTTGGAAAGTCAAAGCTGAATGCATATTAAGACTCTTGCATGAAATGTAATAAGGAAACATAGAAAATTTCTTTTTATAATTACCTACTATCTACCTTCCTTCCCTTCACAAAAAAAAAGATATTCCTGTTTTGGGTGCTCAGCTTCATTTATATTACTTATACATTTAACATATGATTTCTTGTGTCTTAGCTTTGTATAACGAAATTGTTATTAATAAGCATGTTAAATCATTTCATGATGTTTGAAAGCTTAATACAACATGATGCATTCCTTTTTAAAATGGTCGACCAGTTTACATTTTTGAAAATTGTACTTGATAATAGAGCCCCCTTGTGGGGAATTAGCAGTATTTCAGGCTTTCAAGTCACTGGTAATATTAACTTCTTACTCTTCAAACTACGAGGCTATGTAGTATGCTATCAAGAAAATATGTTCTTGACTGGCATCCAGAATGAGCAGGAGATCAAATGGCTACCAGGAGCTTTGTGACAATACCAGGTGGTATCTCTCATGTGGCTTGTCATCTTTACACAAGTAAAATTATGATTTCTATAAAAAACTCATTCTACTTGATTGTTCTTTGGGGAAGATAACAAGTTGACTTGTTCTTTCATTAAAACTGCCTTAAGCAGTGGAATTCCTAAACACGTGACATTGAGGGAGATGAATGTGTTGTCCTCCTCCTCCTCCTCCTCCTGCTCCTCCTCTTCCTCTTCCTCCTTCTTCTCCTTCCTCCTCCTCCTTCTTCCTTTACCTCCTCCTCCCTCCTTCCCCTCCCCCTCCTTCTCTTTCCTCTTCCTCCTCCTCCTTCCTTCCTCCTCCCCCTCCCCTCCCCTCCTTATCCTTCATCTTCTTCCTCCTCCTCCCTCCTTCCTCCTCTCTCTCCCCCTCCTCCTCCCTCTCACCCTCCTTCTCCTTCTTCCTCTTCCTCCTTTGCCCTCCTTCCTCCTCCTCCTCCTCCTCCTCCTCCTCCACCTCCTCCTCCTCCTCCTTCTCCTCCTCCTCCTCCTACTCCTTCTTCTTCTCCTTCTTCTTCTTCCTGCCAGTCCTGGAGCTTGAACTCAGAGCCTGAGCACTGTCCTTGGGCTTTTCTCAAGGCTAGAGATCTACCACATGCACCACAGCACCACCTTCAACTTTTTTCTATGTATGTGGTACGGAGGAATACAACCCAGGTCTTGGTGCATGCTAGGCAAGCACTCTACCACTAGGCCACGCTCCCAGCCCCCGAATATGTTTTCTTGATCAAGCAGAGCTCTCTGCTGTTAACCAGAGGGTAGTCTCCTGGTTAAAAGAGGAAAGGTTATTCAACAAACCACAGTACATTGGAAGACAGGGACTAGCCTCTCGTGTAAGCAAGTTCCACTTCGAGAATGAACATGGTAACAAATATTAGAATCTGGTGTTCTTGCTTTCTTAACCAATAGAGGGAGGCTCAGCTGAGGAGGGGTCAGGACTGTGGAGTAATGGTATAGTAAGAGTGCCATCTATTCCTTCACATGTGTAAGTGTTAAACAGAGTATTGAATGAAAAAAAAACATACCCGAGAGAGGGAACTATTGCAATGCACATACAAATATAAAGATAAGGCTTGCCTTTAACTTAACTGAATTTTTTCCCAGGACTTTATGGATCCCAGAGAAAGAACTCAGTCCTGCAGTAGAGAATTACTGTATTTTTCAGACCTTAACCCTGGGTGGTAGTCTTCTCCTGCTGAAAGGACAGAGAATAGCACTCAAGACAGCTGCAATGGCTAATATTCATAGGCTACTGAACAGCACTGCAGTGACTGGAATTTGTGGACTGGAAACAGAAGTGAAGGAGTTGTGATGGATAGAAACAGAACTTTTCAAGGGGGTCACCATAAATCTCTGAGGGAGATTTATGGGTTACACATGGATAGGAAAGAAATCTCTGGGAGACCTTGGAGAGAGTAACTACTATAGGATCAAGAGATGAAGAGACACATAGAAATACACTGCAGGATGGTGCTGGATTTATAGTACAGTGAGAGTGGAACCTTAGGTTCCAACACAAAGACTGTACGTTGAAAGTAAAAACCAGGACTTAAAACACCTGGTATGTCATATAGCTAATCGAAGTATATATCAGTTTATAGTTTCCTAACTTCTGTATGCAAAAGGAAAAATATTATGAGAGTGGCTTTGTATTAGCAAAAGCAAAAATGAGGCAAGAATATGGTAAGGAGGATGGGTGAAGACAAGAGTCTTTCAGTGTATATCTGTTAAAAGACACGAGTTGTCTTTGGTGGATCTTGAATACAGGATTCTCCATGCATTTTCCCCTCAGCATATTGAATATGTGATCCTACTACTTTGAGGTTTCTATTTTTTCTGATAAGAAATCAGCCATTTCTCTCCCCCTGCCCTCTGCTAGTCCCAGGGCTTGAACTCAGGGCCTGAGCAGTGTTCTTGTGCTTTCTCAAGGCTAGAGCTCTATTACTTGAGTCACAGCACCACTCCTGGCTTTTTTTCTATGTATGTGCCACGGAGGAATCGAACCCTGGTCTTCGTGCATGCTAGGCAAGCACTCCACCACTAGGCCAAACTCCTGGTCCCAGCCATTTCTCTTATTGAGTTTCTTTATTGCTTTCAAGATTCTCCCTCATCTATATTGTACAACACTGAATGTAACAAAACATACACAGATACTTTAACCAGCCACTTCTGATCATGGTAATACTGGAAGAAGCAGGAAAAGTAAAACATTCTTTGTCCAAGACAGGAATCATGTATTTCCATCTTTAATTACAAAATAATGATACAATCCCACCTGTAACACAAAGACTTAAATACTGATAAACATTTTTAAATACTTTACAAGAGAAAATGTTATTTCACATTGAAATCTTCATCTGAGAGCTGATGTCTTTTCTGTTGTGAAATGCTTATACTGTAAAATGCTTAAGGCTGTGAAGTATTACTGACCTAAAATAAAAGTAGTGGCATTGGCGGGCGGGGGGGGGGGGGGGGAGACATGGGAAGGGAGGAAAAGAGAGGAAGAAAACAGAACAGAAAATTCTTAGCAAATGATTGTGTAGTGTCCGGGAGAAATTTTATACACACAATTTCTGAATTGTGCTTTTGAACAATTGTAAAAGATAATCTATGTTTTTGCATGTTTCTGAAGGTATTTTCAGTTTATTTGAGGTACCTCTCCAACCTGATGCCTGTTTTTAACACCCTGTCCTATAGTCCAAGGCCTATTTTTCCCTTTCTAGTGATGATTGTAATATTTTAGACAAGTTACATCCCTAAAAGCAAAAATCAGCTATTTAAAAAATATTCAAACTTTCAAATATAAGAAGCACAATCATCTTAAAGAGCACTATGACTATTCTAAGAATGCATTTGCTTCTCCACACTGCTTCCAGATTTCCCCTTTGGCATCACCATTAGTTAGTTGAAAGCCATGTTGGAAAGCCAACCTTGTATTTTACAGAATTCATACACACATATACATATATATATACATGGGTATATACACATATATGTATATATATGAATCAGTTATATACATATTATTCACTATATTGACGTAGCTTCAAATTACGGTTTTGCCTGCATAAAAAGTTGGATTTACTTCAAAAGACAAAGGCTTACACTGTGAAAGTGCATCTGAAGCTCAAACTTGTCATCCTAACTTCTCAGCAAGCTGACTTCTGAGGGTCATGGTTTGACCAGACTTTTCCTGCCAGCCCAGGCAGGAAAATATGAGATATACTTATCTCCAAAACTTAACCAGCCAAAGGCCAGAAATGAAGTTGTTGCTCATGTGATAGAGCTCCAGCCTTGAATAAAAAAGTTAAGGGACAGCATGAAGCGACTGTACCCAGGACTGGCACAGGCACACACAAGAAAGAAGAAAAAGACAGAAAGAAGGGGAGGGAGAGGGGGGAAGTGAGGGAGAAAGGGAAAGGAAGAGAGAAAGAAAAAGAGAAACAAATCGGAAAGGAATTTTTTAATTTGTGAAAGCATTTTGGAGTGATATCCTAAAAGCTCTTGAACAAGAAATCGACAGTTTGAGTAAGAGCAGCGCCTGCAAGTCAAAGCCAATGATCTGGAAAGTGCACAGGAGTGGTGGTGACATTTTTATGTGCAATTGCGTAATACCTTCAAAAAAAGCCCCATTTCTTTGCCTTCATATTTCTCCTTTCCCTTCGGATGATTGGATTTTATCTAGCAATAAACTACCTTTCACGAACCCTAGAATGATTTTTAAATAGAATCTGCATTTAGAACGTCCCATCGAGATGGCAGGGCTCTGCTCCCAAACCAACGGCACCCAAAGCATGTAGCAGAGGTTGGAGTTCTAGAATCTTAAGTGGATTTGTGTTTGTTTTTTTGAATGCTGGTAATTTAGAGGGCCTTCCGAGCAGCTTTGAGTGTTTCCATTCACTCCACAAACTCTAGGCATTTGAACAAGATTGCTTCCAATGATTTTTGTTTGTTTCACAGTGATCCCTATGAGATGAACATTTCAGTAAATGTGAATTTTACTTTCGTCTCTCTCTCTCGTTTTTGGCACATTTCACAATGCCTACGTGGTGTGGCTTAAGATTGTTTTAATTTTTGCGATTTGCTTCCTTTTGGCACTTTTGAGGAAGGGGACGATGTCCTTTTTGCTGTCTGGGGAGAAGGGTAACCTTCCCCCTTAGTGTCTTTAGCTTTAAACATTTATGAAATGCACGATTTATCATGACGGGAAGGGGATGGGAACTGGGCCTGGCGAACTAACCCTTTTCCTAGAGGCTCGTATCCCCGGCGTGGAGTTTCGGCTGTTTGGTCAACGCCATGGCAGGCTCAGGCGGTCCCTCCCGACAGAAAAGCAGGACGGGGTTTTTGCGGGCCCACATGGCCACGTCCCCGCCCGCCCCTCTGGTGGGGTTGGAGGAGGAGATCCAGCCACAAGCCCCCAGCTTCTTGGCATAGCGGTTTCGAAGGCGATTGCGGTTTCTGCGCTGCAGCTCGGGGCCCTGGCCGGGTAGGAAAGCATCCACGTTCCTAGTCCGGTATCCCTCTTCACGGTTGCGCCCTAGGAGCATGGAGATGTTGGGGTTGCGGATGGCATAGATGACGGGGTTGATGGCTCCATTGGCCCAGGTCAGCCAGACAGCCACGACGTGGAGGACGGAGGGCGCCTGCGCGGCCTGGGCCTGCCGGGTGGCGGCCAGCAGCACCAGGAAACAGTAAGGACCCCAGCAGCCTACGACGAAGACGATCATGATGAGCACGGTGGTGGCGGTGCGCACCTCGCTGAAGAAGCGCAGCACGCGCGCGTAGGTGGTCACGGGCCGCACGCGCACGCCGGACAGGCGCACCGTCTTGCAGATGTGGTAGTGGCAGAAGCACATGAGCAGGAAGGGCAGCAGGTAGCAGGCCACCACCAGCCCCACGCTGTAGGCCGCACCCAGCCGCGCGGGGTCCGGGGAGGTCCGGTACAGACAGCCGTGGAAGCTCTGCGCCCCGGGAGGGTCCCCGGGAGCCCCGATCAGCTCCCAGGGCAGGGAGAAGCCCAGGGCCGCCAGCCAGGCTCCCGCCAGCAGCTGCAGCGCGCGGCGGCGGCCGATCTTGTCCCGCGGCGGCCGCACAATGGCGCAGTAGCGGTCGAGCGAGATGAGGGCCACGCTGAAGGTGGACACGATGCCGAAGCACGAGCTGAAGAAGCGGCTGGCGGCGCAGAAGCCGCGCCAGGGCCCCGCGGAGGCGGCGGCGGCAGAGGCGGCGCTGGAAGCCGAGGCGGCGGCCGAGGGCGCCGCGCCCCCCGGCGGCGTGAAGAGGTCCAGGAAGGCGGCGGGCAGGCAGAGCCAGGCGGTGAGCAGATCCGACAGGGACAGGGACAGGATGAAGGCGTTGGTGACGGTGCGGAGCTGCCGGTGCTTCACGATCACGCCCATCACCGCACAGTTGCCCAGGCTAGACAACAGGAAGATGAGCAGCAGGACCAACGCCTGGGCCGCCACCGCCGCCCCGTGCGACAGCAACGGCGCGGCCTCCGGGCCGGGCGCCGGCCTCGCCGTCCCCGCCGCCGCCGCCGCCCGTGGGCCCCCGCCGCCCCCCGCCGCCCCCGGCCCACCCAGGCCGCCGCCCGCGGCCGCAGCGCCGCCACCCCCGTTCCCGTCGCTCTGGTTCCCCAGCGCCGCGGCCGCCGCGGTCGCCACGGTGCTGAAGGAGAGCGCGGCCAACGAGGCCGCGGGGGAGGAGGAGGAGGAGGAGGCCCCGCCGGGAGATCCGGCCTCCGAGGCGGCGCCGGCGTGCGGGCTGCGCTGCCAGGCCATGCTCACTGGTGGGCGGGCCGGCGGCGGCTGCTCCTCCATGGGGCCCCGCGGCGGCCGCGGGTCTGCTCATCCCCGCACTCGGGAAGGGGAGGCGGCTGGGCCGGAGACGAGGCTCGGGGGGACGCCCGCGGCGGCGGCGCTGGAGACGGCGGCGGCGAGTCAGGCTCTGCTGGGCCCCAGGGGTGGAGGTCGCCCGGGACCCGGCCGATCCTTTGACGTGGGTTCCAGGCGTTGCCGAGGGAACCGCGTGTTTACGCAGGAAACGCGGGGCGGGACGCCCGTCCTGTACCCCAGAAAAGACAGCCCATGACACCCCTCCACACACACACACACACACACACACACACACCCCTGCACGCCCGTCCTGTACCCCAGAAAAGACAGCCCATGACACCCCTACACACACACACACACACACACACACACACACCTGCTCCCGCCGCCAGCCCGACCCAAAGTTTCTTGGTCAGAGATCGTTTGGGGCCAGCGAGTGGCAGCCAATTCGCCCTTCTTAAGCCCAGCCGAAAGAATGAGACCCCCAGCACGCAGAGGGCAGGCAGACACCACGGTGCAGTCTTCCTATCCGGCTGGGAACAGATGGCCTGCTGGATGGCCTCAGCGGGGAGACTTTGCTTACTTACTTCCCGTTGGTGATCTTGGCGTTTGCTGGTAGGAAAGGAATCTAGAACCCGAAGTGAAATGCACTGTGAGATGGTAAACTTGAAAGGCAGAATGATTAGAGCCAGTCTCTGCCCAACTTGTGCAAGTGCAAAGCGCAGACGGCATGTTGTGCTACCGGCGACCAGGCCCCAGTCACCGTTTCAGATGACGTAGATCAGGTGCACTGTCCAAGAATTTACATGAGTGAGGGTGACAAGTGCTGGGCCAAGAACCACAATTTGAGAAGCCCCGTGAAACGGTAGACTCCCTGGCTGCTCGCACCATTCCTGGGAGTAGACCTCTAAATCTAGGCCTGTCAGATTCTGAAACAGGTGTTTTGTAAAGCTAGCATGTGGACTTGGAGGTAAGAGAGCATTTTGTTTTCAAGAGCCCAGACCTCAAGACCAAACTGGCTAATGCAGGAAGACCGGAGGAATAGATTTTGGTTCCTTGCTTGCCCTGCTGCAGTCTTCTCTCTGATCTCAGGATTGTGGCTTGTGTTGAGTCTAAGGTGCTGCTAGCCAGGCATTCATCCCAACCACAAATACCCAGCATGGAGGTGCAGGACCAGGAAAGGTGTGGCTGCCTAGGGAAATCGGACAGTGGGCCAACAGCATCAGCATGGCTAGGAACATGGAGGAATGCAAATTCGCAGGCCCTACACAGATTGAGCAAATGTGGCCTTTTGGGGAGCTACCCAGACTCTTGATGGGTGCTGTGTGAAGCCCTCCAGCAGATGCTGATGCACAGAGATACACTAAAGAATGACTAGCACACTTGTAGGCCCACAATGTTTTGATTAGTGCTTTGACTGCCTACTTCAGTGAAGTGAAACATCTTACAAAGGAAAGTGCCCTTAAGGTGGTGTAAAGTAAGACCAGCTTTCTCAACCTCAACACTGTTGACATTTTGGAACAGATAATTGTGTGGGAACTTTACTCATCTATGCCACTCAGGAACACCTCTCCCAATTGTGACAACTAAAAATTGTCTCAGAAATTGCCAGATTCCCCTTTAGGGAAAAATCATCCCCAGCTAAGTCATTCAAAATAACAACAAAAAATAAAATAACTATAGATCCATTTATTTAGTAAACATAAGCTTCTAGCAATATGTTTAGTTTTAGGAAACAAGAAATATGAATCCTAGTCCCAAGAGACTTACAATATCAGGGAAACATAAATGTTTAACAGGGTTTATGTGGTGTTAAAAATATATGCCATGTGCCAGTAGCTCATTCCTGTAACCCTAGCTACTCAAGAAAGCTGAGATATGAGGATCATGGTTTGAAGTCTGTCCAAGTAAGAAAGTCTGGGAGACTCTTATCTCTAATAAACTATTCAGAAAAGCCAGAGGTAGTACTGTGGCTAAAGTGGTAGATTGCTAACCTTGGGCAAAAGAAGCTCAGCGACAGTGCCCAGGCCCTGAATTCAAGCCCAGGACCAGCACACCCAGACACCTACATATCTATCTATCTATATATATATAGAGAGATATATATCTATATATGTAATTACCTATCTATCTCTATATATGTGTATATATGTATATATCTAATAATTATTTTGCATAGTGTTAATTATTTTGTATACTGTAACTTTTCTACAAAAGAGTCTACTGAATTCACATGATAAAAGAGAATATTTTAATGTTTTAATTTATAATTGGCAATGATCAAATACTTTTTTTTTTTTACGGGTTTACATGGAAGTATTAGAAGCTACTAGTGAACATTTCATGTTTTGAAACCACTTAGTATGAGATACACTTCTTGGTAATGATTCACTGATTATTCCCCCCCTCCCTTCCCCTCCCCTTCCCTCTCTTCTCCTGTCCTTTCCTTCCTGCCAGTCCTGGCTTGAACTCAGGGCCTAAGCACTGTCCTTGGGCTTTCTCAAAGCCAGAGCTCTACCACTTGAGCCACAGCACCACTTCTAACTTTTTCTATGTATGTGGAACTGAGGAATAGAACCCAGGTCTTTGTGCATGCTAGGCAAGCACTCTATCACTGAGCCAAACTCTTGTTCCCTTTTTTTTTGTTTTTTAGTAGTACTGGAGTTTGAACTTAGGGCTTCCATTCTGCTTTTTTTTTTTTTGCTAGTTATTTTGGAGATATCAAAATAAGTCAGCAGCACTGGGATCATGAAATGATTTTTACTAACCTAATGTATTTCATTAATATAGTATGCAAGTCTTTTTATAAAAGTGCTAAAGAAACTAGAGGCACATTCATGAAAGAGTGTGTGCTTGGCATGAATGAGGTCCTGCATTCAGTTCCCAGAACAATTTTTTAAAGCCTTAAAGTAATAGCAAAAATCTGATTAGGCCAGGTGTGGTGGCTCATGCCTGTAATCCTAGCTACTCAGGAGGCTGCAATCTGAAGATCAAGGTTCAAAGCCAGCCTGGGCACAAAAGGACCTGAGAATCTTATCTCCAATTAACCTCTAGAAACAGGAAGTGGGGCTTGGCTCAAAGGTATGGCAGTAGCCTTGAGCTGAAGAGCTCAGGGTCAGTGCCCAGGCCGAGTTCAAGCCCCATGACCCCCACACAAAAAAATTGGTTTTTGCATCCATTTACAACCATGGGTACCAATGAGTATAGAAGCTGGATTTTGCAACTCAGAAACCTACCCTATAAAATACTATCATACAGTATGCCTATTCAAAGAGCCACATACCCCCACCCCATCCTTCCCAGCCTAGGTCTGCCAAGTGTTGAGAACCTTCCAGTACTCCATCTTGCTTCCATGCAGCTTACCGAGAACATTTTTACTTCAGCGTGGATACCAGAATGATAAGCTTGTAGCATTCATTGTTATAAGCTCTATAATTACAGGTATTATTCATAGAGCCTTTAAGACAAAACAGAGTATTACCACAGATAATGTTTTAAAAGTAAATCTAGGTTTTCATTTTATCTAGTAACTTAGTACTAGGCAAAGTTTTTGAATTTTTAGCATTTTGTATGCTAATCATACCAAATACATTGGAAAATTGGAGGCATAATGACTTTCAATTTAGCCACAGTGTGGTATTTAGACAAAATGGGAATTATATGCATGCTAGATACATTTTTACATCATTAAGAGACAATGTTACTTATAGATAACAATTACTTTAGAAGGAAAGCGCTTAACATCATGGAAGAGGTCACTTGAGAAGGAAACCATCCTTCAGTGGGTCATCCTCCTCTACTGTCAGACTTGCAGTTCCTGTGTAATGAGCTTGTCCTGATACTTCCACTACCACAGCTTTAAAGTCACCACACTTTGCTTCCTGAAAAAGCCCACACCAGATAAGATTGTTATTTTTCAGAAAAGCCCAGCAAAATGCCAGATAGAAGCATGGCTCAAATGGTAAAGCACTAGCCATAAAAAAAAAAAAAAAACTAAGAGTATGAGGGGAAATTCTAGGTTTGGGATAGGTATTAAAAATAGAAAAGGAAAGGAAAAGAAAGTAAAAGTAAGTGCATTTGTTTTTAAACTTTTAAACAGCTACATTAGGATAGATTGACATGTTAAAAGGCTCTTATATAGATTTATATGTTAAATTAGATTATTCATTCTGTAGATTTCATTTATCTATGATAGACAATAATTAGCTTTGTTTGTATATTTAAATTCTGCTTTCATTACAAAAATTCTAGTTTTCTGCAACTTCTGACACTTTCACATCTTATTATATAAAAAGAAGTATTACTACGGAATAAAACAGAAAACAAACAAAAAAGTACAACATTTTTGTTCATGTGGTTCTCAAATCTTTTAGACTCAGGCCACTCTCATTTGTAAATAGGCAAAGGTGACACTTACCCAAACAGCCTTCCCTGTGAACACCGAGCCAGTTGCACTGCTCTTGAAGGCTCTGGTCTGGTTTAGTCCCAGAAGACCCTTATGGTACTGCAAGGCAATTCGCGCTGTCACTCCTGAGCCAGTCGGGCTTCTGTCAACCTGTTTCAGAACCAGCAAAGATAGGAACATTCCGTGTGTCTGGGTTCCATGATGCTTAGTGTGTGTCCCCAACAACTGTAGTGTTAATACCTGATCATCTGCAAACACACAGATGTTGGTGGTGGGGTCCTCACTGTACACATCTTTCCCATCTGTTAATATCGTTCCATACAGAAAGGCCAGGTCTTCACTCTCAGGATGGCTAATGTTAAACTGCAGACAACACAGTCATCACATGTAAAATCAATGTGGCCCACACACATCTTTACAAGGAATGAACTTAGGTACTCATCGACATAGCTTTCCAATGTGTACTATATTTGAACTTCTCTGGGGGTAAAGCACTGAATACTTGATCTTACATCACTGCAGGTGAATAAGCATAGCTTTATTGGAAGTTTTGATGCTGAAGAAAATCAAGTAACAGATAGAGGTGAAGTGAAAGCCAGCAATAGAAACAATGACTATAAGAGGCCATGTGGAAGCAAAAGTTAACAGGATTCAGAAGCTACGCATAGAACGAAAGATGATAGGAGTACATAATGAAGTCATCAGTTTCCATGGAAAGCAGCTGACAGACAGACAGAAGCAGGCCTGGTGGAAAATGTAGAAAAGCACATTTGGGCCCCAAAATGGAAGGCTTCCAGGTCTTTTTGGAGTATCCAGTAGTTTTAACTTTTCCTGGATTTCTGCAATATCTGATTGTATACACAAGATTACTAACATTTCCATAAAGTCTTACATTTAGCACCTTTCATTTTTATTGATCTGTACTTAAAACACTTAGGCAAAGATAGCATGTCTGGAAACACTAGTTTTGTTTTTGTTTTTTTTTCTGCCAAAGGACATTATGTGAGGCCGACAGATTTACCAATCTATGCAGACAGTCATGAGCAGCTGATGACAAGCATGTCTGTGTGTACCAAATGACTTTATGGGCTTACATTCTCACTCCTGCTACAGCCGGAGTTCAGCCAGTACCGTATTCCTATTACTGCGAACTTAAATGTGGTGATATTTACTTGGCTTTCTAGATACCCGTCCTTTCTGTTTCTCCATGCATATAACTAGGCACTTGTCACATGGACAGAAGTGTGACTGACCTGAGACTTCACTGCATCTGTCACCGCGCTAGCTGCATCCACAAGGTCCCTTGTCTTTGCCGAACTCACATCAAGTCCTAACTTTTCTGCACTGACAAATGCATAAAATGCCCCACCATACGCGATGTCCACAACCACTTTTCCATGTCCGGGAACATCCACCATGAGATCTAAAAAAGGCGTTTGGAAACAAATTCAGTTTTAGTATTTTAACAAAAAAAAATCACTGAATTTTAACATGTCTGTTTCTAGAGGCAAAAGTAGGGGTGCATAGACCTTTCTTATCATAAAAAGGACTTATGTAAAAGTCTATTTTCAAGTGAATAAACTGGCAAATGACAGCTAGATGCTTCTTTCTATTTTAACTGGATAGTATTTGCATAAGGTATAAAATATCTGAATGCTGTGTGTTCCTCTACCATGCATTAATTTTGTAGGAAACATAATAGAGGCTAAAAAAGGGGAAACCTTGGATACGCATCTGTGAACAAATGGAGGAAAATGACTAAACATGTTTTTAAACACTGAGGATTTTAATCCTATTCACAAATTCGTTATCTTCAGCTATAGTGTCAAAACACACTAGGAAAGATTTTTTTTAGATAAATTATATGCGCTGAGTGCGCTCAAGACGAACACTGTACCACTTTGAGCCACAGTGCCACTTCCTGATTTCTGGTGGTTTATTGGAAATAAGAATCTTACAGACTTTTGTGCCTGGCCAGTTCCCAGGCCCAGAGTTCAAGTCCCATGATGGCCATTTCTGACTGGAGGAGTGGGGCAGCTGGCTCTACTGAAGGCATCACTGAGCCACCCTTTCGAAAATCTTGGATACTTTCTTGGGTGGGCTTGAATTCAGAATACTGAGCCCCCATGAGTTTCTGTTCCCTTCTCTTCAGAATGGACCAGATTTTTCTTTGTTATTTCAGCCCACACATTATTCAAGTACTTGTTTCAAAACAAGATGCGACTATAGCCTATTTGTTGGGTATATTATATACATAAGCCCATTAATTACTGCAGCTGTAAAGATATAGTTAATTATTTCCAGTTATCCACCAATGAAGTGGCAGAGCTTAGAATCAAACTCAGGATCAGGTAATGCAAAGCCTTTTGATTGATGTATGAAACCTATATGTCCATAGAACTCAATCCAAATTCTAAGGATTTCCCTTTTATTCTAATGTAAGTTTATTGCTGAAATTTTAATTTGACTTATTTCTCATGAGATTTATCAGGCAACTTTTATATGCTAATTATGCTAGAACATATAAGAAGCACATGAACGAATAAAAGATTTTTATTTTCTTGGAGTTAGTTGAACAAGAAAAGTATACCATATGCATATCACGAATAAGGTATAGTATTTTAGTTCCAGAAAACTGACTTATGTATTTTTTTTTGCTAGTCCTGGGGCTTGAACTCAGGGACTGAGCATTGTCCTTAGGCTTTCTCAAGGCTAGAGCTCTATCACTTGAGCTACTCAGCACCACTTCCCAGCTTTTTCTACATATGTGGAATCAAGGAATCAAACATGGGTCTATGTGCACACTAGGCAAGCACTCTACCACTTCCAGCCCTCCCAGCCCCAACATATATCTTCTTAAACTACAAAAATCTGAGGGATGAGACAGGCATGCTAATAGGCCTGGGTTCAGATCCCGATTCTGACATGTAATGTGGTTTCAGTGTTAAATAGAACTATTTCCTCCCAGAAGAGTTGTTTTGAGAATTCCATATGATAATGTATGGGGTGTGCCTGGTACAACCTAACTTTAATATTATAGCCAAAAGTTTCAAATTCAACAGGAATAGTGTTGTCAAGAAGATCAGATGCCTACATTTGCCAGTCATCTTGGTCTCCAAATTTTATTTCATTACTCAATAAATAGCTATTGACTACCTGCTGTTCCAGACACTTAGATTAAGCTGAATGAATGCAACAAAGGAATGTGCAAGTCAGCTGGTTGGGTGGAGAACCCCTGGGTTAGATCCTGCTGCCCTCCCCACTTTTCAAACTCTGACCTGGAGAGTTAATTGCACAGGGTCACTGGGGCTGTTGGCTGCAGGGCAGTAAACCTGAATAGCATAGTCTAGGCACAGTATTTTTTAAAAGTAGAGAATACAGGATTGCACTTAATACTCAGAGCAACCATGCCCATTACATACTGTATGTGTTCATTTCTCAGCTGTCACCCAGAAATGCTTTCAGGCTGGGTGTGGTGGCTCATGCCTGTAATCCTAGCTACTCAGGAGGCTGAGATCTGATGATCATGGTTCAAAGCCAGCCCGGGCACTAAAGTCCATGAGCCTCTCATCTCCATAATATTAACCACTAGAAAATGGGAAGTGTTGCTGTGGCTCAAGGGGTAGGGCAGTAGCCTTGAGCTGAAGAGCTCAGAGACAGCACCCAGGCCCAGAGTTCAAGCCCCACAATGACCCCCCTCCCCCACCAAAAAAAGAGGAGAAAAGAAATGCTCAAGATGTCCTTGTCTTTACCCACCCAGGGATATTAAACGATCCATGATCGTGTGCCACGTGTCAATTCCAACAAAATCTAGTGCCTCCATCAGCTGCTGGGGCTGCCTGGGGGGATAAGGGGAAGCCAAACTGTTGAGGATGTGTGTGTGTGTGTGTGTGTTAGTCCTGGGGCTTGATCTTAAGGCCTAGGCACTTCAAGGCTAGCACTCTACCACTTGAGTCACAGCACCACTTCTGGATTTTTCTGTGTATGAGGTACCAAGAAATCCAATCCAGACCTTCATGTACGCTATTACCACCAGGCCACACTCCTGGCTCCTGTCAAGGTTTTTAAGATGCATCTTCAGTGCAAATTCATTCAAGTGTCCATCTGGATGTGATACCATTCTCTCCTCAAGGAGAAAGAAGCATCAGCTTCCTCAGAAATATTCATCAATTTAAGCTACCTGGGTTGGTTAATCTAAGACTGACAAATGCCACCTGGAATCCAAACCAGACTAATCTCTGAAGTCACCCACCTACTGGGAAGATATTTTTTAGAAGGAAAAGGAAGGTAGGTTTATTGTTAGGGGTTTAACAAGCATATTCTGACTCTGCTTGGAAATTTGGTACACTGGCTGCCCTTGGCGTTTAACTTAACCTTAGTGTACTTTGCTTTATTTCACTGTGACATCTCTAGGAATGCCCCACAGGGCAGCAGGAAGCGTAAGGGAAAAGCTGAATTGTTAATCACGCAGTGCTCTTCAAGGCTTCAAGCTGTTGTCTGGAAGAGCAGAATCATTGACTTGCATGCACACAATTTGCAAAGGTTAAGATGCTCACACAAGCTGGCAGTGATTCCAAATTACCTTGTTAACAGTTTGCGAGGGCATGCGAGATGGGTTAGTAGTGCCGACTTGGTACCAGCACCAAGGTCAGCTCAGCGTGAGGAGTCCTGGGTGGCGCCCGCCGCCCTGGGGTGGGGTAGGTTCCTCGGGTTACCTGAAGCCAGCACGAAGGCCGGGACGCTGTGGAAGCGCACCGGGCCGCAGCTGCGGCCCCCCTCACACGCCACGAAGGCGGCCACCAGGCCGCAAGGACAGTGGATGTTGACGCGGGCCTCGCGCGTTCCGGCCGGGGGCGCCGGCACCAGCCCGAAGTCCAGAGCAAAGCGGCCGAGCGCCAGCACCGCGTGGCCGCACATGGAGCTGTAGCCCTCGTTGTTCAGGAATAATACCCCCAGGTGCGCGTCGGGCAGCTCGCTGGGCACCAGGACCGCCCCGTACATGTCCCGGTGGCCCCGGGGCTCGAACATGAGCCTTCGCCTCACGTAGTCCAGGTGCTGGCGCATGTAGCGCCGCTTGGCCAGCAGAGTGGGCCCGACCACCTCCGGACACCCGGCCAGGACGACGCGGAGGGGCTCGCCGCCCGTGTGCATGTCCACCACCGACAGCGCGGGCGTCCCCGGGTCGTGAGGGGGAAGCCGGGGTAGCGCCAGAGCGCTCTTCATGGTGCTCGATCCCAGGCCCGGGGCAGCACCGAAATCCACTGCAAGCTGGTGGGGCCGTGGCGGCTCAGGGGCGGGGCCTCCAAGCCGAGCGGCCGAGCGGGGGCGGGGCCTCCACGCCTAAACAAGAGGCGGGGGCGGGGCCTCCACGCCTGAACAAGGAGCGGGGGCGGGGCCTCCACGATGGGGCGGGGTCTCTGAGCGGATATGCGTCTCCAAGTCGAGACTAGGAAGTGGGGCGGGAGCTTCAGAACCTAAACGAGAAAGTGGGGGCGGAGCTTCAGAACCTAGAGCGCGCGGCAGGGGCGGGACTTCGGTGCAGTTGTCCAGGTTACAGGGAGGCGGAGCCTCAAAGGCCACTGTAGCCCGGATGTCCGGGCGCTACTGTCGGGTCCGTTGGTTCCAGAGCTTCTGGAGCCGAAGCCTAGGAGCCGCCGATGGGTGAGTGGTCGTCGAGGTTGCCGGAAGCGTCTGTGTTAGACCCAGTGGGGGGTTGGGCGCTGTGGTTCCCGGCGGCCGCGGTGGCGCCGCGGCGGCGGAGGCAGCGGCCTCGGGGTGGGGGTGGTGTGGGCGGCAGCCGTGCTGCAGAGCGGCGGCGCGGGCTGGGCGCCGGGCAGGCGGCGCGGACGGTGCCTCCCAAGGCTACCTGGGTGTGCGCGGGCGAGGCGCGGGCGTGCGGAGGTGCCGCGGTCGAGGGAGGACGCCGGCTGGGGGTGTAGCGTATGGTCCAGGCTTTCTAGGGCCCTGCAGCCAGGGAAGAGACCACTGCAAAACCATCGCCCATCGTTCACTGACGGAAATGAAAAAACAAAAGACGCTTGGGTTTTCTTTGGTAGATTGAGTAGCTGCATTTATTGTTAAAAAAAAAAAAAGACGTTGTTTTCAGGCCTTCGGGTTTTGAAAAACTCAGATTTACCTGAAAACGAATTCAGCATCCACCAAGTAGAAAGCCCTTGCAGAAGTTTCTGCCTTTTCAAAAAAAAAATAAGTTCCAGTGTAAAGAAACCTGAGGTATTTATTGAAGTTAGTACGCTTGAGGCATTTTAGATTTTCTGTTTTTCTCTCAGCAGCGTAAAGCAGGGAAAATAAATCGACTCTTGGAATTTGAGGAGCGGGTGGTCTGCAGATGTGAATTCATGAAGAGTCTGAGAGATCCTTATTCATAGTCATAAAATGTAGATTTTTCTAAATTCACATTTAGAGGTTTATTCTGCCTTAGTCGGTAGCTTCTGAGAGGGCAAAGACAGTCTTTACTCATGTTAGCCAGTGAATCAGTGAATGATTACTGTTGAAAAACGTTCCTGGTGACTTCTCTGTGTGGGTGAAGGTCAGGATGATCTTTAGGGTCTCGAGGTGCTTCTTCCACCCCTCCTCTTTTTGTAAAAAAGCACTGTTGTTTTCCCTAGCCCTTCAGATTAAGGAATTGATTCTAAATCAGTGGTTCCCAGAGATGATCAGAGGCCCAGGGATAGCCCTGATTTAGTTTCCACCAGTCCTCAACAGAAGTGACAAATGCTAGGGCCATGCTTTTATAAAGGTGAATTTATTTATTCTAAAGGCCAGACCTCTTCTCTTCTGAAACCACATCCTTTCAGTTTCCAACTTATTACTGAGTTCTGTTAAGAACAAAAGTGATAATAGAGCCGGGCCTGGTGACTCACACCTGTAATCCTAGCTACTCAGGAGGCTGAGATCTGAGGATCATGCTTCAAAGCCAGGACAGGCACTAAAGTCCCTGATTCCCTGATACTCTTTTTTTTTTTGGCCAGTCTTGGGGCTTGAACTCAGAGCCTGAACATTGTCTTTTGGCTTTTTCCCCAAAGCTAGCTCTCTGCCACTTGAACCACAGCACCACTTCTGGCCTTTTGTATAGATGTGGTACTGAGGAATCAAACCCAGGGCTTCCTGCATGCTAGGCAAACACTACCACTAGGCTAAACTCCTGGCCCTAAAGTCCCTGAGTCTCTTATCTCCAGTCAACCACTAGAAAACCAGAGGTGGCCCTGTTGCTCAAGGGGTAGGGTAGGGCAGTAGCCTTGAGCTGAAGAGCTCAGGGGCCTCACTCAGGCCCGTAGTTCAATCCCCCATTATAAGAATACAAACAAAACAAAATAAAATCCTCCATAATAAGAATACAAAAAAAAAAAACAAAAAAAGTGATAATTTGGGCACAATATACCTTTATTGGTGCTCTAACAAGACACACTGGGGTAAGCTTTTTTTTTTTTTTTTTTGTGGATCATGGGACTTGAATTCAGCCTGGGTGCTGTCTCTGAGCTCTTCACCTCAGCTCAAGGCTACCCCTGGGCCCCACTCCCCATTTTCTAGAGTTTAATTGGAGATAAGAGTCTCAAGTCCTTTTGTACCGGGCTGGCTTTGAACCTTGATCCCCAGATCTCAGCCTCCTGAGAGGCTAGGGTCACAGGCATGAGCCACTGTGCCCCTCTTTGGGGTAAGTGTTTAGTTCTGAGTATTTAACCTGCTTGCTGGTTGAGGAAGTTCATGGTAAGGCTGATTATCACTAAATGATCAGCAGGGTTCAAGTTTAATATTGTACAGTGTCACAGTGTAAAACAAGGAATTTTAAACCAATGCATCAAAGCTTTTACATAATCCATAGGTCATTTTAAAATTGAAATGGTTGAGATACTTTTGCAAGAGCTTCAGCAATTATTTTTAATAACAAAAAGATGTTACTTTATTGGTGTTTGTTTTTAAAAAGCTGTCGATATCCAACCAGCATGCCTCGGACTTTATTGTGGGAAGACCCTATTATTTAAAAATGGCTCAACTGAAATCTATGGTGAATGTGGGGTAAGTTTCTTGTTTGTATGTTACTTTCATTTGTTAACTTTATTTGCTTTTGGAATAAGTTCACATATAGACTCCTTTTTCTTAAATATACTCAATTGCTAAGTATTGAGACATTAATAGAATCTTTGTGCTGTAATATTGATAAATATGTTGCATCTGTCTTGAAATTACAGCTTAATATTTTTGAAGTATTTTATAATTTTATAGTTTCAAATGATTTAGCATAGTGACACGTTTATTACGTTAGTATTAATACTCTAGAATATATTCATGTATGCATGCATCTTCACTCAAGTTACTTAATTTTTTTGTGTCAGTATTGGGAGTTAAACTCAGGGCTTCATGCTCTCACTTGGCTTTTTCACTCAAAGCTGATGCTCTGCCCCTTGAATGGTACCCATATACCGCCCCCCTTTATTTTCTATTTATATTTTATTGTCGGGGTAATGTTTAGAGGTGTTACAGTTACATTCGTCAGGTGGTGGGTACATTATTGTTCCAACATTGATACCCCTTCTCATGTTTTTATCCTCCTTTCCTTCTCCCCCCAATTATCTTGTTTTTCCCCTTCCCTTCTCTATTTCAAATAAATAAACATACATACACTATGCCAAGTCTGTCTTTTTGTGTGTGTGTGTGTGTGTGGGTCATGGACTTGAACTCAGCTTGGGCTCTGTCGAGGTCTTCAGCTCAAGGCTACCTTTACCCCTGGGCCATGGGTGTTGTTCCTGAGCTCTTTAGCTCAAGGCTACCGACCTACTCTTGAGCCAAGCCCCACTTCCCGTTTTCTAGAAGTTAATTGGAGATAAGAGTCTTAGGTTCTTTTGCACCCAGGCTGGCTTTGAAGCTTGATCCTCAGATCTCAGCCTCCAGAGTAGCTAGGATTATAGGCGTGAGCCACTGGCATTATGCCCCAGCTCAGGTATATCCCTCTTTTTGCTGGTTAATTGGAGGTAAGAATTTCTTGGATTTGTTTGCTCAGGCTAGCTTCAATCCTTAGCTAGGCTTACAGTCATGATCCTGGTTATATACTTTTTTAATACAATGGTGAATGTTACTAGAGAATACTTTAAAAAGGAATACTCCCCGGGCCAGGAGTTTGGCCTAGTGGTAGAGTGCTTGCCTAGCATGCATGAAGACCTGGGTTCAATTCCTTGGTACCACATACATAGAAAAAAAAAGCTGGAAGTGGTGCTGTGGCTCAAGTGGTAAAGCTCTAGCCTTGAGAAAATCCAAAGACAGTGTTCAGGCCCTGAGTTCAAGGCCTAGGACTGGCAGGGAAAAAAAAAAAGGAATACTCCTTTTAATAGGAATATCTCAGGAGCCTTTTATAAGCAATGTAGATTTTTCTTTTTTCAGAGTACTAGAGTTTGAACTTGGGGTAATGTGCTTGCTAGGCAGGCACTTTGCTAGGCTCCCGGTTCTTTTCTTCTTCAATTATTTTTTGGATAGGCTCTTAGATTTTTTTTCCCCCCAGACCTAGTCACAAACTGTGATTCCTTTATCCCCTGCAGCTGGAATTATCAGTGTGTACCACTGTATATGCTAGCTTGTTTGTTGAACTAGTTGTCTCACTTAATGACATCCCCTCAATCCCACCCCTATTAATACCTTGAGCCAGCATCTTGATCTCCACCCTTTGAGTAGCTGGGATTACCAATGTGCACCACCATATCTGGTTCTCATTTTTTTTTTTTAATTCTAAAAGCTATATATTTAAACTTAAATGTCTTGCAGAATCACATTTGGGGAGAGTTAATATTGTAATATATATCTATAAATATATATGTGTGTATATATATATTATATATATTGTAGGTATGCCCAAGAGGACAGAGGACAAATGCACAGAAGTACTGTCAGCCTTGCACAGGGTCTCCAGAGCTCTATGATTGGCTCTATCTTGGGTTTATGGCCATGTTGCCTCTTGTTTTACATTGGTTCTTCATCGAATGGTACTCGGGGAAAAAGAGGTGAGCATGTACATTTGTGAGTATGACTACATGGAGTGGTATTGGTCTAATTATCATTTATTATTCATTTTCATACAGGGCCTTGCCTGTACTAAGTATACACTCTTCTACCAATAGAATGCTCTTAAATCATAAAGAATGTAGAAAAATTGTGCCTGGGGAAATATAAAAATCATTTTAATGAAAGAACTTTTAGGCAGGAAAAAGGTACATAAGTAACAACATGCATGTGTACAGCTGTAGTGTGAATTGGACAGAGTGAGTTCTCCCTAAGCTTTTTGCTCAGGGCTGGTATTCTACCACTTTGAGCTACAGTTCCATTTCTTGATTTTAGGCACTTAGTTGGAGATAAGAGTCTCACAAATATTTCTTCCCAGGCTGGCTTTGAACCTCGGTTCTCAGATCTTAGCCACTTGAGTAGGTGAGATTACAGTAGGTACACACCCCCAGCACCCTGCCTGCTTAGTTGTAAAGGTTTTGATTAGGATGCTACTAGGATTGGGAGTCCATTGCCAACTTTATTTCAGCTGTACTGCTTTTCTTTTAGTTCCTCAAACCTCTCAGGATTTTTCCTTATACCAAGATAGTTAAAAAATGATTTACAGAGAGATAACTTTGAGACTTTTTTTTTTTTTTTTTTTTTTTTGCCAGTCCTGGCTTGAGCTCAGGGTTTGAGCACTGTCCTTGGATTTTTCTCAAGGCTAGAGCTCCAGCACTTGAGCCTCAGCACCACTTCTGGCTTTTTCTAAGTATGTGGTACCAAGGAATTGAACCCGGGTCTTCAGTGCTAGGCAAGCACTCTACCACAAGGCCAAACTCCCGGCTCAACTTTGAGACATTTTTAATAAGAATTGGGCAGTATAATGAAGATAAAAGCAACTCTGTAATTTCTGTTTCTGTTACATTTTGAAATAATCCTGGGATGATTTTCTGAGATTAGCATTTATTCCTTTTTAGAGAGTAAGCTTTCACTTTTCTGAGCTACTTAGGAAACTCTTTAGTTTTAGTTTTAGTTTTTTTCAGTTAAAATGCTTCTTGAAATAGACAGGTTTTGCACAGCCTTTTGAATGTTGACTTTCTCCTTGTGGGGCGTCCCTTCCCCGTGCCGCCCCAGCTCCAGTGCGCTTCTGCAGCACATCACTGCGCTATTTGAGTGTGGCATGGCGGCCATCATCACTTTGCTGGTGAGCGATCCAGTCGGTGTTCTTCATATCCGTTCCTGTCGAGTCCTGATGCTTTCTGACTGGTACACAATGCTTTACAACCCTAGTCCTGACTACGTTACCACGGTGCACTGCACTCATGAAGCTGTCTACCCGCTGTAAGTATTCAGACTTAAGCTCATTAAAAACTATTCCTCATTCACTTAAACAGATAGAGCATTGTCAGGTATCTTTTAGGCAGTGGGGAAGATGCACAGACACTATTTTCTTCTCTTAAGGCATGTATATTCTAGTAAGAAAATGGAAATATATTTTGACCTAACAGAAGGGAAAATATCTTTGTGTTGATATGGAACAAATATAAAAATATAATAAGCTTTGTCATTGTTTTTTTTCTTCCAGTCCTGGGGCTTGAACTCTGGGCCTGAGCACTGTCCTTGGGCTTTCTTAAGGCTAGAGCTCTACCACTTTGAGCCATGGCACTACTTCTGGCTTTTTCTATGTATGTGATACCAAGGAATCGAACCTGCATCTTTGTGTATGTTAGGCAAACTCCTGGCCCCAGCTTTGTGGACTTTCTTTAAAGAGAAAGAAGGAGACCTCTTGTTGATATGCAGCAGAAAGAGAGTATGGACTTGAGAGGCAAAACCAGCTTGGGTCAAATTCTGGATCTGCCCACTGCTATGTTAACAGGAGTAGATTAGCAGTGTCTTGTGATCTCAGTTTTTCCTTTGGCAAAATGGGAATATCTTAAAAATGCTGGGCAGATGAAGTGAGTCCACACATCAGAGAGATTCCTGTAGCAGGATTACTGTTAGAATAATTGGGCCAACATTTTATTTCTCTCCTGTTTTTCCACATATAACTTTCACTAGAATGTTTAAAAAAAAAGAAAAATCACAAGGTTCTGTATAGTACCCTGTTTAAAACATGTGTTCTAAAAATTCTATAAGATTGTTAGTATTCCCTTTTATGAGGTTTGTTTTTTGGCAGATGTGTTTCCAGTCTCTCAGAAAAGGAGCCACTGCACACTTGCCAACAGTGCAAGTCTGCCCAACACTTCTTCAGTCTGAGTGCTCATTGACTAGACTTCATATACTTTTAAAATGTGAAGGACCTGAAAATTCATAAATATACCTTGATGTTACAAATGCTTTATTTTATGCCACAGGTACACCATCGTGTTTGTTTATTACGCATTCTGCTTGGTGTTAATGATGCTGCTCCGACCTCTCCTGGTGAAGAAGATTGCATGCGGCTTAGGGAAGTCTGACAGATTTAAAAGCATTTATGCTGCCCTCTATTTCTTCCCAATTTTAACTGTGCTGCAGGCAGTTGGCGGAGGCCTTTTATGTGAGTATATAGTTACTGCTTTATATTTATACTATATATTATTATACAAGGGAGCTTATAGTCATTTGGAATGTATTATTATGTATAATAAGCATTATTTTTCTCTGAACTCAATTTTGCAGGTTTTTCTTAAAAAGTAGTCTTTCATCCTTGAAAAGAGGCCTTAGTACAATTTTTTACTAAATATTATAGTAAACCTTAAAAAACCAGAATGGAATAGAAATTCTCAAAAAATTGGTTATATTTGAAGCCCATAGCCAAATTGGACTATAATATTGTTATTATCTTTAAGTAATTGTATAAAGAGGTTTCAGTTCAACATGCCAATTTATAAATATGATACATCTTGTCACCCCTCAAACGAAGTTTTTTTTGTTGTTGTTTTGTTTTTGCCAGTCTTGGGGCTTGAACCCAGGGCCAGGGGCCTGAGCAGTGTCCTTAAGCTTTCTCAAGGCTAGCACTCTACCAATTGAGCCACAGCACCACTTTTGGCTTTTTCTATGTATATGGTACCGAGGAATTGAACCTGGGTCTTTGTGCATGCTAAGTGAGCACTCTACCACTAGGCCAAATTCCTGGCCCCCAATTTGTATGTTTCTATGTGCCATAAATATACATTGTAAGAAAATAGTGTTTTGTAGGGAAAAATTGCTTACAATAGTATTTATTATATTGGAAGTAAAAATTTCCAGCATTTTGATAGTAAGACTAGTGAAAGATTTATCATTCCTTTAAGGTTTATTGATCAATTAACTTTTTTAAGTTATTAAAGCTGAAATAGACTTAAACATAACCTTTCTCAACCAAGGCTCCCCTCTGAGACCACAAAACACATACAGTTACTTTTATTTTCTCAATACTTGCAGTTTGATGTGTAACTAGTACCATTCTAGCTACATGGAGGAGGCACTAATTCCTTTCATTCAGTGAAACCCTTTGCAGGTATTTGCAATTTTCAGTAATTGAGAAAAAGGCATCAGAAAATGTATTTATTGATATGTAAAAGTTATAAAATTCAAATTTTACTGTTTTTACATTTTTGTTGGAATAAGACATGCCCATTGGTCTCTACCTTTTCTCCTCTTTCTTTCTCTCTTTTCCTCCTCCTCCTCCTCCTCCTCCTCCTCCTCCTCCTCCTCCTCCTCCTCCTCTTCTTCTTCTGCCCTCTGCCCTCTGCCTTCTTCCTTCTGCCTTCTTCTTTTGGTTAGTTGTGGAACTTGAATGCTGGATCTGGGCACCATCCCTGAGCTCTTCAGCTCAAAGCTACTGCTCTGCCACTTGAGCCACAGCACCACTTCTGGTTTTCTGGTGGTTAATTGAAGATAAGAGGCTCATGGACTTTCTTGCCCAAGCTGGCTTTGACCTTCGAACCTCAGATCTCAGTCTCCTAAGTAGCTAGGATTACAGGTGTGAGCCTGACGGTCTATACCTTTTCTGTAGTCACCTTCCTACCACTGTTGCATACATAACTGGACAACTAAGACAGATTGCATGGCCTGCAGGGCCAATAGCATTTACTATCTGACCTTTCCCAGAAAACATTGAGTGACGTCATGCCTTCACATATTAGGGCTCAAGTGTCACAGAAACGGTTGGGAAAGGAGTTTTTTGACCATAGGAAAAATTATATTCTGAATTTGTTTGATACTTTATTTACGAAGTATGTTGAAGTTCCAATGTAATATGAATATTTGTCTTTCAGATTATGCCTTCCCATATATTATATTAGTGTTATCTTTGGTTACTCTGGCTGTATACATGTCAGCTTCTGAAATAGAGGTAGGACATTTTTCTTTGTTACTTTTTTTTTGACATAGTCACCATAATAGTGCATAGGATAGTATAAAGTAAAATTGGTACTTTTAGTAATCCGTGGCTAATGGATCTATTTACTAGCTTATAACTCCTTAGTAAATGTATGGAAAATTCTGTGTACTCTACAGTATTTCCTTTAGAAATTAAATAGTGAACTAGTATGGGGAAGAAATACCATCTCGTGTAATTTACCCACAGAGCAAGCAGAATATTTGAAATGTTGAGAGAAGCATTAAATTATAGAATTTGCAATGGAATTCTACATAGCCAACAGACAAGATAAAATAATGGAATTTGTGGGGAAATGGATGAAACTAGAGCAAATCATGTTGAGTGAGATAAGACCAAAGGAACAAAAGGTGCATGGTATCCTTAATATGTGGATATTAGATCCAAACAGTACAAGAGCAATGACTCAATATTTGGGTACCCAAGGTTATGGACATGGTCTTGGAGATATAAACGTAACTACATAGACATAAAAATTTATAATGGGCTATATACTCTACAGACATAGATTAATATGTATCTATGACATACAAAGACTCAGCTCAGTTTTAATTACGTTCTAGAATCTATGTGCCAGTGATTGTATATAGATTCCCTTTTTGAATAATTGTTCGTTAAACATGACCTTTGAAATATGATGTAAAAATCAATGTTAATAAAATCTTTAAAAAAGTTTAAAAAATTGTAGAATTCGTTTCAAACTTTATCTTGCCATTTGCAGTATGTAGTAATTCGTAAAAATATAAATGGCATTAAAATATAAATGGCATAGAATGTATTTTTGTCTTGTAATGGGTTTATTGTCTTGATTATGGATGAGTTTCTTTTATCCTTTAATATACATGATATTTTGATATTTAGAGATCACATTAGTAATAACCACTTTAGTTCTGATTCTGATCTTTCCTGAAGAGAAGCATGTCTTTTAGTATTTCAGTTGAAAGGAGTCCTGTTTTGTTGTTGTTCTCATTATTTAAAGAATACTTCATTAATGTCTGTAATAAGGCCCATGTATTTATTAATACAGTGCATTACCTCTGTACAACTGGGAAAAAATAGTTTTAACATTTCTAGATCTTTACAGCTATTAGTTTCTGTGTAATGCCAACTCAACCCAGTAAACTGGGTTTTTCAGTTGTCTAAACAAAATTGCAAGGAGCATACTCCATTAAAAAATTCCTAGAAAAATCTCTTTGTATACATATATGCATACATATATAGAGATTGTATTATATATATATATATATATATATATGTACTTATACATTAGCTTGAAGTCTACTGGGTTCTCTGCCTTTGCAAATCTCTCCTACATAAAATGTACTTAAAGTTCAATTAACTCCACACACATGAATCAGAAATAGGTACCTGCATCAGGGAAAGACAGCATTAGGTGAGTTGGTAGATCATATGTATGAAGAGAAAGTAGTTGACCAACCCATTACAAATTACATATTATATGTTAGCACATATAGAGGTTACTTACATTAATTTTGTCCTTCTAGTTTCTGCATATTATAGCGCATTGTTAAAGAGTAAAAGAGGATCAGGGTATTTACATGTCACTTTTGCTCCCTCCCAATTATTCAGTCAGATACTCTGAGAATGCTACAGGGCGAGGAAGTTTGGTTTATATACCTCCCACTACCTACTCAGAGCTACCATGGGGCAGGGTGGGAAGAAAGCACACAATACAGAATTCCTCTTGTACTTGATATTTTTTGAAAGAATCCTTGGTGTTTCTGGGAACAAACAGTAAACTGTACTGGCTAGCCTGGGTGATTCTTAGGTCCTCAGTTATTCTGTGATTCTAAAGTTACGACTACGTGTGAAAACAGCCTAATGATATATGTATTTATCTTTTCTTTATAGAACTGCTATGATCTTCTGGTTAGAAAGAAAAGACTTATTGTTCTCTTTAGTCACTGGTTACTTCATGCCTATGGGATAATCTCCATTTCCAGAGTGGATAAACTTGAACAGGACCTACCCCTTCTGGCTTTGGTACCTACACCAGCTCTTTTTTACTTGTTCACTGCCAAATTTACTGAACCTTCACGGATTCTCTCAGAAGGAGCCAATGGACACTGAATTATGGAACATGCCAAAAAAAACTAATAAGTATTCTTAACAATTAGTTCAAGATTTTTAAAATTTTGTTACCACTGTTCTGTCATATTTGGGAACAACAGTATCACCAAACCTTAATTTTGTGGGTTTTTTTTTGTTTTTTTGTTTTTTTTTGCTTAGAAAGCCTTATGGTTGGACTTGGAAATATAAAAATACCACGAGACTCTTATCACACAGAATACTATTGTCTATTACACTGAAGACCTAATAAAGTCTCAGTTCTTTGTTAGACTGCTCCCATGTTTATGGAACCTAGCAATGGATTATTCTTTCTCTTCTTTTTTTAGAACTCTGGGTTTAATTCCTAGTACTTCCAGAAAAACAAAACAAAATCTGCAGTCTCACCTCCTAGGGAGGCAGAGGCAGAAATATTCCAGGTTTGAGGCCAGTGCAGGCAAAGGTAGTGGTGAGCCTGTCAAAACAAAATAAAAGAAGGAGCTCAAGTGATAAAGTGCTTACCTACCATATGCAAGGCCTTCATTCAATGTCCAGCACTGCAAGGAAAATTTAAAAAAGAAAAAAACTTTTAACACAATTATATTCTGAAGTCCTTAGCAGTGACATAATTGTGCATGCCTATTGTATTAATATTTTACCTGTACTGAGGTACAGAGACGAAGATAATTGTTTGGTCTAATAGCAGACATGGAAATAAAGTATGTTGTTTTTATTTATTTTTGCCAATACAGTATTTTGGTAATACAGAAATAGACCATAATTTATATAACATTGTTTATTTATAAACTGTGTAGTAAAGACATTCATATTATTGTTCCTGTAAAGAAAACAATAAAAAATTTAAGTACAAAACCTCAGATGTCAGAGATACTAATTATGCAAATAACTTAAAATGTCAAACTTAAAACTTAAAATTAGTGTCTCTTGTGAAGTGAATAAATATGTGCATTCACATAAACCCTTTTTCCTATGTCTCATTTTTTAAAACAAGTCTATTTGCCATACATTAAGACACGTTTTTTTCATACTGCGATATTTCTGAATGAAGATGCACCTTATGATTCACTGAGTGCTTCTAGATTTAATGTAGTCAGCCTTGATGAGTTTTCCTGTAGTTGCTTTTTGATGACATTTATGCTTTCAGTCTAGAGATTCATGGAAACTAATAGAATGTCTCCCACTTAGCCTCATAATCTGGCCACACCTATTTGTATTGTTTAGATGATTATTCTCTGGTTCTGCCACTTGGGAAAATTACTCTGTAATCCTTGAAGGCAGAAGTCTATTGACAGTTGGAAAATGTGGAAGTAGATATGCTCACCTTTACATTAGTTTTGTCTGTGCTTGTTGAATTTAAAACAATTGTATCCTTGGTTTTGTTAGTTATTCTTAATTCATTTCCTGCTGCATTTAGAGGGTGGAATCTTTTTACTTTTGATATGTAGGGATTTCTTCTTTACTGTAGGAATAAAAATAAACTATATTTTTGTTTGTTCAACTAGGAATCTGCTACTTTATCCACGCTCTAACATAGAAAAATCAATTATGAAACTCAAATGAAAGCACAAAAGACACTGAGTAGCCAGAGAAATTTTGAGCAAAAAAACAGCAATGTTGGAGGTACCATAATACCAGACTTCAAATTATATTACAGAACCATAGTTACAAAAACAGGTTGGTACTGGCAACAAAAACAGACACTAAGACCAATGGCACAGAAGACACAGAAATAGGTCTACACAGCCTCTTCAACAAATGGTGTTAGGGAAACTTGATAGCCACATGCAGATGATTGGCCTTACGCCTCTCTCTCTATCAGTATCAGTGCAAAGTGAATCAAGGATTTTAAACAGAGGGTCTAAAACTTGGTTTTGATTTAGGCCTTTGTAGTAACTTAGACTTCTCACTGCAAATGGAAATCATTTTGCTAATTAGATAAAAAAACAAACCTTTTTTTTTTTGGTTGGGCTTGGAGCTTGAACTGTGTGTGAGCCTATCCAGAGTTCAACACCTAGGCTTTGACCCTGAGCTCTTCAGCTCAAGGCTGGCTCTCTACCACTTGTGCCACAGTGCCGCTTCCACTTTTTTTCTGGCAGTTAACAGATGATAAGAGTCTCAGGTCCTTTAGTGCCCAGGCTGGCTTTGAACTTATGCTCCTTAGATCTCAGCCTTCTGAGTAGCTAGGATTACAGGCATGAGTCACCATGCCCAGCCTCAAAATAATTTAAAAGCGAAAATACTTCGAGTAATGATTTGTTGATAAATCTAACAAGTCGAGTAATGATTTGTTGATAAATCTAACAAGTACATTGTTATATACTTTCTAAAGCCATGGTTTGTGAATGCTGCACATTGAGCGATTTGCAAGGTTTAAATTCAAAACCAAATGTCTGGGTCCATTCCCTGACATTCATGTTGAATGCATTTGGAATGTAGTCTGAACCTAAGAGTTTTTTTCAAACCTCCACATGGTTCTAATATTTAAGAGTCTATGACCTAGACTCTTCATTTAGTTTTTCCAAGAGACTTTGACAATTACTGATACAAATGATTTTCCTTGCTGAAATTATAAAATTTTAAGTAGTTTTCTTTTCCAGAATTAAATACACAAAATATAACCAGGTGCCAGTAGCTCATGCCTATACTCCTAGCTACTCAGGAGGATGAGATCTCAGGATTTAAGTTTGAAGCCAGCCAGTGCAGGAAAGCTAAGGGACAGAGTCCAGGCTCTGAGTTCAAGCCTCAGTACTGGTACCAAAAAAGCTCCAGATGTTCATAGATGTATCAAGAAGATTTCAATCAGAAACAAAAATATAACTGACAACTGTGCGAGTGGAATTTTTAAACCTTTAAAAGTAGCTGGGTGCAGTGGCTCATGCCTGTAATTCTAGCTACTCAGAAGGCTGTGATCTGAGGATCAAGGTTCAAAGCCAGCCCAGGCACAAAAGGACCTGAGACTCATCTCCAATTAACCTCTAGAAAATGGGAAATGGGGCTAGACTCAAGAGTAGGGCAGTAGCCTTGAGCTGAAGAGCTCAGGGACAACACTCAGGCCCAGGGGTAGGGTGGTAGCTGTGAGCTGAGTTCAAGCCCCATGACCGACTCCCCCTCCCCCCCAAAAAATATTGTAGATGGGGCTGGGAGTTAGGCCTAGTGGTAGAGTTCTTGCCTAGCATGCACAAAGACCAGACTTCGATTCCTTGGTACCACATACATAGCAAAAGCTGGAAGTGATAGAGCTCTAGCCTTGAGAAAGCCCCAAGACAGTGCCCAGGCCCTGAGTTCAAGCCCCAGGACTAGACGAAACAATAAATACTATAAATATTATAGGGGGCCAGAAGCATGGCCTAGTGATAGAGTTCTTGCCTAGCATGCATAAAGCACTGGGTTCGATTCCTTGGTACCATATACCCAGAAAAAAAAAGAAAAGCTGAAAAGCTGGAAGTGGTGCTGTGGCTCAAGTGGCTCAAGTGGCTCAAGCTCTACCCTTGAGAAAGTCCAAGGACAATGCCTAGGCCCTGAGTTCAAGCTCTAGGACTCACAAAAAAAAAAATTACAGGGTTGGGTACCAGTGGCTTGTGCCTGTAGTAGGAGACTGGAGGATTACAGGTCAAAACAAGTACAGACAGAGTAAATAAACTCAGGTAAAAGAAAGAATTGGCAAATAATTTTATGGTGTTCAACCCATAAATGAGTATCAATGTCCATTTGAATGTGACATTATTAGAGATTATTTTTTTTCTTTTGATGTCTCCAGCTACTCACTTTTTAAACAGTGAGTGCGGACCGGGAGTTTGGCCTACTGGTAGAGTGCTTGCCTAGCATGCACGAAGACCCGGGTTCAATTCCTCGGTACCACATACACAGAAAAAAAAACGGAAATGGTGCTGAGGCTCAAGTGGTAGAGATCTAGCCTTGAGAAAGTACAAGGACAGTGCTCAGACCCTGAGCTCAAGTCCAGGACTGGCAAAAACAAAACAAAACAAAACAAAACCAAAAACAGTGAGTGCTAGCTTATCAAAGATATTAAGGTATTGCTTACCAATTTTCATTGGTGGTTCCTCATAGGTGGTAAGACGCAGATTTTCAATGTTCCCTTGTAGCCACCTATTCATGTGTTCAATGTTTTCATCCCGCTGCTGCAGTTTGTTTATTAAAGTTGTTAGTCCTTGCAAGATATCTTCACTATTGCGCACCAAGTCCTTAAAGAAAAGGCATTTGGGGTGGAAGTATGAGTGTATCAGTTGCCAAAAGTATGCCTTCTGAATAATATTTTTAAACAAATATATTTGCAAAGGAAACGTGAAGTGTGTGTATACACAGCCAGTTTGCAAAGTTCTATAAAAGAGCCCAGAAAAATGGATTATTAAACTAATTGAAGGGAAGATGGAAGGGAATTCTCATTGACCTAGCCTTTTCATGTCTATGTGTGTGCTTGAAGTCAGGGCCTGGGCACTGTTCCTGAGCTTTTTTTTTTTGGTTAGCTGTGAGGCTTGGACTCAGAGCCAGGGCGCTGTCCCTGAGCCACAGAGCCACTTCCAGTTTTTGAGTGGTTAATTGGAAGTAAGGGTCTCATAGCGACTTTACTGACCAGGCTGGCTTCCAACCACTATCCTCAGATCTCATTTTCCTGAGTAGCTAGGATTTCAGGTGTGAGCCATCAGGGCCCAGCTTTTTATTATTATTGTTTTCTTTATCAAAGCTAGCAGTCTGCCGCTGGAACCATAGTTCCAGTTCCAGTTCTAGCTAATTTCAGTCTCATGGAATTCTCTGCTTGGGTTGGCCTTGAACTGAGATCTTCACCTCTCAGGCATCTGAGTAGTCATAGGATTATAGGCATAAGCCACCACCACCCAACTCTGACTTTGACTTTTTAACAGTATACAGTAATAGTGGGGGTGGGGTTGTAGAAAAAAACAGATCACCCTCAAAACCGTACGAGGGATCTAAAGTTTAAGATAAGCGACATTGGAACCAAATGAGATCTGACTTTTAAATTCTTAAGCTTATGGTACTGGCACAAGAGCAGGCCTGAAGACCAATAGAACTGAGGACCCAGATACTAACGCACAGACCTATGGCCACCTAATCTTTGATAAGGGAGCCAAAAAAAAAAAAATAGAATGGAAGAAAGACAGCCTCTTCAACAAGTAGTGCTGGCAGAACTGGTTAAGTACCTATAGAAAACTAAAGTTGGATCCTTCTTTGTCACCCTGCACCAGGATTAACTCCAAATGGATCAAAGAGCTCAAGGTAAAACAGATACACTGAAAGGAGGAATAGGAGATACACTAGGAGATAGGTCTCCTTGGCATAGGTTGAAACTTTCTTAATAAGGACCCAGAAACACAACAAATCAGAGAAAGTCTGTATATGTGGGACTGCATTAAACTGCAAAGCTTCTGTATGGCATAGGACATAGCTATCAAACTAACCGGAAAGCCTACAAAATGGGAGAAGATCTTCACGAAGCATACAACAGACAAAGGCCTCATATCTAAAATATATCAACAGCTCAAAAAATTGAATCCAAAACTAATCTCCCAAGAAAAAACCATCCCATTAAAAGATGGGCCAAAGACCTAAAGAGAGTCGTCTCTGAAGAAGAAATAAGAATGGCCTATAGACACATGAAGAAATGCTCAACATCTCTGGCCATAAAAGAAATGCAAATCAAAACAACTCTGAGATTCCACCTCACTCCAGTTAGAATGGCCAGGATCAAGAAATCTAATAACAATATGATGGCAGGGATGTGGCCAGGAGGGATCACTACTACACTGTTGGTGGGAGTGTAAACTCATTCAACCACTATGGAAAGCAGTATGGCAGTTCCTCAAAAGACTAAACATAGAGCTCCCCTATGACCCAGCAATTCCACTACTTGGCATTTATCCAATCATCCAGAAACAAGGACATACTAAATCCACTAGCACAACTATGTTCATTGCAGCTCTATTTACTATAGCAAAGATATGGAACCAACCCAGATGCCCCTCATTGATGAGTGGATCAACAAGATGTGGTATTTATACACAGTGGAATCCTATGCTGCTGTCGGAAAGAATGAAATTGTCTCATTTGTAATGAAATGGAAATACTTAGAAAAAAATCATATTAAGTGAAGTAATCCAGACTCAAAGGAACATAGGCTCACTGATTTCCCTCATTTGTCATAATCAGTAGAAACCTTGGGCTCTCCTAGCAGAGATTTACAATAGAGCAAAACCTAGATGCATAAGGCCATATAGGATGAGGCTAAATGAAAGGACCTCCAGGATATAGAAACAAAAGCCATATGATGAATGATTATGTACTATGTTATCTCTCATCTCTTTTTCTGTTCCTTGGTTATCTCATATTGTTGCAGTATTTTATCTTGTTATCTGATCTATTGTATATATGCTTATTTGGTTATTTGAAATGGGATAGGGAAGGGGGAAAAACAAGATGAGGGGCAGGGGTGGGGATTGGAAAATGGGGACCAAGACATGAGAAAGGGTATCAATGTTTGTGAAGTAATGCACCTTCTATCTGGTGAATATAATGTAATCCTTCTATTAATTACAATAAAAATATATGAAAAATTAAAAAAATAATTCTTAAGCTTATTGTTTGGGTCTTAGAAATGTTACTTAGACCCAGCTTCAGCAGCTTCATTTTCAGAAGGAATTCTGAAGATGTCTTAAGGGCTAAAAAAAAAAAAGATTATATGAAAACTAAGTACTTAAAATTTTTAATACTTGGGCAGAGCCTAGCTTGAAATCCTCGGCTTACCTGACTATACTGAGGAGCAGTAGAGATGATGCATGGCTGGTAAAACATGATGAATTTAGGACTGACTGCTTTGTCCTAAATAATATGTGTTTAAGTTTGCAAGGAAAGAGAGAAAAAAGAAAAAGAAGGGAACAGGAGACAGGAACACACATACATACACACACATGCACACACACTCTAAAATTAGAAGTATAAGATAGTTTCCTAAAGAATTAAGATTTCATTGGCACGATGAATAAATATATTTTGAAATATGACAGTCATGGAAGTCCTATCAACCTTCTCCAGCCCTGGATTCCTGTCCAAGTATGTACACACACAACACACAAATGCACACACACACACACACACACACACACATACACACACACTCACCTTAACTGTGGCCTGAAATTCTGCCCACAAATCCGTGTATCTTGCTAAAATAAAGATTTTAAACATAATAGTTACTGAAACAATTTAATTTGTATTTTTGGTCAGTTGTGGGGCTTAAACTTTGGGCCTGGGCTCTGTCCCTGAGCTCTTCAGCTCAAGGCTAGTGCTCTACCACTTCAGCCACAGTGCCACTTCTGGTCTTCTGGTGATTAATTGGAGACAAGAGTGCTATCAACTTTCACACCCCAGCTGGCTTTGAACTGTGATCCTCAGCTCTCAGCTTCCTGAGTAGTTAAGATTCAGGTGTGAGCCACTGGCACCCAACTAATTTGAATGTTGTAAAACTAGCATTAGCTTTTTAACAGAAATACTCACTGGTTCTTGTACAATTCAATTGGTTTCATCATGATATTTTCATACATGTATATATACACATATATGCCACATATATTCTTCAATTACATTCACCTCCTCATTTTTTGTACTGGTTGGTTTTGAGATAGGGTCTTATTTTTTTGCCTAGGTATGAATGGACTGGAGCTCTCCAGTTTTATGCTTTCCACCAAAGCTGGGGCACTAGGTATATATTACTACACATAGCTATTGAGAAAAGTTCTTAAGAATTTTTTGCCCAGGCTGTTCTTAAGCTGCGGTCTCCTGAGCAGCTAGGTTTTTAGGCATGCCCAACCATGTCTGGATAGAACCTTAAACATTTTGCTGAGTCAAAAAGCCAAGCACAAAAGGGCATGATTCCATTTTTTTTCTTTTAATCTAATTACTAGTATTGAAAGCAGATCTTAAGAAGTGGAAGTGAGCTGAGAGATCAAACCTAAGGAGACATAGGGGAACCTTTTGCAGTGATAGAAATGTGCTGTGTTGCCATGATGGTAGTGGCTGAACAGTCATTAATATTCATTGACCTTCAAATCAGAATATTTTACTCTATAAAAATGAGGAAAACCGGGGGCCGGGAGTTTGGCCTAGTGTTGGAGTGCTTGCCTAGCATGCACGAAGACCTGGGTTCGATTCCTCGGTACCCCACATACATGGCAAAAAGCCAGAAGTGGTGCTGAGGTTCAAGTGGTAGAGTGCTAGCCTTGAGAAAGTCCAAGGACAGTGCTCCGGCCCTGTGACCAAGCCCAGGACTAGCAAAAAAAAAAAAAAAAAAAAAAAGAAGAAAACCCATCTAAAGGGCCCATAAGACATTACTCACCTTGCTGAGATAATAGCTGCCAAGACAGATCATTAGAATTTATCTCAAGGGATTCTTTTTCTTTCTTGTAGATCTGAGATTCATTATTCAAGTAGTTCAGATTCTATAAAAGAAAGGTTGTGTCATTGTTTTCCTGAGTCTGGTTACTGTGTGTTTAAAATAGGCATGTAGTCATTTAATAAACCTAGAACCCAGATGAAGGGAGCAAGTGGCTAGCACTCTTGACAAGCTTCCATCTAAGGAGAAAGACAGAAGGCATTGGGAATGTAAACTGATACGGTAAAAATTGAAGAGGTGTGTTGTTTGACAACATGAAGTTCCAAAGAAAAGTATTCCCTATGTAAAAACATACAGATGGAAATTTGAATTATTTTCATAAGAGAAGTTATCACAAGAGAGTCTATTGGAATACAAGTGGATGAAATTCTGTTTGTGTCAATGACTAGAAAAAGAATGAAGAGTGCCAGAAGCCTAGCTTAGTGGTAGAGTGCTTGCCTGGCATGCACAAAGACCTGGGTTCGATTCCCTAGAACCATATACACACAAAGAGCAGGAAGTGGTGCTGTGGTTCAAGTGGCAGAGTGCTAGCCTTGAGCAAAAAGCATCTAAGGACAGTGCCCAGGCTGAGTTCAAGCCCCAGGACTGGGGGATAAAAAGAAAAAGAATGAAGATATGTTTCTCATGTGAGATCTTGAGACCAGTCTGGAGCACCACTGCTCTTTCAAACATTAGGACTTGTTTAGCCATGCTTGTATGCATGCATGCATGTATGTATGTATGTATGTATGTATGTATGTATTTTTGAGACGTGAAGTCAGCGACTCACACTCTTCCTTAGCTTTTTCTGCTCAAGGTTAGCACTCTACCACTTAAGCCATGCCTCCAATTTAGCTTTTTGCTGATTAATTGGAAATAAGAGTCTTATATACCTGCCCAGGCTTTGAATTGCTATCCTTGAATCTCAGTTTCCTGAGAAACTAGAATTATATGTATGAGCCACCCTGTATCTTGCCTATTTTGCTATTTTAGTTCTGCCCCTCCCCCACCCCGCAATAGATTGGTAGGATAGCTATTGGCATTTTACAGGAGGGAAAAAAAATCACCCATATAAGTTAAGAGATTTTTCTTAATGCCATTCACTAGCCAGTGGCTGTGCCAATTCTTAGACATTGCTGTAGCAACCACTGTTTTATATAACATTAAAATTTTTAAAGCACATAGTCTTAATTTCTTCATCTGTAAAAGGATTGTAACATATTCCCCACTTTATCAGAGTTTTATGAATATCAAACAGAATCAATCAAAATGAAACCATGCTAATTAAGCTTTGTTACTCTTGGGGCCCATTGATACAGATTCTGACCTTAAGATCTTTTTACTTTACTGAAAAGTTATTTTATAAAATGAAGTTCATTTACTTTAGACTTTCAGTTTACGGGGGTCGGAAGATGGCCTGGAGACAATAGGGACGCAGCCTAGTTCTCTCCTGCAAAAAGAGAGAATCAGGGAATGCCACGAGCCAACTACCTTAAGAAATCCACAACTACAAATTCAAGAAGCAACGGAGAAGGACTCAAACCAGAAAAGAAATCCAGATAAAGCTTATATCCAACGTTCTCAAAGAATTGGGAACATGAGGCCCTTCCCCCATCCCTCCCCCGGGAAGCAACGCAGAATCCAGATGCAGAAACCCACATAGACCGGGGCGTGGACAGCACAGACAGCGGCCCAGACCAGAGGGGGAGCGAAGACCCACCAACACCACGGAGCAGCTCACATCTAACCCAGCGGAGCTCCCCCAAACCCATCGGGAAAGCAGAGCTGATGGTGAGCTACAGAACTTAACCCAGACCCCTCCACCCCGCCCAAGAAAGACTGGCAAGTGCAGGGGGGCAAGGAACTCAGAATCCTGTCCCTTCCCCCAACAGCCCCCTCCTCCAGGACATTGACTGGAGACTGACAGGCGGGCGGTCGCCAAGACCCAGGACCCCACCAAAGGGGGTGGAGGTGTCCCTGCTCCCACCCACCCAACAGGTTCCTCCCCCAGGCCACTGAAACTGGAGACTGAGGGGCGCTGAGACCCTGCCTTCCAACAGAGGGTGGGGGTTTGCAGGAGTCTGAGAGCCAGCATCTAACTGACCCAAACCTGAGCTGGGTACCCACCTACTGGGAGCCTCCAGAAAGACAGCACCAAGGGGCCCTACACAGAGTCTCAGACAGACTCTGCCAAAGTGGCTGAAACACAGCAGGGAACTGAAGGGCAGACCAGCAGGGGCCCAGCTCCACCCCTGAGAGCTAGAAAGGCGGGGCCCCGCCCTCAGAGCCCACGTCCTCAGCTGGGCCCCGCCCCTGGGAATGGCGGAAACCACTCAGATGGGTGCAGCTGGAAGCTACCAGAAAATCCCAAACCCCAGATGCTCGGCTGGGCCCTGCCCCTGGGAACAGGGCAGGAAAATTAGCCATCTGCCGGCTAGCTAAGACTGAAGTGCACATCTTCATCCTATGGCCCACTGTGGGGCCACTGTTTGGACTGAGAGCTAGCCGCACAGCTGCACACAGCCTCTGGGAACAGGCCACAAACTCAGACCTAGTTAGCGGTTGAACCAATCTGGCTGAGAACCACAGTCTACACACAGATTCCCAGAACCACCAGTTCCAAACCAAGTAAAGACCGCCACCTACCGACCACAGAGCAAACCTACAACAACAGTCCTCTATGCCTCGGAAAGTGCAACGATGAATTATGACATATATAAATAATCAAAGTCCCACACAAAGCCCAAAAGGAAACAAGAGGGAGGGGACGAGAGAGATGTCACCATCCCAAGAAATGACACCTGAAGAGACACGAAATATGACTCTATTCAAGGAGATGATTGTGGACATGACTAGAGAAATTAAAGCAGAATTACACAAACAAATCCAGGAACATAGCAGGAAATTACCAAAGAGCTCCTCGAGTTCAAAAGAGAAATGGAAGCAAAGATTAATACCCTCTCAGCAGACATGATCAGCTCAGTGGCCACAATTCAAGCAAAAATGGATGCACTAAGCAACAGATTGACTGAGATGGAGAATAGGACATCAGGAACGGAAGACAGAACGCAAGAGCTGGAACAGAGAATCATCGGTCTGGAGAAATCAGTCAGAATTCACCAAAGAGAACTCCAGGACCTGGCAGACACAGCTAAGAAATCTAATATAATAGGGATTGATGAGGGGGCCAAGTTCCAAGACAAAGGAATGCAACCCTTATTTACCAAAATCATAGCAGAGAACTTCCTCAACCTTAAAAGGGAAAATACTCACATTATTGAAGGTTTCAGGACCCCAAACAGGCAAGATCCTAGAAGGAGCTCATCTAGACACATCATAGTAAAGATACTAGACCAGAATACCAAAGAATTGATCTTAAATGCTACAAAAACAAAGAAAGAGCTACACTACAACGGGAAAAAAATTAGAATAACAGCAGACCTCTCCACGCAAACCCTAAAGGCAAGAAAAGCTTGGAAAAACATCATTCATGTCCTGAAGACCAACAACTGCCAACTCAGACTGATATATCCAGCAACATTAGCATTTAAATTTGAGACAGAAACAAGAATATTTCACTCCAAAGAGAAGCTATACGAATACGTGCACACTTTAAACTTTCAGTTTACAAAGAAGTTACATTTGCCCTATAAGGAGTTGTTGCTATTTCAAGAAGAGAAAAATGACATTATCTGCCCGAAGTGATGTTAGCAGATTCTAATTCAGTCTTTCAAACTGGGATATAGTATACAAACTTTTGTTATTACTGTTTTTTGTCACACAAAATAAAATATGAAAACTATTCATTTTAAAAAGAGATGTATGTTATAGTCTTTAGAATACATGTCCCGAGCATGAAAATCAGTGGCATATTGAATTATTGAACATAAATTATTAAAACGATGGATCATACATAATAACTAACCTTAATCTTCTGAGAACTAAACCCAGAACTTAAAGTCTATAAGTTGAGACTGGAATTTTAGGGTCTTGATGAACCCAAGAATTTTTTTTTTTTTTGCTGTAAGTGATCTATCAATATGACAGACTGCTTTAATTTTTTAAATGGGTAAAAACCTTGGTACAGGTATGTACATCGAGGAGATGTTCAAGTGACCAGCAGTATAGCAATAAAGGTTCATCAGTTATTAGAGAAAGGCAAATTAGCATACACTCCAGAATAGCTGAATTGACGAGGCATGTTGGTAGTAATATAGGGTCACCAGTGCCCTGGTGCACTGAGGAGAGGGCAGCAAGTGGGTAACACTTTCTGGAGACCGGCAAATTTGTTAAGATTAACTCTATAATCTAGAGATTCCGTGTGTGTGTGTGTGTGTGTGTGCGCGCGTGTGTGTGTGTGTATGTGTGTGTGCACGCGCGCGTATGCTCACCAAAAATCTATACTCAAGATATTCATGGCAACACTGCCAAGAATTAGAAACTCTCCAAATATTCAACAGGAGAAATGGGTATAAAGTGAAGTACATTCACACAATAGAATACTCTGCAGAACTAAGAATAATGAACTGACTACACTCAAGAATGACTAATCTCATGAACACAAGAGCGCACAAAGGGTCATACACTATGTCCTACAGTGTGTGTGCATGCAGTGTTCCAAAGAAGGCAGAGCTAGTCTGTGATGTTTGAACTCAGGAAGTCGTACTATGCCACTTGGCATAGTGGTGCTATGCCACTTGGCACAAAAGTATGAAAGACTCCACCTCTAAAAACAGTAAGCAGCTAAAAGCAAAGTTGGAGGTGTAGCTCAACTGGCAGTGTGCCAGCTGAGCAAGTAAATTAAGCAAGCTAAGTAAGTGTGTGAAGACCAGAATTCAAGTCCCAATACAGAAAGAAAAAGTTTACTTGTAGAGTTATTCTTTTAGCATTGCTAGTCTAAGCAACCAATCAAAACCATTATAGCAAATGAGATGTTGATGAACTTACTTCTCTTATTTTTTTGTTTTCTTCCATCAAAAGGTTTGTTTTATCATCATTTATCTGGATTTCAATTTCTAACTTCTTTAGACATTCAAAATGACTGTAGATTTTCTTGATTTCTTCTTCTCGTGACTGTTGTAATTCTGTTTTCATTTTCTCCTACTCAAACATAAACACCACAATTATCTCACAGATCATATGCAGAGCAGGAGTCTTCATTAAGTCCTGAGTCACACAGCTCACCCTATGTCTCCCTCCCTTGCAGAACTCCACAAAACTTAAAGCTGACTTATTCAAATTATCCATGGACTTCCCAGTATTAAGTATCATGGATAATGAGATATCCACTAAATAGGAAATATTTGAATATGACAACTGCTTGGCAAAAAATGGAGATGGTATGGCTAGGAGTTTGGCCTAGTGGTAGAGTGCTTGCCTAGCATGCATGAAGGCCTGGATTCGATTCCTCGGTACCACATTCATAGAAAAAAAACCTGGAAGTGGTGCTGTGGCTCAAGTGGTAGAGCTCTAGCCTTGAGAAAAGTCCAAGGACAGTGCTCAGGTCCTGAGTTCAAGCCCCACAACTGGCAAAAAAAAAATGCAGACGGGACAGTATTTATTGAGACTTTAAAGGAAGATTTCTTGAAGAAAAAAAAATCACTTTATGGATTTTATGAATTTCTCTACTGTTTTCTCAACTGAATTCTCCATTCAATTCTTGATTATGAAACACTATTATAAACCCAACCTCCTGATTCATTGTGCAATCACCATCTTTTAAATGGATTTGACCATTGACCAGTTTAGAACCTAAATGATCAAATGTTCTCTGGAACTGTCCTCACAGGCATACCCAGAGCTGCACTTTACTAATCTTCTAGGCATCTCACCTTCCAATCAAGTTGACAATGATTAAGTTGACAATTAAATTGGCAATTAAGATTAACTGAGAGGGAAAGAAACAGAGAGATGAAGACAGAGACTATTACTTCCAAGGACTCTGGAACCAACACTGTATAATTATCATTTTATTAAGAACAAAAAATATATATAATATGTATATGTGAGTACATTCATATAGATATATGAATATGCATGGCTGTATGACTATATATATGGCTATTTTTAAGGGTCAGGTGGTGGCACACATCTGTAATCTCAGTTGCATGGGAGACAGAGATGGGGGAATTTAGGTTCAAAACCAGCCCAAGGAAAAGCTATTGAGATCCTGCAAAAACAAATAGGTGGGAGGCAGATATAGGTTCCATGTCTGAAACTATCCCTGGTCAAAAATATATGACACAATGCGAAAAATTATCCCCCGAAGGACTGGAGATATAAGGCAAGTGATGGAGTGCTTGCAGCACACGGCCCAAGTTCCCCTTTTCTCTATGGATTCATCTTAATTCCCAACTTCATTGAATTCAGAGACACTTCAGAGATCAGCAATGCTAATGCCCAACAGTGGTCATGTCTGCGAGGTCAGTTCCAATGACGAATAGATCATGAGGGCTCTGATTCAAAACTGAATCGATTATTGGGACAGGGTAAAACTATGGATAGTGGAGCTAGCGGGTGTGCTTGTGAAGATTACATGCTGACTCTGGCCTTTTCCTGTCACTACTCTCTGCATCCTGATTGCTGTGTGGTCAGCAGCTTTCTCCACTGTGCTTTCTTTAGGATGCTTCTGCTTTGCCAGAGGCCTATAAACCAAGAAGCCTGCCAACCACAGGCTGAAACTCTGAAGCCATGGTCCCAAATAGACCTTTCTTTCCTTAAGATGACTATCTTGGGTACTTGCCAGCAATGGGAAAACTGGAACACTCTCTCTAATACTTACATATTTCTATATAATACACATATATACCACAATACAAAATTATGTATAATAGATTTATAATATATGCACCTTACACACATAGGTAGATACGTGCATATGTATGCAATTGCAATTTAAAACTTTAACATAAAATGATGATTTTTTAATCATAGTGAATTTTATGAAAACATCAATGGTGCCAGGTAAATAGTACTATCTGTGTTATGCACCAATTTTGTCATGATAAAAGAAAAAAGGATGAGACATCAGGTATGGTAGTACACACATGTAACCCCAGCAGCTGTGACACAGAGGCAGAATGGTGCCATCAAGGCCAGCTAGAGCCACATGTAACAAAACTTGTCTCAAAAACCCAACAAGAGCTAGGAATTCCAGTCACTGGTAGAATAATTGTCTGCTGTGGACACGGCTTTGGGTTCCATCCCCAGCGCTTAGCAGGGGGAGGGGTAGAAGAAGGAGGGAGAAGGCACAAATCCTTTACCATGTTTTTAAGGTATTTTCCAATGTCCTTTGAAAATTGATAAGTGTTGGTAGTCAGTGAAATCTTCTCCTGCTTCTGTACTATTGGAAATAGGAAAAAGAACTGTCCACAAAATTGCTTAGTTTGATAAGTAAGACATACACTTAGTTTTGAAGGCCAAATACTATTAAAAACTATTATTTCTAGTGGTATTGTTGTTACTATGATAACACTCCAAAAGACCATTACTATATACAAAAAATTAGATCTCCCTGGTGCTAAGTGTAGCACCAGTTTGCTTAGAACTACTTTTAGTTGTTGTTCTTCTACTTAAGCTCAATTTTCTTAAAATATATGCTTCTACAGTTATTTCTTAATGCATTAAGACTTTTTTCATTGAGTTATTAATATAGTAGAGGGCTTAAACATATACGCTCCCATCCCATGTCCTATGCTCATACCCAAACCTCTACCTCTCCTCCTTCTCACCATCCTTGGAAAGCAGAGTCTTTGCTTAAACTAATCTTAACTGTCAGTCCCATATAATAATGGAAGGGCTTAGTCACATATGAGCCAAATGACAGTATGACAGTAGTTCTCTTTTGTAACATTTTGTTTTCAATGGAGTGAAAATTGTCTCACTTTAAACAAGTTCCTCAGTATCCTATATACATTAATTCGCACCAAAGTCAACAACAGAAGTATGAAATCTTTCTGAATATGACTTCCCCTTGTGATGGTTTGGGTAAATATACCTGAGTTATGATATTGTATGCTTAGTCCCCAGAGTGCTATTATTGGAAGATGATGGGATGGTTAGTAGGTGGAGTCTCGTGGCAGTCTGTCTCATGGAGGGTGTACCCCTGACCCTTCAAGGGACCCCGGCCTCTTTGTTTCCTCGTGAAAGTAGTATACTTTATGGCACAAACAAGCACACCAAACAGGCATAAAGAAAATGATGTGCTTAGTAGACTGGAAACTTCAAACCTGGAAGCCCAAAAAAACCCTTTTCTTCTTCTTTATACTCACAGTGTTCTATACCCTCCATCTAGAGCAAAAGGGGTAAGGGAAAGACTGGAAACTAGGTATGCAGGGTGAGTCTGAAGAAATTGCTAACAAATCAAGAAAGTCTACCTGAGTTTGCTAAATGAAAACAGAGAAGTGGCAAATCAACCAAGATGAGGGAATCAGAATGAAAACCTCAGTACTTATTATTGTAACATCCATATACTTTTAAAGAATAACCTATCTTTCTTGGCAACAATCACAATTCACTTATATTTGTGGTTACATTATATGTGATCATTATTTTATTGACACAGCTTCATGTTCGTCCTTGCTAGCTGGTTGTTCCGACCCAGTGGGTGGTCTTTGCTTCATTTCCAGTCCTTTTGGTGACTTTTGGTCCTGTCCTTTTTATTTCTATGGTTCTTTCATCATCATTCTGGAAAATAAGTTCTAGAAGTGCTTCCTGCTTAGAGACCTACACTGGATATAATTCTTTCTTCTCAAATCTCAAATCTCTAGGGAAATTCTGACCTTGGATGTTGTGTTAGATAACCATATCTATTTTGTTTTAGAAAACAACTATTTTGTGTTAAGCCCATACATGGTTATGCTATGAAGAAGAATGCAAAATATGTTATTTGTTCCCAGTTCTGAGATAAGACTTACTTATCTCTGCCACAGAGACTGGCTAGTGAAAAAAGATCTGAGACATATCCACTTGATAAATGATTAAAGTTGTAGCCAGAAAAAAGATAAATTTGCAAATTTATAATAAAAAAGACAAAAATTGCCACGTGCCTGTGGCTCATGCTGTAATCCTAGCTACTGAGATCTGAGGGTCACAGTTCAAAGCCAGCCCAGGCATCAAAGTCTGTGGCATTCTTATTTCTAGTTAACCACCAGAAAATCAGAAGTGGTACTGTGGCTCAAGTGGTAGAGTACTAGCCTTGAGCTAAAGAGCTCAGGGACAGCCCCCAGGCCCAGAGTTCAAACCATATGATCGACAACCCCCACCAAAAAAACCCAAAAAGCAAAATAATCTCACATAGTGGCAGACATGAGAGCTACCTACAGCAAGTATTTATAGGTGACATAATACAGTGGACTACTAGTTCTTATTTTTAAAGAATCTTTAAAAGATAAAGGGAATATGAGGTATGGAGAAGAAAAAAAATAGTAGATATGAAACCTAGAAAATAGAGAGCTAAGGTGCTAGGAAAAGTTGAATGAACTTCACCACTGGCCTGCAATTGGTGACCTCCCCTTCTAGTGGAAGACAATCTGGGATGGGATTAATGTTTCATACATACTTTGAAGAATCCTTAAGATTTCTCCTAAATGTTCAGACGTTTTTGTATATTCTTCTTCTGCTATGTGAAGTTGTGGACGGCTAACAACGAGCTCCTCTTCTTTTTGTTTGTAAATCTTTACTTCCTTAACAAGTAAATCCTTTAAAGAAAATAATGCTAATTGGAAAGTATAGTTTTGGAAATTTTACAGTATTCAGAAGAAAAAAAAGTAAGTTCTTCCAAAGGAAGAATTCTATCTTCTGTCCTGAAGTGAAAGGAAGGATATCTAGGCATTTAATAAATATGTATTATCCATGTTATCTACTCTCTGACAATCTATAAAGTAAGGATATTGGATTCAACTGCCTTTCCCATTTGTTCTGTATCTCTATTAGGACATGTCTGTGGTTACCATGTACATCACCAAAAACATATTTGAGAAAAAATTCCTTTGGTTGATTATATTATATTAAAAAGGGGAGGACATCAAAACCAGAATACACAGGCAAGGCACAGGTGGCCACACCTGTAATCTTAGCTACTTATGAGGCCGAAATTTGAGGATCATAGTTGGAAGCTGGCCTGGGCAGGAAAGTGTGTGAGACGCTTATCTACAATTAACTGGAAGAAGCATTTCCATAAACTAGTAGTAGATCTTTGGCTCCGAGTGATGGATTACTAGTCTTGAGTAAAAAACAGCTCAGGGACAGTACCCAGGCCCTGAGTTCAAGCCTCATGGCTGACAAAGAACAAACAAAAACCCTTCTCCAACACCAGTATAAACCAGTTATAAGACATTTGAATGTAAATAAAACATGGAGAGAGGTAGGAATAATTTGCTATCACATTAAAAGTAAATGAGTCAAAAATGGAATACAACGATGCTTGTCTACTTATGCAAACTTGTTTCATTTAGCTTCAAATAGAATAATAGTTAGACTTCTTTAAAAAAATATTGAGTTGGCTGTGAGTATGGCCTAGGGGTAGAGTGCTCGCCTAGCATGCATGAAGCTCTGGGTTTGATTCATCGGTACCACGTACACAGAAAAAGTCAGAAGTGGCACTGTGGCTTAAGTGGCAGAGCGTTGCCTTGAGCAAAAATAAATAAATAAATGAAATTATGAGACATTTAACAAGGCAGAGGGAGCTAGCTTACTTGTGCTGATTTGGAAACCCATTTTTGTCTTCCTTTAATACTTTTAGTATTAAATACTAATACTTTAGTATTGTGGAGTTGGACTGAGCCTTTGGCTGCCAGCGGGAGTGTGGTTTCTCAGCTTCCCTTGCACATGGGTTTGATGAAGAAGTTTGTAACGAGAAGTCACAGGTCTAGATTTTTCAAGAACACTACAACCACCCTTCTTGTTCTTCTCTACTAATGATTGCCCTCCAAGAGACAGGCCCCTACCACCCTAATCTTGAAAAAGTATAGATTTTTGTTGTGTTCTGCAGACTTGTGACCTTTGGACCGCTGGGCATTTCCATGGCCAGTTTTCTCTACTGTCCCCAGAACTCAGTCCTTACTTCATCCCCAGAACACCCTGGGTTTTTTTGTTGTTGTTTTTCTTCTTTTTTTTTTTTCCCCGTGGGTCATGGGGCTTGGACTCTGGGCCTGGGCACTCTCCCTGATCTCTTCAGCTCAATGCTATAGCCCTACCCCTAGGCTTGGGCATTGTCCCTGAGCTCTTCAGCTCAAGGATACCAACCCCACCCCTTGAGCCACAGCCCTACTTTCCATTTTCTAGCAATTAATTGAGATAAGAGTCTCACAGACTTTCTTTGCCCCAGAGAGCTTTGAACCATGATCCTCAGATTTCACCCTCCTGAGTAGCTAGGATTACAGGCATGAGGCACCGCGTGACTTAGAATATCCTGTTTTAAAGAAGGGTTTCTGAGATAAACTGCTAGACTTGCCTCCTCATCACTCTTATCAGCTTTCCCCCACTTCTTGCACAGCTCCGCTGGTTCCCAGGCTGATGCCAGCACTTCTGCCTACTCACCATTCTACTTAGAGGCAATAGAAAAATTACCTCATACTTGTTCAGTTCTTTCATTAACTTTTTCTCTTTGTGAACATAAATCTTCTCCTCTTTTCTTAATTCTAACCTAAGTCTTTCAATCTCTGTCACAAATTCTTCGATTTCTTCTTCTCTCTGTGTAGTCTAATTAGAGAGAGGGGGAAAGAAATTGATCATTTCTCTTGTAAGTGGTCAGCTTTAATTCAGGTAAATTGTTACTTTCTCACATCAGACTTGCCTACAACTTTTTCAAGCTATGGGACTTGTCAGTAATTACCAAAAAGACTATTTTTTCCTTTTGAATGTTAAGTGCTTCACTCTATTTTATCTACAAATGAATGACAAGAGATGTGGGAACGTTTGGGATGGTTGGTGGGCAGAGAGTAAATCTATGTGTTCTGAATTATATTTCCTCTCATGCATTTATTTTAAATTATTCTCTTTCTCTCTCTCTCTCTCTGTCTCTGTCTCTGTCTCTGTGTGTGTGTATGTGTGTGTGTGCGTGTGTGTGTGTGTGTGTGTGTGTGTGTGTGTGTGTGTGTGTATGTGTTGGTACCACCATTTGAACTCAGGATCTCACATACTCACTGAGTCCTTTTACTCATAGCTTATTGTGTTTGATCTTTGAGCCCCTCTTCTGGATTTTTTTCCCTGGTTAACTTAATTGGAGAGTCTTGCAGAATTTTTGCTCAGGCTGACTTTGGATTTGAACTGTGATCCTCAAATCTCAGCATCCTAAATTGCTAGGATTGTAGAAGTAGGATTATAGTTGTGACCATCAAACTCCTGGCTTTGGGCACATTACTAGAGAAGGGAAAGTAATTCACTCTAACCTTTCAGTCAACAAAAAGAAAAAGACCTTTTAATATGAGAGAGTTTAAGTAACTTTCTAAAGACAAGGACTGATGATTCTCAATGTAGGGAACTATGTTAATTCTGAGCATCTTTAGTTTCCTTACCTCTTCCAATAAGTCAATTCGCTTCAGTTCTGCCTCTTCTATTTGCTGTGCAATATCCTTTAGCTCACCCTTAAGAGAAGCCAGCCAACGTGCATGCCTTTTTCTTGAACATGCTATTTTCCACTGAGCTACAACACTAGAAATGAGAACAAAAATAATGACCACAAGCACAGAAAGGGACCAAGGAAGGGCTGGGAATGTGGCTGAGTGGCCAGCCTTGGGCAAAAGAAGTTGGCCAAAGAAAATGAAGAAATTCTAAGCAAAATAAATCCTACTTTGCTTTTCAGAAACAACTTCAATCATTAGTGATGCAGACCCCACAAAGTAACTGCAATAATACAAGAAAATATTAGCTTCCTCTGTGTTCTCGCTGAAAGTTTCTTCCCAGTGAGAAATGTTTGTCTTGTGTCTAAGACAACAGTGGACAGAGAACATTAAACAGCCCAGAGCCCTTCACTGGGGGGTGGCAAGGAGTACACTGAGGGAAAAAGGGAAGCAGCATAGAAAAAACAGCAATGGGACTCTCTAAATTGCCCAGAGTGCTAAAGAGATTTCAAATTCTGGGCTTCTTAATTTTATCTATCACACATTAAAAAAGGTACCCCTTTGGGGAATGATAAAAATTATGCAACCAGAGCCCTGTACAGAATAGGGTTAATGCCAGTGGCAGCAACAACAATCACAACACTAAAACACTATAGTAAAATACAGCTACCTATTAAACAGTGGCTTCTGGATACACTTGATCTAAATACTTTCCCTAGATCTTATCCTTGGCATTCATGGTTTATAATGTGGCACAACCACTTCCATCCCTCACTTTACAGGAGTGGGAGCAAAGAGAAGGGATTAAATAACTGAGCCATGGCCAGAGCTAGCAGGGAAGAAAAACCACAGGGCATTGATCAATTCCACTCTTTAAACATTCCACTCTATTGCAATGGAAAACTGTGATTCTGTTCAATGCCCAAAAGCAAAAATTCAAGTTAACAAACATATATAGATCTGAAAAAACATACACATTATACATATACATACATACATGTATACAGACATATGTATATATATATTACCATCTCTGACTTTCTCTTTCCAGGTTATCCACTAGAATTTTTATTTGTTTTCGATATACTTCGTTTGCTGCTCTGAAAGCAAGAGAAACATAACAATTTTACATCTTAAATGAAAGTTAAAGTGACCTAAAATGGCAGAAACGTACAATAGAGGGTCATCCTTGGGGTAATGTTCAGGCAATTCTGGTCCCCATCATTAAAAGGCACCTGTGTCCAAAGTGTCATTAGAATTCAGGATCTACTTACCTCTACAATGAAAAGTTCAATGGTAATGACTTAGGTAGACTATGAAACAGAGATAGCCAGTTATTAATATCCATTTTAGTAACACATTAGAAATTGGCATATGCTTACAGTTATTATCTGTTAAAATGCAGAGAAGAATAAAGATGAAAAAGACAAAAACCACATAGACACCAAGCATGATGACAAATTACTATAATCCCAACTATGTAGGAGGATTATGGGCCAAAGAAAGCCCTAGCAGGGGTTGAGGGGTTGGCCTAGTGGTAGAATGCTTGCCTAGCATGCATAAAGACCCAAGTTTGATTCCTCAGTACCACATACATAGAGAAAGCCAGAAGTGGTAGAGCCCTGACCTTGAGAAAGGCCAAGGACCCAAGGACAGTGTTCAGGCCCTGAGTTCAAGCCCAGGAATGGCAAAAAAGAAAAAAGAAAAAAGAAAGAAAAAAAATGAAAAGAAAGTCCTGGCAAAATGTAAGACCCTAATGGAAAATAACCAAAGCAAGAAAATGCTAGTAGCATGGCAAAAGTGACCTCCCTAAGAGACCCGAGATCGAACCCCACTACTTCTACCAAAATAAACCCAAATTAAACAAACAAATTAACAACAAACAAGTACCGGTTAAGGGTATCGAGTGCAGCAAGTCCTTCTTCCATGTTTTTGATATCTATCTTTCTTTGTGCTAGGAAATGTTCTTTGTCAGTAATAAATGCTTTTTGTCTCTCGTAGCTGTCATGATTAAAACAAATTTTATCAGTTGGAGGTTAAAATGACCTTCCATTTTTTTTTCTAAAATCTAAAGATCGAACTAAAGTGTTGAGAATCAAATCCTTCCTTCCCTCCCTCCCTCCCTCCCTCCCCTTCCTTCCGTCCTTCCTTCCTTCCTTCCTTCCTTCCTTCCTTCCTTCCTTCCTTCCTTCCTTCCTTCCTTCCTTCCTTCCTAACTGTAAGATTCAGAGGAAACAAACATATATAAGCCAATGGGAGGGAATCTCAGCTTCTGTCTAACTACCAAAAAAACTGCATTTCTGGTATTTAAGAAAACCAGCTGAGCCGGCCCAATGGCTTGTGCCTGTAATCCTAGTTACTAAGGAGGCTGAGATCTGAGGATCAAGGTTCAAAGCCAGCCTGGGCACAAAAGGACCTGAGACTCTTATTTCCAATTAACCTCTAGAAAACAGGAAGTGAGGCTTGGCTCAAGGGTAGGGTGGTAGCTTTGAGCTGAAGAGCTCAGGGACAATGCCCAGGCCAAGTTCAAGCCCCATGACCCCCACACACACCAAAAAAACACAAAAAAACAAAAAAAACAATTGATGGCATTTTGTTATCGTAGTTTATATTAACTAAGACAAAAGCCCATGGTGACAGCTACTGTTAATTGTCATCAACACATCTTATGATTCCATCTGGCAGCTTAGTATTGATCTGGGGAATGTCTTTGCATGAAGCATTTTAACAGTATCCTTCTCAATACTCCATGCAACTGGACACAATAAATACAAGGATTCTGTAATATTTATAAAGAAAACATTGGTGAATATTCACTACCTTCTAGGCAATGTATGAGATCCTGGGTATATAGGGATAAGACAGAGTGACTTCTCTGATTTGTTTGCAGTACATGGGACTTGTAATCAGCTGTAGTGTTTGTAGTGTGGGAAGAGACTATATAGGCTGAAATGAAAAAATGACAAAATGAAAAAGCAAAGCTTTTGAGAAGCAAGCCAAAACCAAGTAAAATGTAGTTGGAAAAAAATGCAATTGGAAAGGAATATAGATATGTTTGAGAAGTGGAATGAACAAACCTTGACGATTAAATGGAATCAAACAGGTAGTGAAAGATTAAATGATTTCTTAGAATAATTTCTCAATCTCTTTATCAATATCTAAAGGAAATGTAGATGTTGAACTTGCTTTAATGAAGGCATTTCTCATACTTTGTTTGGCTAGTCCCACAGAATAAAAACACATTTATTCTCTCAAAACATCTGGTAAAGGCATTTGTTGTTGTTTTTTTTTAAGAAATAGATTTAGTAAGACAAAGAGCATTACTTGGCACTATGAGCACAAATTGAAGTGTGCTTATTTCTTACTGGATAAAGAACATTTTGTTGTTGGTATTCGGTTTTAAAACTAGGCTGAGCTTAAGTGGAGATCCAGTGGGTGGACCATAAGGCAAATATCCCATCAACTCTGGCATGTCGACTAGCGAAGGGACCAGAGGTACAAACATACTCTTTAAAGATCTTCTGATATTGCAGAAACACTTTTTCCTCTTCGTTTAAGAAAACCTTATATTGTGTGGAAACAGTAAGCTTTTTGTGGCGTAGCTCCTTGTTCTCCATTTGTGCTTTGTGTATTTTTGCTATCAGCTGGGAAAAAACAAAAGAAGTGTCTGAGAGGTTTATTCATGGTTCAGTGGAGGAGGTAGGCATCAAGCAGCTTTCAACCGACTAATACAGGTCACATGCCAAAATATGCTGTAGGTGTCTGAGTTAATTCTGATGTAAAGACCTCAGTTATTTAGTGGACTCTGTCTAATAAGTTGTATAAAATGTATAGACATGTGATCCTGTCACTGGTGATACATGTCTATAATCTGAACTAATCAGGAGGGTGTGATCTAATTCTTGTAATTTTGAAACAAACCAGGGCAGGAGAGATCCATGAAATTTTTATTTCCAATTAATTGGCAGAAAGCCAGAAGCAAAGCTGTGGCTTAAGTGATAGACCTCAACCGTGAGCAGAAAGCTAAGGGACAGAACCCAGGCCCTGAATTCATGTTTCAGTAACTCTCTAAGTCTCTCTCTCTCATTCTCTTTATCTCATTCTCTCTCTCTCTCTCTCTCTCTCTCTCTCTCTCTCTCTCTCTCTCTCTCTCTCTCTCTCTCTCTCTCTCTCTCTTCTCTCTCTCTCTCTCTCTCTCTCTCTCTCTCTCTCTCTCACACACACACACACACACACACACACACAGGTACTATACACTGATAGAACACTTCCAGGTGAATATAATATTTAATAAGAACAACGTTAGGCCAGTCATCCTCCTACTGAGCCAAAATGTGTTGAAGAAGCACTATTGTGGCACCTGCATAGGAGTGAAGATGGAATAATCCTAAATGTCTACCAAGGAGTGCATGGATAATGAAAATGTGGTAGATGCACAAAGGAAATATTGTTCAGACTCTGAAAAAAATAAAACTCTATTGTTTGAAACAACATAAATGACATTATGCTAAGTGAAATAATCCAGGCACAGAAATATAACTCTTGCATTTTCTTATTTATATGTGGAAGCTTGAAAAGTTGAAGGCATAGAAGAGAGTAGAAGGGCAGTGGTGGGAAGAGGTAGAGGACAAGGAGAGAGAGCGGGGAGAAAAGCGAAAGCTCTATCTTTAAATAGAATTTAATGTCATCTTTGAACTTGTCTTTAGTAACTCATGAGAATTCTGATAGATGCTACAAATAGTCCAGTTTCTACCCTAGTACAAATAGTAAGTGGCTCACACCCTGCTCCCTTGGTAATCACTACTCACTGGTACCCTGGGAATACGGCTGAGAGTTAAGAGCGGAGGGGAGATGCCTCTCCTCGTGCCCTTCTAACCAAATGAACTCTGTCAGCATACAGGTCCTGGGCAATGAGACAATTATGAAAGCTGAGGAATGTGGACCTGTTGCCTGAGGCTTGTCAACACTTCTACAAAGAAAAGGATAACTGGAAAGAAAAATATCATATTTTGCTCAGAAAATAAAAGGCAAATTTCAAACTGATCAACCAACAAACCTTGTCTGGTTTGTGCTTTCCTTTCAGCCAAAATTATCAGCATAGCGCTAGCTCTGAAGGAAAACTGTCTGTATAGAGGAGGGTTCACAAAACCGAAAGTGGAAAGGATTTAAGCAGTGGAAGTCATTTGTCTGGGATGGAAGCGCCTTGGAGATTGCTGCTGGTTTTCAGGCCTAGGTGCAGGCTTCAGATGGAAGGAGATATTTTGCTTTGTAGTAGTGCGGTTATGAAACATCCTACAGCAAGGGATGAATGAGGGACTAGTGTAGTAGTTTATGTCTGTAATCCCAGATATTCAAGTAGCAGAGATCAGAAGGATTGCCCTTTAAGGCCCATCTTGGGCAAAAAGTAATGAGATTCACCCCTCCTCCTGCATCTCAAAAATAAGATGGACATGGAAATTTATGATCTAAGATCAGCTCAGGTGCAACGGTGAGACTCTGTCTAAAAGATAATTAGAGCTGGCATGTAGCTCAGTGGCAAAGAGCTTGCCTAGCAAGTGCAATGTCCTGGGTTCGATCCCCAGTACCAAAAAAGAAAGTCCAAAAAAATAATAATAAAAGACAATTAAAACAAAAAAGGGGGCTGGAGGTATGAATCAAGTGACAGGAATCAGGAATGTGCTTAATGAGCTCAAGCAAGGCCTTGAGTTTAAATCCTAAAACTGCACCCCCACCCCCGCCACATCCACATTGTGCTCTGCAGTGAGATTCTTCCTAGCCCTCACTAAAATTTCCAGCAAAGTTTCCATCGATCACAAGGTGTTTGTGATTCAATGAAACTGAAACTGAAAGCTCTCTACCAAAGTCATTTTATGAAGCCAGCTTATTACTCATCCCCAAACCAGGCAGGGACTCATCAAAGAAAGAGAAATATAGACCCATTTCCTTGATGAACATTGATCTAAAACTTCTTAACAAAATCTTGGCCAATCTACTTCAACAACTCATAAAAAAAAGTCATATACCATGATAAAACAGGATTCATCGGGGGCCGGGAGTTTGGCCTAGTGGTTAAAGTGCTTGCCTAGCATGCATGAAGACCCGGGTTCGATTCCTCTGTACCACATACATAGAAAAAAAAGCCGGAAGTGGTGCTGAGGCTCAAGTGGTAGAGCTCTAGCCTTGAGAAAGTCCAAGGACAGTGCTCAGGCCCTGAGCTCAAGCCCAGGACTGGCAAAAAAAAAAAAAAAAAAAAAAAAAACAGGATTCATCACAAGAATGACGTGATTCGGTGTGTAAAGAACCCTATGGACTCCACTCCCAACCTACTCAAACTAGTACAAAACTTTGGTAAAATAGCAGGATATAAAACTAATCCTCAAAAATCAATGGCTTTCCTGTATGCCAACATTGAAAAGAGTGAGGCTGAAATCAGGAGAGCAACTCCTTTTTCAATAGCCTCAAAGAAAATAAAAACTTAGGAATTAACCAAAGAAATAAAGGACCTTTATGATGAAAACTTTAAAAACCTGAAAAAGGAAATTAAATAGATCTAAGGAAGCAGACTAACCTCCCATGCTCCTAGATTGGAAGAATTAACAATACTGCCAAAGGCTATCTACAAATTCAATGCAATACCCGTCAATTTCCCAACATCATACTTTAACAAAATAGAGGAAGCAATCCAAAAATTCATATGGAATAATAAAAGACCCTGAATAGCATAAACAATCATTGGCAGAAAGAATAGCGCTGGAGGAATATCAACACCAAACTTCAAACTCTACTACAAAGCTATACTAAAACAAACAAACAAACAAACAACAACAACAAAAACCATTGGTACTGGCACAAGAACAGGCCTGAGGATCAGTGGAATAGAACTGAAGACCCAGAAGTCAACCTGCAGACCTATGGCCACCCAATCTTTGACAAAGTTGCTAAGAATACTGGCCTCTTCAACAAATGGTGCTGGCAAAACTGGCTAAACACTGTAGAAAACAAAAGTTGGATCCTTATCTGTTTCCTTACACCAGAATCAACTTCAAATGGATCAAAGATCTTGAGGTAAAAGTGGATACCCTGAAAATTTTACAGGAAGAAATAGTAGATCCACGTGAGCTCCTTGGCACAGGTCGAAACTTTCTTAATAATAGCCCAGAAACTCAACAAATCAAAGGAAGTTTGGGCAAATGAGACTGCATCAAACTTCTGACTGCAGAGCTTCTGTATGGCAAAGGACATAGCAAGCAAGATAAATAGGAAGTCTACAGATTGGGAAAAGATCTTCACTTGCCATACAACAAACCAGGGCCTTATATCTAAAATATTTGTACAGCTCAAGAAATTAGATCTTCCAAAAACAAACCCTCAAAGAAACAACTATCCCACTAAAAGGTGGGCTAAAGATTTAGAGACTTCTCTGAAGAGGAACTAATAATGACCAATAGACACATGAAGAAATGCTCGACATCTCTTGCCATGCAAGAAATGCAAATCAAAACAACTTTGAGATTCCACCCCACTCTAGTTAGAATGGCCATGATCAAGAAATCTAATAACAGCAGATGCTGGAGGAGATGTGGTCAGAAGGGATCGTTACTGCCCTGTTGGTAGGAGTTAAACTTGTCCAACTACTCTGGAAAGTGGTATGGCAATTCCTCAAAAAACTAAACATAGAGCTCCCCTATGACCCAGCAATCCCACTTTGGGGCATTTACCCAAATGTCCAGAAACAAGGCCATACTATAGCTATCAGCACAACAATGTTATGCTACCAGCAGTATTACTCACCATAGCTAAGATATGAAACCAACCCAGATGCCCTTCAGTAGATGACTGCATCGAGCAGATGTAGTACTCATATATAATGCAATTCTATTTGCCATCAGAAAGAATGATACTGCCCCACTTGTAAGAAAATGGAAAGACTTGAAAAAAATTGTGTTAAGTAAAGTAAGCCAGACCCAAAGAAACATAGGCTCCATGGTTTCCTTCATTTGTAATAACTAGTGTACATTTAGGATTCTCCTAGCAGAAAATCATAATAGCTCAAAAGCTATGTGTATAAGTCCATATAGAATGAACTCCAGGATATGAAAACAAGAGATTTATCTTTGTGATTGGTATTCTTAATGTACAACCTGAAGCTATTTCTTTTTCCTTCATTTCCCCTTAAGGTTTATCTCATGTTGTTACTGTATCTGACTTTTGTACCTGGCATATGGTATACATGTTTATCTGTGTATTTGAAAATGGGAAAGTACGGGAAAAACAAGATGATTGGGAGGGGGTATGGGGAGGGAAAGTAGGAGAAAAACATGGGAAGGAGTAACAATGTTCAAGAAGTAATATACCAGGGGCTGGGAAGGTGGCCTAGTGGTAGAATGCTTGCCTGGCATGCATGAGGCCCTGGGTTCAATTCCTCCATACCACATAAACATAAAATTAATAAAATAAATGGAAAATAACTTAAAAAAGAAGTAATATACCAACTGGGCACAGTGGCTCACACCTGTAATCCTAGCTACTCAGGAGGCTGAGACCTGAGAATCATAGTTCAAAGCCCGCCCGGGCACTAAAAACTCCATGAGACTCTTATTTCCAATCAATCACTAGAAAATTGGACGTGGTGTTGTGGCTCAAGGGGTAAGGTGGTAACCTTGAGCTAAAGAGCTCAGGGACCATGCCCAGATCCAGAGTTCAAGCCTTACGACTGATCAAAAAAAAAAAAAAAAAGAAAGAATGTATCCACCACCTGATGAATGTAAGTGCAACCCCTCTGTACATCACCCCAACATTAAAATAAAATTTAAATAAAGATATTTGTGATTATATTTGATTTAAAAGCTATAGTGAAAGGCGTGAATTTTATAACCTGATTGTTTTGGTGCAGACAGAGGTAGAGGATATAGGCAAAGGGTTTGATGCTACATTGCTGGGACTAGGGAAGTTAAATTTGCAAACGTGTATTTGAGTGTGTGTTGTAGGGGGGAAGAGAGGGGCAGGGAGATACTAAGAGCATTTCTTCTTCAATGCCAGGAGCAAAGAGAAGTTTAGTTATCGCTGGTATGTATGTGCATGTACATAAACAAATGGGACTATATCATAGTATTGTTATAATGTAGGCTTATCAGTATACTACAAACACGAGGAAAACTTACTCAAGTCTCTTTTGTTGGATGTTAATTATATTAGTCAGGTGCTGGTCGCTCACAACTATAATCCTAGCTACTCAGCAGGACTGAAATTCAAAGCCAGCCTAGGCAGGAAAGTCTAAGAGTCTTATCTTCAATTAACCAGTAAAAAGCTGGAAGTGGAGCTATAGCTCATGTGGTAGAGCCTCAACCTTGAGTAGAAAAGCTCTAGGACAGGCTCTAAGTTCAAGCCTCAGTACAAGTACAAAAGGAATTATCATTGAGAAAGAAACCCAAAAGAAGAAAGAAGCAAAATAAAACAAAATGTTTAGAGCACTTTCCTTAGGGATAAATTTGACTGAAATACTTAAAAAAACACACTAATTTTATTACATGTAGAACAGTTTGTTATACTTCTCCTGTATCACAAAACAGCAAGATTATAATTTCTTTAAATAATTTATACAAAAATATCCCTTAGTAACAGATATTACTATTCACATGGCCAGCATTTGCTATTTCACATATTTCAAATACATTGAAAAGAGATAAGAATATTCTAATCCATATTTGCGGATGATCATAATTATTAGTCAATTAAAATTCTACTTTAAAAATACATTTACTCAGGCATACTTAAAATATTAACTTAGAACAAAATATAATCACAATCTGAAAGCCATCATCTCTGTTTTCCTACCTCATTGATCTTTTTCAGGTAGCCAGATTTTTCATTAGCAGATGAACCTTCCATGTTTTCCTTGTGTGTTGAAAAAAAAGTCCTGTGAACAAAGAAAATCAACAGATTCACATCAGAACACATTTTTGCAACAAAGGAAAATTTACTTATAACACCTGAAACATCTAGACTATATTTGTTTTATCCTTCTTTCTTTTACCTTTGAATTAGTGAATTGATACTTTATTTCTTTATTCATTCAAAAGTCAATTATCAAACACCTAGACTCTGCCAGACCTGTTGTAGGTATATGGTTACAGTGTATGTAAAGTCCACAACTCTCATGGAAATTACATTCTAAGGGAGTAATTATAATAGAAGCAAGGAATCAAACAATCAATAATGTATTTCAGATAGTGTTAGATGTTCTAAAGAACACATAACAGGGCCAAGGAGACTGAGGTTTTGAGAATAAGAATGCTCCCTGGACAAGCAGTTAGGGACAGCTAGTGGATTAAACTGAGTAATAAGGAGCCAAACATAAATCAGAAGGAAGAAGAGATAGCAAGAGATAAACCCAGAGGCAGGATAAAACTGGCAGTATTTCTTTATTCTATTTTTATGCCAATCATGGGGCTTGAACTCAGGGACTGGGCATTGTCCCGGAGCTTTTGTGCTCAAGGCTAAGCTTGCTGTATTTAAGACCAGATTATGTAGGGTCTTGAGAATAGGATAGGAGTTAGAGAGAAGACTTTGTTTTTTGTTTTTTAAGGCAGAAGAGCAACAAAAACAGATTCAGATCTTGTAGAAGTGAGTCTAGTTACTTTGTGGAGAAAGACAAAACTGAGGGAGAACAAGCTAGGTGAACGGCTGTCGTCAGAATGAGGATATAGTTAGCGGTCAAGGGGCATTAAGTGTAGTCTAGACCTAGATCAAGAAGATGAGCCTCTGCATTTGGTGAGGATTGGTATAGAGGTATAGGTATAGAGGGAAGCTGAAGTAGTGGTTGAGCACAGAGGTAAATGGTGGCATCACAGTAAATGACCTGGAAGACAATGAGAAGAGCTGTTTCAGGGAGGTGGAAAACTAAAAACTCTGGTTTAAACCAGCTATGTGATATGCATTTATAGTAAATATATATAACATATAAATGAATAATTTTACACTCACTATGTGTAAGATTTCACAAGTAGGAAAGCAGATAAAGAAAACAAAGCACTTTTATGAAGAGAAGCACAGACTGAGCCTTTGGATGGATGGAAGATGTTTTCTATGTGTACAGTACAGGGCCTCTGAGGTCTGCCTGTATTTTCTCAGCAGGTTCTGCAGACCCGTTTTGAGTAAGAATAACATATAAAACTGAGGCTCAATGAACTGTAGCCTTACAACATGTCTCCATAACACTTCCTTCTCTAGGTGGTTTTGTTGGTAGGGAGTCATGAATTGAAATGAGGATAACACATTCTGAGTTTCTCCATTTTTCAAAATAGTGACATCCTCCTCTTTAAAAACTATTTTTTTCTTGGCCATCTGTAAGACTAGGTTTAAAAACAGGGATTCTATGAAGCGAACACTCAAGTCTGAGTACACTAAGAAACTAATTTCCATCAAATTATTAAAGACATTAAAAAATGCGAGTAGCATACTGAGGAAACTTTTGGAATCTTGAGCATTCCCCCCCGCCACCAAAGGATTATATGTTAAAGACTTAGTATTGGAATACTGATAGAGCCTTTAAAAGGTGGGGCCTCATGGAAGCCTTTAGGCCTTTGGGTAGTGTGCACATGAAAAGTACTATGTCACCCCAGTTTCCTCCTCTTCCTTTGGCTTCCTATGACATAAATGGATTTTTCTCTGCCATACGTTGTTGCCATGATGTGCTGCTTTGCCTCAGGCACCAAAAAATGGGGCCAAAATATCATGGACTGGAACCTTTAAAACTAGGGATGAGGGCTAGGAGTTTGGCCTAGTGGTAGAGTGCTTGCCTAGCATGCACGAAGACCGGGATTCAATTCCTCAGCACCCCACATACATAGAAAAAGCCAGAAGTAGTGCTGTGGCTCAAGTGGTAGAGTGCTAGCCTTGAGAAAGCCCAAGGATAATGCTCAGGCCCTGAGCTCAAGCCACAGGACTGCCAAAAAAAAATTAGGAATGAAAATAAACTTTTTGTCTTTCTAAATTGACTGTATCAGGTGTTTGACCAATGGCAGAAAAATAGACTTTGGTAAAAATGAATACCATACTCACATTTTATCCTTCAGAGTACTACAAAGTTTCTTCATGTTTTCGATCTGCTCTTCCCAGACTTTTATTGCAGACTGTAGTCGTGCAATTTCTAAATTCTGGTCACCAATAGTCTATTGGAAATTTAACAGAAGGATGACATCCAATTATCATCGAATGACTCCTAAAAGCAGTCCCATGTCCTTAAATATTCATGAATCATTCAGCATTTGCACTGAGACTATCCAGGAGAAAAAGCAATCTTATAAATAAATTCTTATAAATCCTTATTTATTTAAAAATAGATTTGGTCAAAAACAACAGTGAAGGCATCAGAAAGCCTAAACTTAAGTGGGGTGGATGGCTGAATACAATAATGAAAAGGTGAAGACTATTAAATACTTTTTTACACTTGTAAGACAGAATAAATTTTACCTAATAGTTTTTGAAAAAGCAAGTAAATTAGTATGGTTACAATTATCTTCAAGGTATGATCTGAAGATAATAATATGAGCCAAGAGTTTGGCCTACTGGTAAGAGTGCTTGTCTAGCATGCATGAAGACATAGGTTCAATTCCTTGGTACCATATACATAGAAAAAGCCAGAAATGGTGCTATGGCTCAAGTGGTAGAGCTCTAGCCTTGAGGAAAGCGCAAGGACAGAGCTCAGGCCCTGAATTCAAGCCCCAGGACAAGCAAAAAAAAAAAGTACATTATAAGGCCAGGAGCATTGCCTAGTGGTAGGAATGCTCACCTAGTATGCATGAAGCCCTGGGTTTGGTTCCTCAGTACCATACTCAGAGAAAGCCAAAAGTGGCACTGTGGCTCAGGCTCAAGTGACAGAGTGCTAGCCTAGAGCAAAAAGTGTCTAAGGACAGTGCCCAGGCCCTGAGTTCAAGCCCCAGGACTGGCAAAAAGAAATTAATAATAATATGAGAAAGAATGAAAATAAACTGGGTCTTAAAAGACGCAAAATTGTTGGGGAAAATTTATAATAAAAGATACTTTTACAATGTCATTGTGCTATAAAGAAAAAGGAAGCAGTTCTAGAACTGCCATCAAAATTAGCAGCATATTGAAAAGTAGAGACTTTTTGATAAATTATCAAGCTTGCCAGGGGTAGTGGCTCACGCCTGTAAGCCTAGCTACTCAGGAAGCTGAGATCTGAGGATTGCGGTTCAAAGCCAGCCTGGGCACTAAAGTCCTTGAGACTCAGCTCCAATTAACCACCAGAAAACTGAAAGTGGAGCTGTGGTTCAAGTGGTAGAGCTAGCCATGAACTGAAGAGCTCAGGGACAGCAGAGTTCAGAACCAGACCAGACCAGACCAGCCCCAGAGTTCAAGCCCCACAAATGACAACAAAAAAAGCTAATGCTGAAGGTTTTTCTCTTGACATGTGACTTCTAGGTGTCAGTCATTCTTGTCTGAAGGTCTGGCCTGCCCTAGAATCACACCCACTTATTCTCTTCTGTCATCATTGCATCACCTTGACCTGGCTAGAGTCTTTCAATGGAAAAGTATGACATGAAGGTTAATGTGAACTTCCAGCTGGACATGGAAGTTCACACACAGCTGCAAGCCTAGCACTTGTAAGGCTGAAGCAGTAGAATTGTGAGTTTGAGAACAACTACAGGCCAGCCTGTGTTACATAGTGAAACTACCTCTCAAAACAACAACAGTCTGAGCTTCCTTGTGGTCTGAGTCTATATTCAGAATGTTGAATCATTACCAAATACAGAGCCCTGAGCTAATAGCCTGATAAGAGGCATGGCAACATTTTGTCTCCACAAAAATTCCTTGCAGCAGGCAGTATTAATATAGCTGAGAACATTTCAAGTTGGTAGATCAGAGATTTGAGCCCAGGTCAAAGTTGGTGTTTTAGACACCCATTCTTTACTAATGGGTCCGGCAGGCTGGTCTGAGAAGATGGAATTGGCCTTGCAGATCTTGGAGTATAAGTTAAGGAGCATATACTTAACTTCCCCATGCTAGGTTTGGTGGGGTGTCTGAGTTATGCTCTGTTAGGCCTAACTGGAAATATTAACTGGCGCATACAAAGTATGCTTTGTGTCACTTCTATGTTTTCTTTTAAGCCTGATCTGATTTATTCATCCTTACTATGTTGAAAAGTAAAAACAAAACATGGCGGCATAATCCTGTGGTTCTAGTTAGTCAGAAGGTGGGAGCAGTAGGATTTAAAGTTCAAGGCCACCTAAAGCAAAGTTAGTGAGCTCCTACCTGAAAAACTCATGGCCAAAAAGCTGGGGATATAGTTCAAGTAGTAGAGTGCTTGTGTGTGTGAGGTCTAGGGTTCAATCCTGGTAACACACACACACACACACACACACCCTAAAAACTGATGCACATATTTGGAGAATTTTTTTATTTTTACCAGTGGATATTGTAATTAAAGTGAGCAGAGCCATGATTCTGTGTCACTATGACACAAGCATGGTTTCATGTGATTTTCAATACATACAGAACAATATTCTAATGATTCATTCAACTAATTGTGATGGAAGGTATTTCTCCTTTAATTGATACAGAGGCCATAATGTTAATAATGATATTAACTTCATAACCACAGTCATCTTCTATAGCATCAATAGTCTGATTTTTTAAATAAAGGTAATCATCACAAATACATGTTACTGTGCTGGTTTTCGATACATGTGATGATTTAAAGAAATTAAACTAAATTGTGAGGTCATCTGTAATTCAAACAGACAAATGATAAATGACCTCTTTTCCAACTTGATTTTATTATACCTCACATTAATGCAGATTGTAAGGTTATCACACATAATTAGCTAGTTTTAGAGGATTAAAAAAATCAAGGACTCACAGTATTTGAGCTATCTTACATAGTTTGTATCAAAAACATCCCAAACTTCTTCTGTCCATCATATTCCTAATGAAGAAAAACAACTGCACTGTGATTCTTTTAAAAAAAAGTCAGAAGTTGGATGCTGGTGGCTCACGCCTGTAATCCTAGCTACTCAGGAGGCTGAGATCTGAGGATTACTGTTTGAAGCCAGCCTAGGGTACACAGATTCAAAACTTTTATCTCTAACCACCAAAAAAACTAGAAGTACAGATGTGAATTAAATGGTAGAATGCCAGAGAAGAACAAGAGTCTCTGGGTTTGAGCCCCAGTATTGGCACATACACGCATGCGCGCGCGCGCGCGCGCACACACACACACACACACACACACACACACACACACACACTGTCAGAAAATGTTAACATGTCAAAACTTTTCTTCCAGAATGGCATAAAGATGCATTTAAATCAACTGTTTTTTTTAACTGAGATGCTCAAATCAGACTTAAGTCCACAAAGTTTATTCTTTCTTACCTCTGAGCTGTCAGTAACTGTTTGATTCATTTTTATTATTTTTGTTTTTAATTTATCCAGTTCTCTCTTCTTTGTATAAGTCTCCTTCTTCCTGGTGTCATGCTTACTTTTGATATCATTAACCTGTAGTGACAAATAATAAACAATTTTTAAAAGCCATTTAGCCCAAGAGTTTAGAAAACCTTTTTAATTTGTTAGCTTAGTTTGTATTCAATTTATGTGCACCATATTCAATCTAAGTATATTGGCAAGCAAAGTAAAACAAAATCAGAATTAATTTATTTTGTATGATAGAAGGAAAATGATGGACCATGTATATTAAATTGTATTTTTAAAAATTTGAAATATCGGGCCGGGAGTTTGGCCTAGTGGTTAAAGTGCTTGCCTAGCATGCATGAAGACCCGGGTTCGATTCCTCGGTACCACATATAGAAAAAAGCCGGAAGTGGTGCTGAGGCTCAAGTGGTAGAGCTCTAGCCTTGAGAAAGTCCAAGGACAGTGTTCAGGCCCTGAGCTCAAGCCCAGGACTGGCAAAAAAAAAAAAATGACATCGCCCCATTTGTTAAGAAATGGAAAGACTTAGAAAAAATCATACTAAGTGAAGTAAGCCAGACTCAAAGGAACTTAGGCTCAATGGTTTCCCTCATTCGTCATAATCAGTAGAAACCTTGGGCTCTACTAGCAGAGATTTGCAATAGAGCAAACTCTTGATACATAAGGACATATAATGTGAAGCTAATTGAAAGGACCTCCAGGATAGTGAAACAAAAGCCATATAATGAATGATTGTTGTCCTTAATGTACTATGTTGTCTCTCATCTCCTTTGCTGTCCCTTGGATATCTCATATTGGTATAGTATCTCACTTTGTTATCTGATATATTAAACTTATTTGTATTTGGATATTTGAAATTTGATAGGGAAGGGGGGTAAAACAAGACGGGTGGGAGGTGTGGGGGGGGGAGGGAAATGGGTACCAAGACATGTGAAAGGGTATCAATGTATGTGAATTAATGCACCTTCTATCTGGCAAATATCATGTAACCCTTTTACTAATTACAATAAAAAAAATAAATAAAATAAAATAAAAATTTGAAATATCATTTGTAATAATTAGTACACATCTAGGACTCTCTGAGCAGAGGATTACAATAGCTCAAAACCTAGGTACAAAAGGTCATACAGGGGCTGGGAGTTTGGCCTAGTGGTAGAGTGCTTGCCTAGCATGCATGAAGACCTGGGTTCGATTCCTCGGTACCACATACATAGAAAAAAGCCAGAAGTGGTGCTGAGGCTCAAGTGGTAGAGCTCTAGCCTTGAGAAAGCCCAAGGACTGTTGCTCAGGCCCTGAGCTTGAGCCCAGGTCTGGCAAACAAAACAAAACAAAACAAAAGGTCATACAGGATGAGACTAAATGAAAAGAACTCTAGGATATGGAAACAAGAGGTTCATCTTGTGTGATTATTGTTCTTAATGTACTATGTTAGGTCTCTTCTCTTTTTTTGGTTAATCTCATTACTGTTACTGTATCTGACTTTGTTATCTGGTGTATTGTATATATGTTTATTTGAAATAGGAAAGGGAAGGGGCAAAATAAGATGATTGGGAGGGGGTATAGGGGGAGGGAAATGGGGACAAAAACATGAGAAGGGGTATCAATGTGTGAGAAGTAATGCACCTACTACCTCACAAATATAACTATAACCCCTCTATATATTATCCTGATAATAAAAATAGTAAATTACAAGTAAATTACAATAATACCAATGATAATAATATTTATTAATGTTATTAATAACACTAATAAATGTTACTAAAGAAATTTGCTCATATCTCTTAAGTATAGCTACTTGGAAGGCTCCTATCTAGGAGACTGCAGTTTGAACCAGACTGGGGAGAAAAGTCCACAAGATTCCATCTCCCAAATAGCCAGCAAAAAGTAGAGTTGAGGGCATGGCTTGCATGATAACGTGCTAGCTGAACAAGGGAGCTAAAGCAAGTGTGAGGCTTTAAGTTCAAACCCCAGTGCATACAAAAAAGTAATTTGTCATTGTAGTGATTTATGAGTAAGATATTTTAGTAATGGTTACCATATTTACAATGGCCAGATAAATTACGGTTGTCAGAGAAAAATGAGGAATTTCCTCTGACTCTAAATTTATATTACTTAATAGGAAATAAAAGCAAATAAAGACAGAGCAAACAAAATCACTGAAGAAAAGGAGGCTTCTAAATCCTAATGATTTCTAATCATTTTACCAAAATCAATATATCAATATATTCTTTTAAACCTTGTGTGTGTGTGTGTGTGTGTGTGTGTGTGTGTGTGTGTGTGTGTAATTGAGGTTTGGAAACTCAGAGCCTCACACTTGAATGGCAGGTACTTCTCCACTTGAGCCATACTCGCAACCTAAGATCAAACAGATTCTGATCATTGTCAGGCCCTAATAAAATGGCTGATGACTCCCTTATCAAAATCAAATAGATTTGTCTGCAAAGCAAATGATAAGAATAAGGTAATAAGTAGAAAAGTCTAAGAGAGATATTCAATTCTGTGCTAAAGATCTGTGAAAACCTACATCTTCTTTCTATTTAACCCAGCAGCTACCTCACTGACTCTGAGAGAATACAATCCTTACCCACGTATTTCTGCATCGATCGAGGCAGAAATGCACATAAACAAAATGCAATGATTAATTGATTTCACAGAAAATTAGAAATCCACACTCATAGTTTGGTTGGCTACATCTATCTCCCAATGTCATAGAGAACAAACACTGGAAAAGAACACCTGATGGATCTGAAGATGCCCTGACATGGGTGATAGATTTCCTTTCTCATTGGAAGTAAGGAAATGAGCTGGCGGTGACGGTCATGTGTTTTCAATGCTCTGTGGTGGCTGACCCAGGATTACTCGTTTGCCTCAGTTGGTCTAACCCATTGGCACACGGCTCTCCTTAAGGATTGATTGCTGTTCCAGGTTGAGCATTCTGTGCCTCGACTCAATTAGACACAGTGAAGGAGGGCTCATAGGGAACCATGCAAGGTGGAAGGGAGGACCAGTCACTGCACTAACTAATCATGGAGTCTACCCTACCTTAGAAGTTACAGCTGGTGAGTCAGTAGCCAGGTTTACCAGTTGAAGCCAGCCTGAACCAGGACTTACTCCTTGTATCTGATAGCCTCTTAACTGGTGTCTTCTTTCAGGGAGACAAACCTGTGATAAGCTGTTATGGACCAAACCTATCTACCATTATTCATGGAAATAAAGACGAGACAGCAAATATTTGGTGTCACAACCTTACAGGCAACCAAAAAGAGGCAATTGGATCTATAAGCCATCCAATTCTCATTATCTGATCCAAGACCAACTTTTTGTAATGAAGAGAAGATGAGTGAAGATGGCCCAATATGGCAGACATAGGCTAAATGCATCTTCCCTGGGGTATGCCTAACACCATGTGCTTTCTTTCTCTGTCATATTTGTCTCCTAATAAACTTCTCTATTATCTTTACTTACGTCCACATCTTTCCTGAATTCTTGTCTTTCTAGATACAAGATCTGAGGTTGTTTAGTTGTTCCAAACTTCCTGATAGCATATGTGATGTGTTAGCCAGGAAGTTAGGGATTAAGCGTGCCTCTTTTTTGCACTTTATTTTATACACTTTATTTTTTTCACATATTTTTATTGTAATTAATAGAAGGGTTATATGATATTTGCCAGATAGATGGTGCATTAATTCCCATACATTGATACCCTTTCACATGTCTTGGTCCCCATTTCCCTCCCCCCACCCCACCCGTCATCTTGTTTTCCCCCCTTCCCTATCCAATTTCAAATAACCAAATACAAATATATCCGATATATCAGGTAACACAGTGAGATACTGTAACAATATGAGATAACCAAGGGACAGCAAAAGGATGAGAGATAATATAGTACCTTAAGAACAATAATCATTCATTATATGGCTTATGTTTCTATATCCTAGAGATCCTTTCATTTAGCATCCTACTATATGTCCTTTTGTATCAAGGTTTTGCTCTATTGCAAATCTCTGCTAGGAGAGCCCAGATTTCTACTGATTATGACAAATGAGGGAAACCATTGAGCCTATGTTCCTTTGAGTCTGGTTTACTTCACTTAATATGATCTTTTCTAAGTCTTTCCATTTCCTAACAAATGGGGCAATGTCATTCTTTCTGACAGCAGCATAGAATTCCATTGTGTACAAATACCACATCTTGTTGATCCACTCATCAACTGAGGGACATCTAGGTTGGTTCCATATCTTTGCTATGATAAATAGTGCTGCAATGAATATTGTTGTGCTGGTGGATTTAGTATGTCTTTGTTTCTGGATGATTGGGTAAATGCCAAGTAGTGGAATTGCTGGGTCATAGAGGAGCTCTATGTTTAGTCTTTTGAGGAACTGCCATATTGCTTTCCATAGTGGTTGAACGAGTTTGCACTCCCACCAACAGTGTAGTAGTGATCCCTCCTGGCCACATCCCCTCCAGCATCTGTTGTTATTAGATTTCTTTATCCTGGCCATTCTAACTGGACTGAGGTGGAATCTTAGAGTTGTTTTGATTTGCATTTCTTTTATGACCAGAGATGTTGAGCATTTCTTCAAGTGTCTATAGGCCATTTTTGTTTCTTCTTCAGAGAAGACTCTCTTTAAGTCTTTGGCCCATCTTTTAATGGGATGGTTGTTACTTTGGAGATTAGTTTTGGAGTGATTCAATTTTTTGAGCTGTTGATATATTTTAGATATGAGGCCTTTGTCTGTTGTATGGTTGGTGAAGATCTTCTCCTACTCTGTAGCCTTCCTATTTAGTTTACTAGCTATGTCCTTTGCCATACAGAAGCTCTGCAGTTTAATGCAGTCCCACTTATCCAGCCTTTCTCTGATTTGTTGTGATTCTTGGTCCTTATTAAGAAAGTTTTGACCTGTGCCAAAGAGGCCTAGTGTGTCTCCTATTCCTTCTTGTAAAGTTTTCAGAGTGTCAGCTTTTACCTCCAGGTCTTGATCCATTTGGAGTTAATTCTAATGCGGGGTGACAAAGAAGGATCCAACTTTAGTTTTCTTCATGTGTTTAACCAGTTCTGCCAGCACCACTTGTTGAAGAGGCTGTCTTTCTTCAATTCTATTTTTTTTTTTGGCTCCCTTGTCAAAGATTAGGTGGCCATAGGTCTGTGGTTTAATATTTGGGTCTTCAGTTCTATTCCATTGGTCTTCAGGCCTGTTCTTGTGCCAGTACCAAGCTGTTTTGAGAATTATAGCTCTGTAATAGAGTCTAAAGTTTGGTATTGAAATTTCTCCTGCACTGTTCTTTCTGCTAAGAAGTGTTTTTGCTATACGGGGTCTTTTATTATTCCATATGAAATTTTGGATTGACTCTTCTATTTCTTTAAAGAATGACATTGGGATATTGATGGGTATTGCGTTGAATTTGTAGATAGCCCTTGGCAAGATTGTCATTTTCACAATATTGATTCTTCCAATCCAGGAGCATGGGAGGTTTTTCCATTTCCTCAGTTCTGCTTTAATTTCCTTTTTTAGCATTGTAAAGTTTTCATCAAAAAGGTCCTTTACATTCTTAGTTAATTCCTAGGTACTTTATTTTCTTTGAGGCTATTGCAAAAGGAGTTGCTTTCCTGATTGTTGCCTCATTCCTCTCACTGTTGGCGTAGAGGAAGGCAGTTGATTTTTGAGGGTTAATTTTATACCCTGCTACCCTTCCAAAGTTTTGAATCAGCTCAAGGAGCTTGGGCATAGAGTCTATAGGATTCTTTAAATACAGGATCATGTCATCTGCAAAGAGGGAAAGTTTTACTTCCTCTTTCCCTATTTGGATCCGCTTTATGCTTGCTTCTTGCCTTATTGCACTGGCTAGGAATTCTAATACTATGTTAAAGGGGAGTGGAGAAAGTGGGCATCCTTGTCTCATTCCTGATTTTAGAGGGAATGGTTTTAGCTTTTCACCGTTAAGTATAATAGTAGCTGTGGGTTTGTCGTACACAGCCTTTATTATATTGAGGAATCTTCCATGGATTCCTAGTTTCTCCAGAGTTTTAACATAAAGGGGTGTTGGATGTCAAATGCATTTTCTGCATCTATTGAGACAATCATGTGATTTTTGTCCCTGCTCCTGTTGATGTGTTGAATTATATTAATTGATTTGCGTATGTTGAACCAGCTTTGCCTCCCTGTGATGAATCCTGTTTGATCATAGTGTATAATTTTTTTGATGAGTTGTTGTAGACGGTTGGCCAGTATTTTGTTGAGAAGTTTTGCATTGATGTTCATCAAAGAAATAGGTCTATAGTTCTCTTTCTTTGATGAATCTCTGTCTGGTTTGGGGATGAGGGTTATACTGGCTTTATAGAATGAGTTTGGTAAAGAGCCTTCATTTTCAATTTTGTTGAAGAGCTTGAGGAGTATTGGTGTGAGCTCTGCTTTGAAAACCTTATAGAATTGAGCTGTGAATCCATCTGGCCCTAGGCTTTTCTTAGGTGGAAGTTCTCTAATTGCCATTTCTATTTCAGTGCTTGAAATAGTCCTGTTTAGTTGGGTTAGTTTTTCTTGGTTCAGTGTGGGTATGTTAATATTGGCTAGGCATTCGTCCATTTCTTCTAGATTCTCAAATTTGTTGGCATAAAGGTTTGAGAAGTATTCCCTCATGATATTCTGGATCTTGGTAATTTCTGTTGTGATATTACCATTTTTCGTCTGTGATTTTGTTTATTTCGGTATGCTTCCTTCTTTTTTTGGTAAGATTTGCTAAGGGCTTGTCAATTTTGTTAATTCTTTCAAAGAACCAACTCCTTGTTTTGATTCTTTCTATAGTTTTTTTTTGGATTCCAATTCATTGAATTCTGCTTTGATTTTAATAATTTGCTTCCTTCTAGTGGGATTAGGGTTGGTTTGTTGCTCTTTTTCCAGGAGCTTAAGGTGACACATTAAATTGTTAGTTTGCAATTTTTCCAATTTGTTATTGTAGGCACTCAGAGCTATGAATTTTCCTCTGAGTACTGCCTTTGCTGTGTCCCAAAGGAGCTGGTATTTTGTGTGCTCCTTATTGTTAAATTTCATAAACTGTTGGATTTCTGTTCTGATCTCTTCGATGACCCATTGGTGATTCAACAATGTGTTGTTTAATCTCCATGAGTTACAGGATTTTCGTTGGTGGAGTTGTGTGTTCAGTTCCAATTTGATGCCCTTGTGGTCTGAGAGAGTGTAGGAAATAATTTCAGTGTTTCTGAATCAGTCCAGGTTTGTTTTATGGCCTAAAATGTGGTCTATTTTGGAAAATATTCCATATATTGTGTTGTTGCTGGGTGGAATAATCTGCAGATGTCTGTTAGATCTAGTTGGTCTATGTAATTGTTCAATTCTAAGGTTCCTCTGTTGAGTTTTTGCCCTGTTGATCTGTCCAAAGGTGAGAGTGGTGTGTTAACGTCACCAACAATCACTGTGTTTTGATCTATGTATGGTTTCAGTGAAAGTAAAGTTTGCTTGATGAAGTTCGAAGCTCCGGGATTCAGTGTGTAGATATTTAGGATCGTTATGTCTTCCTGGAGGAAAGATCCCTTTAGTAGTATGTAGTAATGTTCTTTGTCTTTTCTCACTAATTTTAGTTTGAAATGTTTTATCTGATATGAGGATGGCAACTCCAGCCTGTTTATGGGGGCCGTTAGCTTGGTAGAGTTTATTCCAACCTCTCATTTTCAAAAGGTGTTTGTTTTTTTGGGTAAGATGTGTCTCTTGAAGACAGCAAAACGATGGATCCTGTTTTTTGATCCAACTAGATAATCTATGCCGTTTAATTGGAGAGTTAAGTCCATTGATATTGAGAGTCAGGATTGAGAAATTATTAGTTCCTGCCATTTTTACAAGCTTTCATTAGAGCCTGTGTCTTGATAGTTTTTGTGGTACTTAGATGTTATGAGTTTTAGGTGCCATGTCTTTCTCTGTATTACATTTGTGTTGGTTTTCCATGTGTAGAACATCTTTGAGAATTTTCTGTAGTGTTGGTTTTGTTGCTACATAATGTTGAAGCTTTTCCTTGGAATGGAATGTTTTTATTGTTCCCTCAGTTATGAATGAGAGCTTAGCTGGGTACAGTATTCTTGGCTGGTAGTTATTTGACTTCAGGGCATGGTATATATCGTTCCAATCACTTCTTGCTTGCATGGTCTCTGCTGAGAAATCTGGGGTTATTCTGATTGGTTTGCCTTTATAGGTGATTGTTCTCTTCTCCCTGACTGCTTTTAGGATCCTATCTTTGGCCTCTATTGTTCCAGTTCGGATTATAATGTGGCGGTGGGATGTCCTTTTCTGGTCAGGTCTGTTTGGGGTTCTAAAGGCTTCTTGTATCTGGATGGGCCTGCCCTTCTGGATATTTGGGAAGTTCTCTGAGATGATTCCCTGAAGTATATTTCCAATACCATTGACCTCTTTCTCTAGACCCTCCTCAGTACCAATTAGCCTTAAATTAGGCTTCCTAATTGTATCTTGGACCTCCTGTAGCATTTTCCCATATTTCCTAGATTTGAATTGACTCATTTTCTGTTCTTTTTCTACAACAACTAAATTATCTTCAACTCTGGAAATTCTCTCTTCTGAATTGTCTAACCTGCTATCAAAGCTATTTACTTTATTCTTCATCTCCCTTGCTTCTAATTGCTCATTTTTGATGCCTTGCATCTCTTGTTTTAGATCATGTATGGATTTCTTTAGCTCCTTGATTTCCTTGATTTGAGTGGTTAGCTCAGCAGCTTTATTCTCTTTGGACATTGGTTGGAGTTCAGTCACCTTTTTGTTTGTGGATTCTATAAATTCATCCATTTTTTCTTTGAAAAACCTTTATTATGGCCTCCTTTATGGCTTCCCCTTTTTCACTTATCACCTTGTTTATGGTTTCCTCTTGTTTAGCTGTGGCTTCCTCCCTTATCTCTTTATGTTTTCACATTTTTCATTAATGATGTTTATCAGTTGCATTTGTTTAGCACTTGGAAGGCTCTCCTCTAGATTTGCCACTGACTGCTCCATTGCCTGTTTATGTTGGGTGGGAGATGCTATTTCTTGATTTGACATTTTTCTTTAGTTTCTTGTTCTGCCCATTTGAGGATGGGAGCAAGATTAATACTAAACAAGATTATAATTTTTCAGATATAACCAACCTAGACCTTTTTATTTGGCTGACAATAGATATTAGCTCTTTTAGGTTGGTAAAAACACTCTCTCTTTCTTTTTGTACACTTACATACAAATCTAGTACAATCACAGATGACCAATTTATGACCAAAACAATAAGCCCCTCAATCTAATCTCTATTGTATTTAAGTCCCTCTGGACCTAGAGTATAATTGAACACCTAGATACACAGCATTGCTCAACAACCATCAAATGTAGATCCATGCAGCATAAGAGTTGAAGGATGAACAGAGGACCAGAGATAGAAAAATAATTTGAAAGATGACAAGGGAGGTAGGAAAAGAATAATACAGGAGTGTAAGAATATTATAGTAATGAAGAAAGGGTATTGTGTAAGGATAACTGACCTACGGTGATAGACAGGTAGAGTATTTGTGTAGAAAGTTTAGGTGAACTTAGATAAAACTTATGAAAATAAGAAGAGTAATAAGAAGAATATATAGAGAAAAGAGAGAGGTTGATATAGGAGATTTCAATGATACCAATTTAAGAACGAAAAGAAAAAAAAAGAAAAAAGAAACAAACAGCAACAAAATAAAAGAAAACAGAACACACACACACACACACACACACACACACACACACACAAAACGAAAACAAAAACAAAAAGAAAAACAAAAAAAGAAAGAAAAAAGGTGGGGGGAGATTCCTCACTGTTCTGAGTTCTTGCCCAAGAGATACTAGTGTTGAGAACCCAGATTTTAAAAAGCAGGTGACTGTATCAATATGGATATCATTTTTGTTCAAACTGTGCCCAGAGCTCTCACTGTTTCTAGGAACGACCACAGTGACAGCAGGATTGCGGGAAAAGAGAGGAGAAAAAAAGAAGAAAAGAAAAGAAAAAAGGAATGAATCATAACATTAGAAAAAAAAGGTGTAGGTTAAATGGCAACGAGAAAAATATGAACATTCATTTAAAAATGCAAATGAAATGGGGTAAACAAAATAAAAAAAGGGTATTCTTCAGGTTTTTTTCTTTTTTTTGGTGGGGGGAGAGGTTAGGAAATTTGTGTCTCCACTAAATTTGGGATCTAAACACTTCACAACGTCTTTTTCTCTTGTGATTTGGCTCTGCGGTTTTTCGGGTCAGATTGCTTGTTTGGTAAAACAAAGTTGAAAGATCCTCGGGCGGCTTTGTTTACCAGGTCTGTGGGCAGCGCAGGGGGATGGACTTCAGCAGCAGCACTGGGACTGGATTTCTGGCTATGGGATCTCTGGGAAATCCTTTGCCAGTAAGAAAGATGGCGCTGTCAGCAACACCTCTCAGGCTCCAATTGCTTTGGCCTGGGTCGTTGCCAGCAGTGGAGATGTCGCCGCTCTCAGCTGGTGGAGGAGGGGCTCCCTGCCAATGCCGTTCCAGAGGCAGAAGTGGAAACATCTCGGAGCTACTCACAAATTGCTGGATTGTCCGATTCCGTGAAGCTGGCAGGTCCGTGCACGCCAGGTGTCGGCTCTGGGCTCGTGCAGCTCTGTGTGGCTCTGTCTGCAGCCGGCGGGTCTGCGCTGCTGTGGAGACAGCGCTTTCTCTGCTCTGATTCAGAAGAGCCTTTGTCTCCCAGCCGCTCTGCGGCAGAGCCCCACGCTCTGTTTTTGCGCTGGTATTCTTCCTTTTTTTCCTTTTTTCCTCTCTGCCTGAGTTCTCTGTGGTCCTAAAGCTTACTTAGGATCAATTTCTGGTAGAGGACTGTCTCCTGCACTGCCGGTACATGAATCTTGGCAGGAGCTCAGTACGTCTCACCCCGAACCGCCGCCATCTTCCGCCGAATCTCCTACACTTTTTTATTTTATTTTTTATTGTTGGGGTAATGTAGAGAGAGGTTATAGTTACATTTGCCACGTAGTAGGTGCAATACTTCTCACACATTGATGCCCCTTCTCATGTTTTTGTCCCATTTTCCTTCACTCACCCCCTCTCAATCATCTTGTTTTCACCCCTTCCCTTTTCTATTTCAAGTAAACAAATAACCATATATACAATATACCAGGTAATAAAGTCAGATACAGTAACGATATGAACAAAAAAAAGAGAGGAGAAATAACAGTACATTAAGAACAACAGTCACACAAGATAAAGCTCTTGTTTCCATATCCTAGAGATCCTTTCATTTAGTCTCATCCTATATGACCTTATGTACCTAGGTTCTGAGCTATTATAATCCTCTGCTAGGAGAGTCTTAGATGTGTACTAATTATTACAAATGAGGGAAACCATTGAGCCTATGTTCCTCTGGGTCTGGCTGATTTCATTTAATATGATTTTTTCTAAGTCTTTCCATTTCCTTATAAAAGAGGTGACGTCGTTCTTTCTGATGGCAGCATAGAGTTCCATTGTGTATAAGTATTAAAGCATGTTCTTTTCTGACTTGGATTCATTGAATGGTTACATATTTTGGTGCTGTGACTCAGACTGGCCATTCAGGTTACAGATGAGCCCCTCAGATCTGAAAATTGTCTATGTGAAGCCCCTCTGAGCTTCCTTTGGAAAGTTTTAACATTTGCATTAGAAAATAGAAAGAGAGGAAACAACAATAACAAAAGCTCTTCCCTGTAGGGCTTAAAAGTCATTTCAAGTGACTATCCTTTGGTATGCAGGCCTGTTCTTGGGTGCTAGGATATGTCAGTGAAGAAACCAGACATAGAATGTGCCTTCTGGGTGGGGAAAGCTCACAAGAGCTGCCACCTTGATTGATTGTTCTGGTCCTAGGAGATGAGAACAAGGAAGAGGATTCCTTCCCTGATCCTTCCACTCTCCTAGAAGTCCTTGCCCAGTTATGCTCACTCTTTGCCTTTCTAAGTAATTTCAGCATTGAGAGCCAGCTTGAAGATTCTGGGCATGCTGAAGAGAACAGGACCAGTGGTGGAAATAGTAGGATGATCATAAATATTGTTCAGTGCTATTGTGGCAAGTAATGAAAATGTTAACTCTTTTGAACCTTGTTCTAAAACTTCCACTTGCTGGTGATGTCAATAAATCCATGAAAGATGTAGTTTGTTCATCAGCTGCAGTGGCTGCAGTGAGTCAGCCATCATCTGTGTTTCCCCTAATTCTAGCATCACAGAGAACATGGTGCAACCCCTGTCAGAACCAAAAATTAAATGAAAAGATACTGCACCCTCACAAAATTGGTGGCCTAAATAGTTGTTGGCTGGTGGCTCCAGATATGACTGGCCAGGGAAAGGTCCCTGTTCTTTCATATTCATTTGGAAGAAACAGTAGGCACTGACACTTGAACTTCCTGGTACTGTCCAAACAGACACAGCCCCCAAACCACCAGACCACAGGCTGGAAAATATTTGATCCCTATTTAGTTACCTAATAGGCTACAGAACAAGCCATTGTCACAAATCCTACCATTGCTATTCTTTCCCATGAACTGGGATCCTGGGGCAGAATCACGTATCATTGCTAAGAGGTTCCAACCCTTCCACTCTTTTCCAGGCCCAACATCACAGAAGACAAGAGAAAGCTCTTACCATCCTTGAGTACAAACACATTATTGCTTATTTCTTCCTTCAGCTTCTAGATAATTTTGTATTAAAAAATGGTGCCACTTACCTTTGCAGTCAATTCCTCCTTTTTCAATAAATATTCTGATTCTTGTTTTCCCTTGAGTTTTCTTTTGTTGTCTATCCATTTTCTTTGAATGGCTATTTCTTCTCTCTTCTTCTTGACTTCATTACAGGTCTCATTTACGAAAACACTGACCACAGTTTTTTCTTCCATGGTGTGGTTGAGTCTCAGGACTAATTCTTGATGCCGCTTTGCCATCTCTTCTTGCCTTTCACTAAGCGGAAAGAATGACCTTGAAAAGGATTGCACTTGGGAAAGGAATATGAAGTCTGATGAGGCGAATTCTCATAAAAAGGGAAATGGTATGGGATGTTTATTTTCTAGTGTGTTTCTGCTGATCTGAACTTGATCAAAATGAAGACAGAACATAGGACAAGAATCAATCTAGTCCTTCTGTTTCCTCTCACCCACTCATCCACACACACTAGGTAGTAACTGCAGGATATTTTGGATCGAGTGACTCAAAAGTAACTTTGGACAGGTGAGTGGGATTTGGACAGATGAATTCTGTGCTATGCATCACCCTCATATGGGTCTTATTCCAAGATATGTCATTAAGGAAAAATGCGATATTAATGTTATCACATCTCTAGCCACATTGCAGCTGTGGCTTTTTATGGTGGGTCCAAGACAAAGCTGTTTTTCTAGACAAACCTGCTACAAAGCTAACTTGAACCTTCTTACCTTCTCAGTCTAACACAAGAGCCATTTATTTACCTCACACATTCATTGCTGTCCACACCTAGTTAAGATCTTGACTTTGGAAGAAGTATCTAACCCAAAATTTAACTATAAAATGATTTGAAGAGGGGACAATAGTGTTATCTCTTCATTTTACTTTTTAAAGCTCTTATAATATAAAGGACCTTTTCCTTTTATATGGTTCCCAAGATTAAAAAGTTAATTGTGTTTGTGTGTGGGGGTGGACCTGAAATCTCAGAAAAAAATGCAAAAAGGCTGTGGGGAAATTTATTTTTCAGAGGAAGAGACACTCACCACCCATCAGAGTTTGTGGGTACCTTGACCATACATTTTTCTTGGAGAAACAGAGGCAACAAATGGCAATAGTTTGATGACACTAGCTCTGTTTACAATTTGCCTTTCCCAAAAGACTTGTCTAGCTGATATGGTGATCCACAGTCTGTCACCCCAGCTATTCAGGAGGTAAGATAGGGAGGAATGTATTTCCAATCCAGCCAGGCAAAAAGTGAAATTCCATCTCAATCAAAAAGCTGAATATGGTGATTTGGTTACATGAGATATAGAGGTAGAAGTATCTCAGTCTGAGATTAGCCCCAGACAAAACATGGAATAATGTCTGAAAATATAATGAAAGCAAAAATCTCTGAGGGTGTGTCTTAATGGAGAGAGAATTTGCCTAGCAGGAAGGCCCTGCGTTCAAAACCCATTTGAGAGAAGGATGGGAGAGGAGGGAAAGAGAGATAGAAAAATAGAGAGGAAAAAATAAAGAAGGAAAGGAAAGAGGGAAGGAAGGGAAGAGGGAAGGAAGGAAGGCAAAAGAAAAGAAAGAAAGAAAAGATAGGAAGAAAGCAAAACATAGAAACTTTGGGAGATGGATTTGTTTGCAGCACTGCTTCTCCAAGTTGGATCAGGGCCTGCAGCATTAGTGTCCCCTGGGAACTTGTCAGAAATATAGATTCTTGTCCCTGCCCTACAAGCCCTCCAGGTGATTCTGATGCTCCCTTGGGTTTGAGGGTTCCAGGAGAATAGAAGTGTGATGTTGCTTGCTGTGGATATCCACCAGGGGATCCTTAGCTGCGTGGTAGTTTAGAAATACTTGACCTCACTTAAGTGCTCTCTTGCAACTATGGCTAGCATGGGCCTTGTACAGCTCTGCATTGGTGATTCCTAACATGGGTTCAAATAGTGTTGCTCAGACTTCGGAAACTGGGGATTTTCTCTTCCATGGAGCCTCTCCAGGACAAGTAATTCTGAGGACCTGGTTTGCAAGACCAGGGTTTGGGATTTCCTCTGGATTTCCAATGCTTTGATGTCGTGGACACTAAACAAGCTTCTACCTATTTTAGCTTTCAAAGAGTCTATTTCCCCTATAATGAATGTTTCTTGAAGATTTCTCGCTGTGGAAAAACTAACATTATGGCATTTGTGCATTAGGCTTGCAGATTTGCTCACAGTGCTAAGATATCCAACGAGTTTATTGCTTCTTTCAGAATATATGTTTGTCTCATGATGTGGGTGTTTTCTATTTTACAGATTTGGGAGCAAATGAGGCCAAGTGGCAACAATGTAGCCTACCACAGCATAGCTCAGAAATAAAGGGAAGGACTCTAAGAGCTGTCAGACCTGGAGCTCCAGACAATCACATAACTTATCTCATTAAATTATAGATTAAAATCTGTGCCTCTCTCCTAAAAACCCATCCTCAGCACTCCAGAAGATAAATAGCAATGTTTTGGAGGCACCAAACTGAACAGACCTGGCTTGACACACATTTACAATGTAATCATAACAAAAGATCGTCTTTAGAGTGGGAGAGGGTGTAAATTTAATACCACAACAAATGGATGCTAAAACCATTGAAAGATCATCTCCTAGCTGGGCATTTGGCCTAGTGGTAGATAAGAGTGCTTGCCTAGCATGCACAAGGACCCGGGTTCGAAAAAAAAGCTGGAAGTGATGCTGTGGCTCAAGTGGTAGAGCTCTAGCCTTGAGAAAAGTCCAAGGACAGTGCTCAAGCCCTGAGTTCAAGCCCCATAACTGGCAAAACAAAATCATCTTCTTCTACTATGAGAGATGACCTTTCAAGTATTATGAGGTTTTTCCAAGTCTGCTGAGAAATGGAATTGCTTCTGAAATGGCACAGGTTCTTAGGCTGCAGTAGTTGGAGAGTTCTGCTCTCCTTAGTCCCTTTGTCAGTCTGGATCAACTTCTACAACTCATCCCCATCTTTGAACTTACCAGTTCAGCTAAGAAGGCAAAGCCCTTACCAGAGTTTATCCACTCTAGCCTCAGGCCCCTAGTCTCAGGTATACTGAATTATAAAATACATACTGTAGAGATTCATTAACATCATTCAGATCCTGTATGCTCTTCTTTAGACACATTATTTCGTTATCCATGTTACCAATTTTCTTTACAATTTCTTTCGTTTCAGCAAGATTTAACTTGCGGGCATCTTTGACACATTCTTAAAAGCAAGAGGAAATGTTATTTATTAAGAGTACATTAGTAGATGTTTTGCAAATCTCAAAAAAATTCTTTCTTGTAGTATTTTTAAAAATTACCTTTCTGGATCAGGCACCTCTACCTTCTCACTTTGGTCCCTCTCAATCTTGCCTATTTTTCTCCTTGGTAATTTCTGATTTCTACTGCAGTCTAAGAGCACCTGATTCTCATCTGGCCTTGTGCTTCCCATTTCTTGCTTGAGACTCGTTGCTTCTGGGATGAGATGTGTGTATGTGTGCGTGCTAGTATAATACTAAACTGAGGGCCTTGCACTCTCTTGTGGCTTTTCTACTCAAAGCTGGTACTCTCGAAATGGAGCTAACACCTCCATTTCTAGCTCTTTGCCTATGAATTGAAGAGTCTCACAGACTTGCCTGCCCAGGCTGCCTTTGAACTGTGATCCTCAGATCTCAGCTTCCTGAGTAGCTGGGATCACATGCTTGGCTTGCATTATGGATTTCTTTAGATACCATATCCATTTACCTCATAACCAGGAAGTATAGGAAGTGAGAAGAGAAAAATCTTCCTGATAGATGGCGTTGTAAGAAGAGGTAATGCTGTCTCACAGGTATGTTCTCACCATTAATAAGTTCTAACTGGCAGAAGCTAACATCATCATGGACTTCATACTGGCTCTCCCTTCGCCCCTGCCTTGGTCTCCTCACCTTTCTTTTGGGATTACATTCCCTAAAACTTATTTGTGGGAAAAAAAAACCTATTGCCTCAAACTCTCTTTCCTGAAGTTAGTATTAGAAAACTAGTGATTCATAGATTTAACAAGCAGTGTAATCACAGAGGATTTCAGGGGATTACCTAGCACATGATAACCCTTTATCAGTACACCTGGAATTCTAAACACTTGTTTAGATAGGTGCAAGACAATTTCTTCTCCTTCTTTCTGTTTCTTTTTTATAAGCTAATATAATCTAGTATTTTGTCCTTCTAAAATATTAGAGCAACAAATGTATGGAAATTGTTTTGGGAAGACAGGAAGGGGAAAAGGTAAGATTAATTGAAATATATTGTAAACGTGTGAAAATGTAACAACAACCCCTCCATCACTAATATAAATGAAATAAAATGGTTTTTTCCCTTTGTTTAAATAGACCACATTATGGAAAATAAAGTAAAATGATCAAAGGTAATAAAATGGAAGTGCTTTTAGTGCTGTCTTTAGTGTAGACTCTTCTAAGCCTTACTTTTTCTAGGCACAGGTAGCTTGTGGATTTTCTGTCACATTAAACTAACGCCAAACATATTGTTTGATCATATACCGCATCATTCAGAGTGTACTTAGGAGACAGAGATCTCATAGAAACGGATCAGAAGTTTATTATATACGACATCTACGTGCAACAGAAGACTAGATAGATAACAAGGGAACAGAGAGAAAGAAGTTAGGAGAATTCAGTCCTAAAGGACTGAGGAATAATAAGAGGTAGGAAGAGCAGCTGCCACCCCCGTGGCCAGGATAGAGTTCTAGAAGGCAGCATCTCCAGCCTGACAGGTAGGCTTCACTGGAGAAGGCTGTGGTTCACTCCACAGCAAAAAGGTGTAAGAAATTCTGTGCTGGTAGAATTTCCTACAAGTCTGCCCTCTGAAGTGTTGGGGCTTTTTGTCTGCACACAGGTGCCACACTTCCAAAGTCATGGTAGCACTACCCAACGAAGTGTAAGGGAAGCTCCTTACACTTGGTGTAAGGTTTGTCTTTGTGACCCTATACCAAAAAGTACGGCTGGCACTGCAGACCATGGGGTTGCTGCAGAATCCTGGCCTCTCAAAGCCGCCTTGAGCGCTCTAGTGCCCTCTACAGACACCAGTGGGAAAAGAAAAATAAAGATGCATTTGAACTGCAATCGGTTTTTATAGTTTTGTTTCTCAGAGGTCTGTATAAGCAGAGTAAAGACACAAGTCACGAGATGGAGGAAAAATATTTGTATATCTAATAAAGGGTTACCATCTGGCATACAAGAAGAATTACTACAACTCAGTAACAATAATGACACCACAAAGTCCAATGAAAGGATGAACAAAGGATCTGAATAAACATTTCTCCAAAGAAGATATACTAATAGCCCATAAGGTCAGCAAAGAATGTTCAACATCACGAAACAGTGGGAAAATACAAATTAAAACTACAAAATGGCTCCAGCCCATGCTTAATGAAAATTAAAACAATGCGGGAAGTAACAAGCGTTAACAAGGGTATGGTAAAACTAGAATCCCTTTGTACTGCTGCTGGCCCTGCAAAATGGTGCGGTCTCTTGCAAAACACTAAATGCTGGTTCCTTGAGAAGTGAATTCAGAATTATTGTACAATCTAGTCATTGCATTTCTGCAGATAAATCCAAAAGAACTTGAAAGTAGAGCCTCAAAATAGACATTTGTTATCTAGTATTATCCATAATTGTAGAAGAATCAACATATCCACCAGGCAGGGCTAGGTAAGCAGTGTGGGTGGTGGAAAGTACTTGTAATGGAATATTAATCACCTTTAAGAGGAAGGAAGTTCTGAAACATGCCACAGTATGAGTGAACCTGGAAGACATTATGCTTAAGTGAAATAAGCAAGTCACAAAAGGACAAACATTGAATTACCTTGCTTAGATTAAGTACCTAGAGTCTCTGAAATCACAGAATAGATGGTTAAGTTACCCAAGCTGTCCACTTTAATTGTATAAATATCACTTTGGGATAGGCTAATCCATATATCTTTAGTCTATATAGGCACCAAATGATTTAAATTTCTATATAGAGTATGTTGGGGGTTTTTTCATAAAAATAGAAGGAAAACAAGTTCAATCATATGCTGTTTTAAGTAATCTTTCTAGTTGCATTTATCTAAGTGACAAAGTACTTGGTAAAAGTACTGGGTTCTATTTTCATAGGAAATAAACTCAGCCTTTACAGCTGATAACCTCAGAAATACCTTCCATTTCCCTGTGAAAGATGGCAGGCACAGACTCCAGCAGAAAGTAGAGCCTGCTCAACTCCATACTCTCAATTTCCAAAAGATAAATCATGTGTTTTCTCATTTCTTCCTGAAAAAAAGTTAAGTTACATTTAAACAAAATAATGTACCAAAATAATGAGTAGTCACCTAAATGGACCTCTATAAGTATTTTCTAGGATCTAATTTTCACTAAACATTGTCTACCATTATTTATTTATTTATTTATTTATTTATTTATTTATTTATTTATTTATTTATTTTGCCAGTCCTGGGCTTGAGCTCAGAGCATGAGCACTGTCCTTGGACTTTCTCAAGACTAGAGCTCTACCACTTGAGCCTCAGCACCACTTCTGGCTTTTTTCTATGTATGTGGTACCGAGGAATCGAACCTGGGTATTCGCGCATGCTAGGCAAGTACTCTACCACTAGGCCAGATCCCCGGCCCATCTACCATTATTTTTTATTGGAATAAAAAGAACATATTCTATAGCCAGTTTTCGAGGTCTTGTTGTTTATTTTTAAAATTCCTGCTTTTTTCTAGTTAGTAATCTTCCTGGTATGTGTGCCTCTTATATGATGTTTCAATTAGTTTAAAAAGAGATATCCCCACAGGAAGGGTAACATTAAAAAGGAAAGCCATTGCTAAAAAACTGAAAATTTCCTATAAAAAATCTATTTAGGTATAGGAAAATAGGTTTCTTATTCATACCTACAAACCCAAACAAGTCAGATGAGAAGATCAATTCATTTGTTTACGTGAGTTCCATTTTAAAAAGGAAAAAAGCCATTCAAAAATTAATCAGTAAAAGAAATGAATCATCTCTTATATAAAATGTGATAATAGCTACTGTTATTTTATGACATCAATGTATTTTATTTACTAAAACAGTTACAGCTGGTTGCTAGTGGCTCACATCTGATCCTAGCTACTCAGGATGCTGTAATCTGAGGTTGGCAGTTCCAAGCCAGACCAGGCAGGAAAGTTTGTGAGACTCTTTTATCCAACTAGCCACCAAAAAGACAGCAGTGGAATTGTGGCCCAAGCTGTAGAGTGCTTGCTGTGAGCAAAAAAGGTCAGGGTCCGCACCCAAGCCCTGAGTTCAAATCCCAGGACTGGCATGCACACACACACACACACACACATTATTGCACAATTAATTGTATGTACATTATGATTATTTTTCTTAAAAAATAAAATTCATCTGAGCACAGTGGCTCATGCCTACAATCTCAGTAGGGAAGTAGAAATTGGGTGAACCATGGTTCCAAAGCCAGTTAGCAAGACCCCATTTTATCTTTTTTTTTTTTCCTTCTCCTTTCCTTTTCTTTCCTCCAGTCCTGGGCATGAGCTCAGGGCCTGAGCACTGTCCCCGGACCTCCTCAAGACTAGAGCTCCACCACCCGAGCCTCAGCACCATTCCCAGTCTTTTTTTTTTTTTTAATGTATGTGGTACCAAGGAATCGAACCCAGGTCCCTGCGCATGACAGGCAAGTCCTCTACCACCAGGTCAAACTCCCAGCAGAACTAGAGGCCAGTCCCATGCAAAAGCTCATCTATTTGGAAGCAAACAAACAAACAAAAAAACCCTTAAGCTTATATGGTAGATGACCTACATTGCTAGCACAAGGCTGAGTTCATACTGTACTGCCAGAAGAATAAAGCTTAACATAAGCATCATGTATACTGTGACAGTAAAATGATGTTCATTAAATATTTTTTTATTATGCAAGAGGTCTCAATTGAGTAGGATCATGAAGTACAACTATGTACTATACATTCATGACTACATAAGGTAAAATATCAAATGGTAAGATTTTTTTGGAATTTTTTTATTTAAAGAATTTATTAACATTGATTTTTACATCATATTTAAGTGACGTGTTTAACACACACGTATTCAAGAAGGGAATCTCTATTCAAGTGGTAAGATTTTTATCTGCAATCTATGGACTCAACTCACATACTTGACAGTTTATATGACTACATGGTCAGATCTAGAACATGTAATAGACAGTTGGTATTTTCAAATCAAATGAAAATTTTACTATTTTGATCCTGCTGATAAATTCTTGGAGACATCATCCAGACATGAAAAACATGTCTGTGATACCTCAGAAGGAAATTAAATTTTTTTCTTAAATATGTTTTGGACAGGAGCTACATTACAATTGAAAGGAGTTCTGTTGTTCTCGTGAATACTACGACTACTTCAGTGGAGTGGACAGATGTCAAATGAACTTTTATCTGCTGCTTAGAGAAAACTGTATTAAGCGCCATGTATGTGATTTTTATTATTTACTTATTTTTGTCCATTGAGGGGTTTGAACTCAGGGTCTGGATGCTGTCCTTGAGCTTCTTTTGTGTTCTACCATTGAGCACCACTTCCAGGTTTTGAGTGACTCATTGGAGATGAGTCCTATTCTTCCTGGCTGCTCCTCAGATCTCAGGCTTCTGAGTAATTAGGATTATAGGCACACACCACCAGTGTCTGGCTGCAGGTGATATTTAAAATCACCAGTTTGTTGTGGTTGGATGGTGGTTGTTGGGTGAGTGGTTGACTGGTTGTTGGTTGGTAATAGTGTTTTGTTTTTTTTGTTTTTGCCAGTCCTGAGGGCTTGAACTCAGGGCCTGGTCATCATCCTTGGGGCTTTCTCAAGGCTATCGCTCTACCACTTGAGCCACAGCACCACTTCTGGCTTTTTCTGTGTATGTGGTACCAAGGAAACAAACCCAGGGCTTTGTGCATGCGAGGGAGCACTACCACTAGACCATGTTCCTGGACCTAACAGTGGTTTTTGTCGGTTGTTGGTTGGTTGATTGGTTAATTGATTGATTCGAAGAATTGGTTACATCTTAGTATGTAGGCATTTACCACTTGGTCTTTCCACTAAGGCCTTTTATTGCCCCTATTGCTTACTAAGCACACTTGTCCTCATCCTCAGCCCAGCACCCTTATTTCACTTACAACCTAGAAAAGTAGGCAACATTCTCTACCGATGGAAATACTTTGTAAGTTGAAAGAAAAATATTTTTAACTCAAGGCAAATAGTTTGCCTATTCACCTATTAAAGTAAGTTGAACAAAATTAGTGCCAAGTTTAGGTTTTTAAAAGATTAAATGAATTATTGAAAAAAGATAGCTTTGACAGATAACACAGTAAATGATGGAAAAAGTAGCTACAATAGACAATACAATACCAATTTTTTAACAGCTACAGCAATATCCTTAAGAAAGATCCTAACTTCGTCATCACATTTGAAATAGTCATTTTCCAGAGATTTTTCTAAAAAGAAAAGAGATTAGAAAATTAGATCTTTTCTCTATTCAAATCCTATTTAACCCTTTATATTCTGGTTCAAATACTAGAATTACATCTATTTCTAAGTGTATTGTACTTTATGTGAACTTCATTGGTACTTGCCATTTTCTACTTCCTAGTATTCTAATTTAGATAAGCATTTTATGCTTTTTTGGAGACAAACTCCTCTTTGCAAAAGTTTTGGCAGAAAGAATATGAATAAGATAGGACAATAATATTGACACTTATAAGAGGGTTAAATCTAATATGGCTATAAGGTAGGTTTGGTTAGGTATGATTCTGTATGTATACACACATACTAAATATAAAGTAATACTGTGTTATGCCACACACATCAGATAAACTGTTAAAAAGCCATTGTTATTTTTACTCCCATGCAAAAATCTGACACATGGAATGGGCTTGCATATATGTAAAACTGGAAATTGTGAAGAATTTGTTTCCATCACTAGCGCTCTCTCTCTCTCTCTCTCTCTCTCTCTCTCTGGATATATAATATATATATATATATATATATGTATGTATGTATATTTCTCCATCCATTTTTTTTTGCCAGTCCTGGGCTTCAGCTCAGGGCATGAGCACTGTCCTTGGGCTTTCTCAAAGCCAGAGCTCTACCACTTGAGCCACAGCACCAGTTCTGGCTTTTTTTCCCCTAAGTATGTGGGGCTGAGGAATCGAACCTGGGTCTTCGTGCATGCTGGGCAAGCACTCTACCACTAGGCCAAACTCTCGGTCCCTCTCCACACATTCTTTAAGTGCCTTTGCAAGCCATCATGTTAAAGACTCAGGGGCACTACTTATTTCCAGTGGTGTTTTTGGTTTGTTTACTTGTTTGAGCAGGTTCTTGTTCCACTTGCAAATGGAATGAAGAGCTACATATTTTACAATCCACATTCATAGCAAGAAGGCATCATGAAGTTTTTTTCTATCAAGTTTTCTGACAGTCGAGCCATTATTTGTAGAAAAATGTCTTTGTGCCTGAGCACTGAGCCTTACGGACAGGGCCAGCCACAGAGCAGTATGAAAATAGTTCAAGGTCCAAGGTCTAGCAATGACACTGATCATTAACAATGAATATTACCATGTGAACGATGTACAATCTCCTTAGTGGTTAGCATTCTTCATGCTAACACTTATCCAAGCCTGCCTGAGAATTGTGAAATTAAATTAAGCCTTTTATGAAGGAAGAAACTATCTTTCTTTTAAAAACAACATCCACTAGGATTATTTTGAAGCAGTAAGGTGATTAATCTAGAATAAAACAGTGAGATGTTTGGCTGTTTGGACTAAATGATTTTTGAGGGGCTACCAAGAAATGCCCTTTCTTGGATGAACACAAGGAGCTTTCTAAGTAAGGGATTATGCTGACCTGGGCTCATTGAAGTCTAAACTTTCCTAATTTAATAGTAAAACAAAAAAACAACAAAAACAACAAAACAAAACAACACAAAACAAAAAAACAAGTTCCCCTCCGCCTTTTCCTTTCCTATTCATCAGTGAAGCCCTGGCCGAGGGGAGGCTTCCCGGCTGAGCTCCACCAGGCCTCAGCCTGTTCCTGCACTTTGCATTCCTGGAGCTTCTCACCCATGGCATAGAGCTGCTCCAGCGCGGCGGTCGCCACAGAGGAGCCCAGAGTCGTGGGGAAGGTGAATAGATCCAAGGACAAGCCGGTGGAGACGGCGACATCCTTGTCCAGGTCAGTGACCAAGCTGTTCGTGGGGTTCCAAGACATTTTGCTGCTGTGGCCCACAACCTCCTAGGCTTGAGGATGCCGGTTGCTACGGGCAACGAGGATGCCGAGGTCCTCGTGCGCCCCCTCGTGGTCTACAGCGAAAGCCGGTTCAACTAAGTTTTTACATTTTTGTTTTATTTTTTTCTTGTAAATGTGATATACAGAAGGGTTACAGTTACATGATTCAGGTGCAATTCCTTTTGAACAGTGTCACCCCCTTCCTCATTTTCTCCTAGTTTTTCTCCTCCCACGACTAAGTAAACGTCCCAAGGTCATAATAAGATAGTAGTGTATTTACAAATTTATAAACAATATTCATCATATATAAACATATATTAGCATATGTCATATTATATATAATTATGTCATATATGTGATATATAATAATATATAGTATATTACAATATAACAATACAATATAATGTATAACATACAATATATAGTATAATATATAAAATAATATAATGTAATAAATATGATGTATATGATATATATCATGCATAATGTATGGTACATATCACATATCCATCACGCATATATATGTGAATCATTGTGGGATTTTGTTTTGTTATCTATTCCTGTGCAGATTTTTGCCTTGAATCAGTTTAATGCCTTTGCCTTTGTCTTCCCTTCAAATTGGGAGCTGATGACAGGAACCTAATATTTTTCTCTTCATTTCCAAAATTGACTAGTGTCAGGCTCCATTTCAGTGTGTCCACCCCTGTGGACATTCTCCAAGCTACTGTTTATCAACCCCAATATGATCCCTTCACCAACTGGCTAGAGTTTTCCTGGGGCTTGGGAAGAAATAAGCACAGCTTCTAGTATTTGGTTTTTTGTTTGTTTTTTTTTTTTTTGCCCATCCTGTGGCTTGAGCTCAGGGCCTGAGCGCTGTCCTTGGGCTTTCTCAAGGCTAGCACTCTACCACTTGAGCCACAGCACCACTTCTGGCTTTTTCTATGTATGTGGAGTGCTGAGGAATCGAACCCTGGTCTTTGTGCATGCTGGGCAAGCACTCTTACCACTAGGCCAAACTCCCAGCCCACAGCTTCTAGTATTACATAGAAAGAATGATTTGTGTCTTATCTGTTCTCAATTGGATCTCCCAAGTTTAAGCCTCTAAGTTGGGTGTATGTCTTAAAGGTCCATTACATTAAAGAGTCTCTACTCCTTCTAAAATATCCATCTTGTGGTCCTGGCTGCACTTCTCAGCTCTGGTGATTTTAGCATATGGTGATGTGTAGCAAAATGACAGAAAGGTCACCACGACTGGGTTGTGCCAGGTTGTTAGGAGAAGCAAGCAGATGATACCATCTTCATCCTGGTGCCCAGGATGAAATTATGCCAGACTATACCCATGTTTCTACCAGTCTCCTTTCAATTGCCTCTCTTGACTGCTTGATTTTATCCAGCAGTGGAAATCCTTTAAACAGATTTGGACCAGATTTTAGCTACCTCAGATTAAGTACTGCTTCAGAATGGCTTATGTAGTTAACTGGACAGTCTCCATTTTTTTCATCTGTAGGATTATGGTCAGGTGTTGCTGGCTTCCTCCTGTGATACAAAGTCTGGGAGACTCTTATCTCCAATTAGTCACCAAAAATCCAGAAGGGGATCTGTGGCTCAGATGGCAGAGTGTTAGCCTTGATTGAGCTCAGGGACAGCACTTAGTGCCCAGGTTCAAACTCAGGACTAGCACACAAAAATGAGGTGATGGGATTATTAAGACGAAGGGGAATGAAGCTGTGCTACCCACACAGTACTTGCCAAGTATTTCCCTTCTTGTCCTTCTGCCAGTGGAAATAGAAAGCATTGTTTTTCTGGAATGAAAATATTGGCTATTCACTCCTGTAGTGGTATAAACAGTTGCTACTCTAGAATTGGGAAACTGTTTTGTTTTTTTTTCCATGTCATTTTTTTCTCAGAAACTGCCAGGAAGTTTCCGAGGTTGAATCTCACTCAGCACAGAAGAAAGAAGGCTGCACAGGCATCACAGCCACATGTGAGTGAGTGCTGGGGTTCTTTGGCTCCAGTGTGTGTGGTGTGCCTGCTGTGTGTTGGGGTGGTGCTGGTCACTGAGCCTCTACCCAAGAGCCCTTGAGGCAGAAGCAGAGCTAGACCCTGTGAGGAAGACAGACCAGAGCACTGAGGAGTCAGCATGCCTTTGTTTGTTTCCTAGCAAAGAGGAGCAAGAGGTAAAAGCAGGGAGAGGAAGGAGAAAGGAAAGAGGTAGGGATTTAGACATCACCTGCCATCCTCATGGAATCCTTCTGCCCTCCCACCTCTCCATGATAGGGGTGAAGAGCCTGAGCTGCTGGATTTTCCCTAAGAGTTCACTTTTTCACATTAATCTCATCAGTGTAGGTCTCATACACAAAATATTGTAATCAACCCTGCGACAAGACATATTCATGAGATTTGGCCCCAATTTCCTAGGAGCTGGGCAATTCCACTTAAAGGTGGGGTGCTTTTTGAAGCACAGCTCACAACCAGGTGCACTTGCATGTAAGTAGGGAAATGCTATAACTACTGCCCACTCTTGCCATGTATTTTCACTTCTCGCAAAAATGGGCAGTTCTCTATGAGACTTTATCCCAATGACCTGGGGTAGCTACTGTGATTATCCTAGTGTTAAAGAAAAATCACGTGGACAGGAGACCTTCAGTGATCTTAGGCTTAGAGTTAGTGGCACAGTGGGAGCTTTGGACTCAGGTTGGGGACACTGCCTGTTCTGCCAGAGTGGCCTTGTGGCACTGTAAAGAAGAGCAGGTTGTTGGCTGGCAGGGGGTTTGGGCAATGTGATTACACAGGCTATAAGCAGAGCCTTCAGTGTGGCCAATGAGAAACAGGAGTCCAACCAGGTATTTAGGTTTTGGGCCTTATATCACTGTGCAAGCTTTTCAATTCCAAATGAAACAGCTGGATTTTATAATGCTGTCAGTGTGCAGTGAAGGATTATTGAAGACAGGTTAGATTACTCCCTGCTGGATGCTGATTATTTCTGCCGGAAATAACAACATAAATACAGGAGGATAGCATGTAAATTACAGGTTTGGTGATTTTTTTTTCTTCAAGTGAGCATTTGCAGAGAAATCAGAAATTGGCTTGGGCCAGAAATAACCAATGCTTTATTTTGCAAAACTGCCTAATTTCACATATTATCTTAAATCACTTATGTTTCAGATAGTTTCTTCACTTTTAAAGGTAACAATGATCATTTCTTTTAAAATGCTCACTGAGGCATTTTCCAAGATGTTCCCAACACTCCCATTCTTCAAAATAGCAGTATTTTCAATTTTCCTTAATCCTTAGTTTTGAAGAAATGTATGAGGTTAGATGATGCATCCAAAGTTGACTTGGAAAAGATGACTCCAGCAGGTAAGTTGGAAAATTTGATTTTCAAAATGTGTCTTTTCAAAATAGACGTGCCACATGTTGGAACACACAGGGCTGACATTTTTGTAGTTCTTGAGGGAAAGTAAAAACACAAGAAAAGTAAGTTCCAACAGCTTTGGCTACCATTCCTGCCCAAGTGCCTCAGAGTACTTCCTTCCCAGCCCCCACTCAATACCCCCCCCTCCCATCTTCCCTGTCTTGCTCAGATCTCATTCCTGGATTTCTCTGACTAAATCTAGGCTGGGCCTGCCCCTACTGTTTTAGAACCTCCATGCTTGCCTTCATTACCAAATGGTTTGTCCACAAGGATTCAGGTGTCATCCATTTGGTTCTTTTCATGGGGGTACTGAGGTAGCATTCTTTAAGAAGTAAAGCCTCTGGCCAGATTTAACTAGCCCCTACCCTCTTTGTGGCTTGCTGATGCTGTATCATTGTCTTTACACACCATTAAAATGTTATTTGCCATGAGCTGATGTGGTTGAGGTAGCCCTTTCTAGAATCAGTGTCATGTTGTTTGAACTTGTCGCCTCTCACACTATCAGCTCAACAGGATGCTTTTGTTTAGAAATATCTAGCCTCTGGTATTTCATTATAGTAATAAAAATGAAGTAGTCACTACATCTTGGCTATAATGTATTCCTTTCATTCTGAATTCTAAATTAACTCATCTTCTAGTTGTTTTTTATTCAAACTCTATTTTCTACCTACTTTCCCTCTTTTTCTGATGTTTCCCTTTTCATGTGTACCTCTGGCTCACTGTCTTCATCCTGAGCCCTGGAGTCCTGGGCCTTTTAGAGCTTTTCATGTCATGTTCCCTCATAGAGGGACAAATTCACACAAAAAAATCCCATCTGCTGCTCAACTCTAATCTTATAGCCATAATAACCATTTTCATTGGGTATGCTGCCAGACTACCAAATTTCAATATTTGAAATTGAAGCCTGCATTGCAGGTGATTTTTCATGTTTTGAACTCACCGTAGTATCATCATCCCATCTTGAAAGCTGACTCATCTCTCAACCTCCAAAGTTCTTGGTTCAAATTTTCCATGGGTGAGAATTATCTTAGGAAGAATGGCCTCATCATTCTGTATAATAATCTCATTGCTGGTTCTATAACCTTCTTTCATATATTTTTATTGTAATTAATAGAAGGGTTACATTATATTCACCAGATAGAAGGTGCATTACTTCACAAATATTGATACCGTTTCTCATGTTTTGGTCCCGATTTCCCTTCTCCCACCTCCACCTCTCACCGTGTTTTCCCCTTTCCTTATCTTGTTTCAAATAACCAATAAACATATATATATATATATCAGATAACAAGGTAAAATACTGTAACAATATAAGATAACCAAGGGACAGCAAAAGAGATGAGAGACAACATAGTACATTAAGGACAACAATCACTCATTATATGGCTTTTGTTTCTATATCCTAGAGGTCCTTTCATTTAGCATCATCCTATATGGTCTTATGTATCTAGGTTTTGCTCTACTGTAAATCTCTGCTAAGAGAGCCCAAGGTTTCTACTGATTATGACAAATGAGGGAAACTATTGTAGTTCTATAACCTTTAAGCTTCAATTTTCTCATCTCTAAAATTGCAAAAATGTAGAATGATCACAGGAAGTATAGTAATTTATTTAGTTAAGTCTTGCCTAGAAGAAAATAAACCATCAGGGCCAGGAGTGTGGCCTAGTGACAGAGTGCTTGCCTAGCATGCATGAAGCCCTGGGTTCAATTCCTCAGTACCACATACACAGAAAAAGCCACTTCTGGCCCTGTGTCCTTTCTTTTCTGCCTGCGTTCACCCAGAATTGTTCTGTAAACCTTAGATTTAAGAACTTCTGTCTTCAACCAGGAAGGTCAAAACAGTGAAACTTTGTGCTTAGAAAAATTACTGCCAGTTAAGCACTTTACCTCCCTTAGCATAGAAATAGTAAAGGCTTACATTAGCTATGGTCAAGCCACTGTAGCAGTAGCTAAGCTGATCACTTGATCATTTGATCTATTCTTGATCTATTTTATCTACTGTTGCTATTCATCTGAATAGTAAGGTAGAAATGAGGTGAGATTGAATATCCTGTTTTCAACCTCAAATCTAAATCCTGTTTTAAGATGAGAATGGGAAGAGCACGCAACGTATGGACCACCCCACTGCCTTTACTTCTGAAATGGTCCATCAAGTATACAGTAGCCTCTTCATCATGCACCTGTTGCTTACTAAATTCATCCAGGGGCTCTAGGGATTTCTGTGGCTCACAGCCAGAATCAGCCCCCTCACCCTTGGGACCTTTCCCCACTTCTTCATTAGGTCCTCCTATTTTTTGATCACCTCCAATATCACTTTGACTAATGTCTGATGGAGAAGAAACAACATGCTACAAACCCAGTGTTCTATTTGTCAAAGGTGTATGCCCATACCGATTGTTTTGTAAGCCTGAAGTTTCCCTCTGGAATCTTCTATACTACTTCCAGTAAAAGGAATTCCTAATTAGATCCTTCTAATGAAAATCCATCCTTTGGACCAATAGCAGAGAGGACAATGCTGTGAATGCCAATAGGGAAGACACTTATTTCTGTATAACAGAACTATATACTGCAAAGGCTGAACACTGAAAAACATGAGGGGAGATGCTGGGGGACCACGCCTAGTATGTGAAGCACATATCCTCTCACTGAGCTTTATACTCTTCTAGTTCAAGAAACCCCCTTCTCCATTTAGTAACCACAAAAGAGGAAATAAGACACCGAGTTATGATGATCATTTCCCTTCTCACAGCCTGTTTTTTTCTGGGTTTTCTATCTGGAAAATAGTGCTGTGTTTTCCCATTCAGTTTGATCAGAGTTATGGGTAAGTGAAGCAGGAGGGTGCAATCCCTCTTGAGAAAGCTGGCGTGAAAGCCTACATCAAATCAATTATGAATGCTAGCCCATGTCCTTCCGTCTCATCTCCCAGGCACATCCCTACCACGGCCAGAGGTTGGCATGGCAGGGACATGTGAAAACCTCCTTTCTGTGTCACTGTGGCAGTTCCCACAGAAGCACAGTCATTTGGCCCCTTTTTCTATTGGAATTATGTTACAATTATCCCCTGTATTCTTCCAATCTTCTAGTCTTATGCCTTCATTGTGTTGGTTTTTATGTGACTCTGCAATTGAAAGAATAAAGTCCAAATCCTTGGCACAGGTGTCTGTTTCTCCATCCCCCGAAAGCATCTTTCCCACACACCACCATTCCCAGCACAAGCATCTTGCAGCCCAGTTCAGCTCATACTCACTGTTCTCTGCACAAATCGTGCACTTCCATGCCTTGGCTCTTCAGCTTTTTTTTCTTCATTCTGGAAACCATCTTCCTCTGGGAAAACCCAGTTCAGGACCCAGTTCTGAGGTTGTTTCCTGAGAATCTTTCCATGTTGCTTGAGCTTGTACCACAGCTCTGATTTTTCTGGAGCCCTTTGTCTAGCTAGCATTTACTCACAGCCTAACACCATGGTGGACATTCTTGGTAGTGTCAAGTTTCCTTTGCGACTCTCATTCCTTCCCTTGCCTCCTTCCACACTTACTGAGCCAAGCCTAAAACTGGTTAATGGAGGCCTATACAAGAGAACATTCTTTTTCTCTTCTGGTCATTTTTCACCTCCCATTGCTCCTCTTCCATTCACTTCCACTGACTCATCTTTGACTCTTAAGTCTCCCAGTAAAATAAAATGGGCAAATGGACTGTTACAAGAAGTAGTGACTATTCACACAAGACTTGGTACAGAGAAGGCAGGAACTGTTAACTCTGATTCACAGTCCTATGACTATTCAATAGCAGTGGCTCAATAAACCATTGCCAAAAGAGCCAGCATAGGACAATTACAATTTCCTATGCCCATGTTGTACAGCATGTGGTTATTAAGAGTTGATGTACAGATTTTTATCACTTTTGAGCTTTTATCAACTAAAATATCAATGTCAGCCATACAGAGAAAAATATGAATTGTCCTACCACTCTTCAGTGATTTCTATTATTAACCCAAATACAATATAAAACAATCTGGAGTTAAGCTTCATGGAAGAAAGAAGCAAAGTAAACTCTTTTGCATTTTCGAGTAAGATCACGACAAGACAGGAAGAACTTTCTACATTTAGTAACATTTATTTATGCATTCAGTATCAAGTACATAAGTGCAAATATCCAGAGTCCATAATTAAGTCCATTAGGAACTACGGAGAAAATAATACAAATTGTAATAAAGTTAACATGCTGGTAACTTTTGAGTGACCATACATGTAAATCAGACTACTGATCTCATACAATAAAGGGACTGTGTGTTCATGTTGGGGTTTACCCATTATTTTAAGTTATACAAAACTGATTACCATCAACTGCTTTTCAAATTTTTTTACGTTGTGTGTGTCAGAAAAATGCTAAAACATCAGTCTACAATTCTATATAGTGTTATTAAAGATTAATCCAACCAGCAACCCAAGGACATATAAGCGATTTCCACTATTGCGTCAGCTCACTGGGCAGAGAGGTCTAGTGGAGGATTCGAAGCTACAGAAGCATTGCAGAGAGGAAGAGGAAGAGCAGGAGGAGGAGGAGGAAGAGGAAGAGGAGAAGGAGAACACCAAAGAAGAAAAGATAACATGGGCTCTCACCATCATGCACTTTTTTTTTGTTTTTTAGCAACACAAAATTAAAAACCACATCTAATACACTTTTCTCTATACTTTAGTGCTTGACACAAGTGACTCAAATATTCTAAGAGTACAGAACAGCCTAAAAACAGCTGTTTTAAGGTTTGCCTCTAAGATTATGGTAACTGGGAGGGAAAAACAATCAATTTGCGGTAACGAGTAAAAAGAGAGCGGTTACCACTGCAGACATCCCTGTTGTGTGCAGTCCTTGCTGGGATGCTCATTTACTCAACGTGCCTTTTGGCGCCTGGGATTTTAGCCTGAATTCTAAAAGGACAATAAAAAAGAGGTTAGCAGTGAGATCATTTCATATTGCATAACAGATAATTGTATTATTGTACTATGTTGCATTCATTAGCCAAGTGACCATGTAGCTTGAGCTTCTAGAAGCCATTGCAGTTCTTTCGTTTGTTTTGTGTGTATACTGAGGCTTGAATTCAGGGCTTTGTGCTTTTGATTGGTATTTTTGCTCAAGGATGGCACTTTATTACTTGAGCCACGGCTTTTTTTTTTGCTGGCTCATTGGAGATAAGAGTCTCACAGACTTTTCTGCCTGGGATAGTTTCAAATCTGTGTCTTTGAAGCTCAGCCTTCTGAATAGCTAGTATTAAAGTGTGAGCAACCAACACCCAGCTGATCTAATAGTTTTAAGTGTGTGCCTAAAAACTCTTCTATCAGAGAAGTGGTGCAGTGGCTCAAGTGGTAGAGCAATAGCTTTGAGCTGAAATGCTCAGGGGTAGCACCCAGGCCCAGAGTTCAAGCCCCATGTCCAAAAAATAAACAAAAAGAAAAATGATATTAAGTTTTCTACTTTCAAAGTTGTATCACAACCGACAGCTTTTATAGTCCAGTTAATTTGTTAATGAATTCAAATCAAATTAGCCCTTAGATATAGTTCTCTGTAAAGATTCATTAATTTCAGTTTCTGTCTCTGAATTTTGGAGTTCTAGATCTTAGCCTTGTACAGGGGAGGTATATTTTTAGTTTAATTTTATTGTCAAGGTGATGTAAGAGGGGCTACAATTACAAAACAAGATAAACAAGTACATTTCTTGTCAGACATTGTAATCCCTCCCTTGATTTTGCAGGAAAGGTATTTTTTTGAGGCTTTCTAGATATTCTCTTGGTATCTGAAATGCACCTTGCTTACTAGTAGAAATAGCTTGCTTACCAGTAGAAAATGTTTATCTATTATTGAAGTACAAACATTAAAAGAAAAGTTCGTCAAATTTGGTAACTGAATTTTACAAAATGTCAAATATGGATTATACGGAATCAATTCCCTTCATTTGCCAATGCTAAAGAAACCTTAATCCATAAGCAGCCATTAAGTGATTTTTAATTAGCAAAAGGATACCACCAGACTTTTCAGTTAAAATAGTGTTTATGTATAAAGATGGCATAAGGAAACTTGGTATGTGAAATGTCACAGTGAAGTCCCTTTATTCAGTCATTATTCACTAAAAAAATGAATTAAGGGAATATAAAGCAGACTTTCTTGAGGGCAAGGATATCAGCGGAGATGAGGAGGTTAAATGGAGAGGTAAAGGAAAGTGTTTAACAGTGGGAAGACACGGTGAGGGAAAGGGTGAATTTGTTCATAGTATGTTGCATGCATGTATGGAAATGTCAAAATGAAATACCCGTGTACAACAAACAAATGCTAATAAAAACATAAACCAAACAAAAAATCTCTTCTACCAGGCAGTGAAAATTAAATAATGAATGATTCAAGAATGTCATATTCTTTATACTATAACTTTTATATTAACTTTTTGCTGGGAGACCCTAGAAGCTATGATATATTGAGGGTGCCAATCATCATGTAATTTGGGGGCCATTTCTAAAAGAACAAAATGCAGTAACCAGGAAAGTTAGCACACACAGAGATGTTTCTGACTCAAAACAAAGTAAACCAGTCTATGCCTATGTTCATTTGAAGGTTAGAAGCATTTCTAATGCTTGGAAACCTGATACTCCTGCTTAAAAATTGAGATTTTTGCTATTTTTAAATTTTCAACTTATTTGTTAACTTTTTCTAAAGCAGGCTTCATTTACACCTTATCTTGGATACAGGCCAGCCCTTAGGTAGAACTTCATTCATTCACTAAAAGTCATTCATTATGATATCTGAAACAACTAAAGATTTAAGAGTTCTGAAATTTATACTTTCTTACCAAGAGAAAAACGAATATAAATAAAACGATTGGTTTGCCATCTTGTGTAATATGTGGCTAACCCATTTTTGTGACTCCTTTTCACGAACGGCACCATGAAACTTACTTTGCCACCACAGCATTTATGTGAGTCCTCACAAGTCCCAGATATTGATCAATCTGTGCCTAGGAAGAGAAAGAAATCATGAGTACAGCCAGACACCATGAGGTCAAAACAAGCAAGAATGCCTGATAGGCACAGAACCTACCTGGTGCTTAACGTAGACTACAGGTAGAGTGAACATTGAAACCACAGCTAGGAGAAAAAAACATGGTATTAAAACTCTGAGAGTTGCCAACAAGATTCAGCTTATAGCCACATTTGATGTAACAGATCCATATGATGTAGTGTTGCAATAATATAGTATTGTTGGAATAAGTAGCACTTTTTTGATAAGAGGGAATGTGTGAGAAGAAAAAAAAAGAATGCTGAGTTCTCCACAGATAATATGCCATTAGTCCTAGAATGAAGGTGCACTGGCCCCAACTGAGATGAGAATAGCTCTCTTTTCTAAGCGGCAAACTGATAGATGGTAGAAGCCAGATGTGATTAATAGGAAAAAAATTTCTTTATACTTAAAAGTTCACTATTAACATACAATACTGTTTATACTGCTTAATTGAGCTATGATGGTAAGGGAAATGATCTATAATCTGGGATATCCGGCATTCATTCCTACAAGTATATAAAAGCAGGCTTAAATATAATAGGCTGGGAAGCATATGCTCTCAGAGAAAATGAAAAAAGGCAATATCCCCCCTCCTTCCCAGTCCGTCCTTACCCACTAGCAGCAGGGTCAGGCCATTGAAGAGAGCGCCAACGTAAGTTAGGAGCCACATCAGGACCGCAAACTAAAAGAGGAAAGAATGGTGAAGGCTCCGAAAACCATTCCTGACAGACAAGAGTCTTATGGCATTGTCTTCTGTTTTAGATTGGGATCTAATTTTTTTTCCGGTTAGTATTACCTATTTCAGTGATTTTTCTAAGAAGTTTTAATTTGATTTTTTTCAAGATTAGAGTAAGATAAACTAGGAAATGAATTTTAGTAAAGCAATTTTCATAGGAGGACCGGAAGCATAGTCTAGTGGTAGAGTGCTTGCCTGGTGTGCACAAAGCCCTGGGTTTGATTCCTTGGTACCACATACACAGAAAATGCTGGAGTGGTGCTGTGGCACAAGTGGTAGAGCACTAGCCTTGAGCAAAAAGTGTCTAAGCCAGGTCCTGAGTTCAAGCCCCAGGACTGACAAAAAAATTCAAGGGAAATAAAAGAGCATTTATCAATTTAAAGACCATTGTGGAAACACAGAAAGAGAATAATCTCCAGTTCTCTTGGATTTTTTTGAATCATGTTATGTAAGATTTGAGGGGCTAATGATAGAGAGTATGTGTGCATCCATGTAAACTATGGCCCTTGGCTTAATTTTGTATAGTCCCAAGAATTGAGAATAATCATTATATTTCTAAAGGTTGAATGAAATAAATACTCTGTGACATGTGTAATGATGTTCAATTCAGTTTTTAGTGTTTGTCAGTAAAGCTCGATTTGGAAACATGGTCATGATCCTTTGTTGACAGATGGTGTTTTGTTGCTTTGTGCTTTATTGCCAAAGTTGGATAGAGATGCTGTGGACTTAAGACCCAAATAGTTCTTATCTGGCTTTTTACAAATAAAGCTTGCTGGCTCTTGCAACCGGAAACTAGGCCACACTCCTGACCAACTCTATATTTTTTTATTTTACATTACTTTAAGAGCACCACAGTAAGTAATTATCATCACTCTAGCTAAGTTATTACAGGGTGAGCTCTTATTCCAGGTAAGTTCCTTGCAGGTCAAAAGATCACATCACTCACTCTTTCCTCTGTTCTTCCAGGAACTCCTACCAGGCAGTCTCTGGTACAGAGCTCCTAGACAGCAAGAACACTCTCTCACCCTGCATTCTGCTCGTGGCCTTGCCGAGTCAGGATTCATCTACTGGAATTTCACCTGTAATCTGAAGTAAGGCTCAAGCACTGTCAAAAGCAATCCAGTGGGTTCAGTGAAAGCACCAGGGTGAAGGCCTGGTTGGTCCAGATCCTCATTTCACACAGGGACGGACATTCTCCTGCCCTCCACATGTCTCTGCCTTAGTGCCTAGCTACTCTTAGCATGCATACAGCTCTAAGTTTAATTCTCAACACTGTAAGCAAACAGGTGTCTCAGCTTGAAGACACATAGAAGACTTACTATTTTAGGAGATTCAGTTTCTTGCAATGAGGAAATGAGTATATTTTTCACATTCGCCTAATTAGACATCTATTTTAAAATGAAATCTTGGGGAATTGGCTGAGGAATTGAAATGGATAAGGGCAGATACCACAGTGTGCTGTAAACATGATAGAACTAGCAACAGCTGGGTTTGGTCCAAGGCCTGCCAATGACTACTGGGCCTTGGGTAAGTATCTTAACCTCTCTGAGACACAGTTTCGTTATTTGTAAAATAAGAGATCGGACCACATGAGCTTTATGGTGCTGTTTAACTGGATGCTTTCTGAGTAGAATATAACCAATACTTAGTGTGCATTCTCTGAGATGTGGCAGCTTATAATAGTCTTCTTTTAAGGAAAACAACCCAGGAGTGCTGTGCAAAGGACTTCAAGAGCCATACTTTCAAGGAATCCACCAGGTCCTGGACAAGGAAGAGCCTTCGTAGTTCTTTCAGCGTGCTGTTCACGTAGAGCTGCAGGCAGTCTGTGTACTTCTGGACCTGCTCTTGGGACAGGGTGATCTCAAGTTCCAGGTAGGCCCTGTCAACAGACCATCCCCAGAGATGTATTAGAGGGCTGTGTGCAGGTGCCAGGCACATGCTCCGGGGACAATGAGTTAGCTTGTCTCCTGGCTTATGTCAGCAGATTGCAGGGCACCACACATGCCTGCTTCCAGGGCACTGAAAACTTGGGAGAGTGAAATTCTTTCCATCCACCAAAGCATTACAGTGGGAGCTGAGAGCTCAGACAAATTGCCTGGGACCAGAGAAAAATCAGTGCAAAATAAACTCCTCGGTTTAAATTTTCCACTCATGACTCCACAGGGGTGAATGTCTTTAAACTGTTGAACTATCTGCAAATCCTAGCTGCCAATTATTATTCCTCACCAGACCTCTAAGAATTGATGCTTAAATTCTAGAACTTTCAGGTTTATTGAAAGAGCAAAGAAAAGTCAAATGACCTACACTAGTGAAAATATCCACTGGTTCTAGAGGATGGTGCTTTTAGTAATGACATTTTCCATTTGCTCAAGGGGTTAATTAAACTCACGAATAAGAGAAATGTACAAAATGCAATATTTTTGGAAATAAGGTGAAAACATCTCACCTATTCCTTTTCCTTGGTCATGTTCCTGCACCAAGGGCTATCCTTCCTCCTCTTCCCTGCCCCATTCCACGTTGCCTGTCTACAGGATATTTAAGAGGTCTTAAAGGGCTCGATATATTGTGATAAAAGAGTAAGCAGCATTTGGCTTGCGCTGTAGAAAGCACTATGATGGAATGCCGTGTCCCTTCAATGACGAGTAGGGGCCTTTGGAGTTGACTAGGTTAAGGGGACTGAGATTAGTGGTCTTATAAAAGAGATCCAAGGAAGTTCTCTCATTCACTTTCTGCCTTGTGATGATATGACCAGAAGACAGAAGACTGCAAGTAGAACATGTGGGAACCCTGATCTTAGCCTTCCCAGTTTTCAGGACAGTGAGAAATATGTCTCTACTAGTGGGTGGAGGGGGCAGAGGGAGAGTCCTAGGGCTTAGACTCAGAGCCTGGGCATTGTCTTTGAGCTTTTGTGCCCAAGGCTCTCACTCTACTACTTGAGCTACAGTTCCACTTGTGACTTTTTTGGTGGTTGATTGGAAATAAGATTCTCAACCGACTTTCCTCCTAGCTGGCAGACTCTCAGATCTCAGCCTCCCAAGTAGCCAGGATTACAGGTACGAGTCACTGGCACCTACCCCGTGACTTTTAACTGTTCTAGTTAAACTGTTCTGTTCTTTAACTCATCTGCTTCATTGTACTTTTTCAAAGCCACCTGAACTGACTGAGAGACTGTTTAAAATTGTATGACTTTTCTCTTCTTTAGAGAAAATATCAATTTTCCTAAATAGTACATTCTGATTAAATTACATACTAAGTCAGATATTTCTTTTGTGAATAAAATTGACTTTAATATTTTAAGTTTAAAAATGGCTTTTTGAGGTCTCAATATGTGAGAAGTAATGCACCCTCTACCTGGCAAATATAATTGTAATCCCTCTATACATTAAAATAAAATAAATAAATGTGAATTAAAATGGCTTTAATATTTTAAATTTGTCTTCTAAAAGAAGATAATGTAATTGAGCTAATTATAGGCATATTCTTATTCCTTTTACTATGCATTAGAAGAAATGAGCTATGTAAGAGCAAAGTCCCCCATGTCATGATTCAGCCTTAAAGGACAAGAGTACAGCAGAAACACTGTGGTAGGACATGGTAGGACCTCAAATGGCAGAACTGGGTGGGGGGCAGTAGAGGGGAAAGGGGAAGAATAAAACTGACAACAGGTTATAGGTCATATAGGCTAGGACTATTGAAGTGTTTGTGTATGCCCTACTAGAAGTGAGAAGACACTCCATAGCTCTCGTCTCCTAGCCTATGAGATGGGAACTTACGTACCCAAGTTACTGTATCTCCCAGAAGACCCATTAACAACAGCATTGGAAGGACCAATGCATCCCTAAGGCAAGGATGGCCAGGGTGCACCTGTGTTTGACACCGAGGTCAGGACCCAGAGGCTGGGAAGGAAAGTCTGACGTGTAGCTTTTACCTTTGTTCACGAAGCCTCATGAACAATATCTTTCTTTTTCTCCTCTGTTAGTATTCAGATGCCACTCTGGTGTTGAGTCAGCTGAGGAGTGGGGCAGAGCTAGGGTGGCTACAGAGGTGGCACTGGTGAATTTCCCAGGGCTGGCCTAGAAACTACTCTGTAGCACTGAGCACCCACCTCACACAGGACTCAGAACTGCCCCTCAGTTACAAAGGATAAGGATGTACAATAGGTCTGCAAGAACTGCAGTGGAGCTAGTTAGCAAGTGAGGGACTGACACTGGCAATCAGTGTTGCAAGTACCCAGGGCTACCCTCTGGGGTCAGGGGATACATTGGGGGAATTAGGTGGATGTAGATGGCCAGGCTGGCGTGGCTTTCTGCCACATTGTAGGTGTCCTCTTAGTGGACTTCCCCTTAAAAACATCTTTGCTCCAATATCCCATTCTAAACTGATCTCCCCACATAAAAACGCAGGTAAGGAAGGGCTCTGGGTGAAACTGTGCATTAAGCCTGACCCTGTGGTGTTTCATTTCCAGAGATGACGTGGAAATAACATGGAGCTCCCCATTAGGTACTGACCACATGATCTTAAGCATGTCTGGTCACTTCCTGGAACTTGACTTTTCCACTGGCCCAGAGAGATTGCAATGCCTGCCCTGTCCTCCTTTATAACATCGATTGGATTTAGTGATTGCTGGAATATTCTCTAATTATACAGCAGTATACAGAGATAAGGGATTAGGATTACTGTTAGTAATGTACTATAAAACTCAATACGGGGAGAAGTGTTCGGATGATGATTTGATGTTTGGTCACAGAAACCCACCAGCAGTGTTAGATACTAATGGCAAATGTTAGGTCTTCAGGGTCCTGGAGAAACACACCCAGGTGCCTCTGTGGGCAAGGGAGAGCTCAGGGCAGACATGTAGGCTGGCTGGCAGGCAGGCAGGCAGGGATGGGGCACTCACTTGAAAGGATGGCCTTCATCGGTTTTCTGCACAGCTTGTAAAACAGACTTGTAGATGCGGAAGCTGATGGTGGCTGAGAGCGCGGCCAGGGCCAGGTAGGCGACGACGCTCACCACGCTGAACTGGGTCAGGGAGAAGAGCAGCAGCAGGAAGCTCCCGAACACAATCCCGGTCTGCTTGATGTCCCGCCAGTACAGCAGGTCAATAGCTGTGAAAGAAGACACAAACACACCCCTCAGGAGCCCTGCTTATGCCAGAGTGAGCCGCTGCTCATCTGCCCAGCTGTGGGGGCTGCAGGTTCCCACCGAGCACCAAGGTTCCTAAACACAAAGCAGCGGACAGTTGCCACCAGCTACCATTTCCTTTGGGAGAGACTGAGGGGATAAGACTCCACGGACAGCCGAGCTCAGATGCATCTTTGAGCACTTCAGTGTCTACACAGTGGCCGGAATTAGGTGAATTCATTGCAGAGGGCACTGGGAAGCCCTCAAGCTCCTCTTCGGGAGAGCACAGATTGCAGGTGCACTTTGCTGTCTCAGGACAACTTTCTTGGTGGCAGCCTGTATAGTCATACAGCAGTTATATAAACACCCCTGCTGCTAGAAAGAGCACAACAATGAAAATTAAGAATTTGTATTTTTTTCAGGTGCCTTTGGAAGTATGAAGTCCGTCTGTGGGACACCAGCTTCACAGATGTGATATAAGCAATACCATCCACATCTGGATGAAGATTGACCACTTCATAAACACCAGCAGACCTGAGCTGCTGTGTCCACAAACCCCGGAGCTGACGATGCATTAAACTTTTGGTCAGCATGACTTGTTAAACTCTGTGACTGAAGAGAATAGGACTACAGGCTTGAAAATTGACATTTACCATGTAGTCGTCATCTTTTTTCAACCTAGAACTGTGTTCAAAAGCATAGAGCTAGATGAGAGGGCACGGTTCAAATGATACACCAGCTACTTAGCAAGCTGGGACTGGGAATTCCCAGGCCCTTGAATAAATAAATAAACATGGTGCCCAGATCTTCCGTTCAAGCCCCATGACCAACATAACTAAATAATAAATAAAACAAGCTACAGTGTTTCACACATAGTATAGAATGGAAATATTTTGGATATTTCAGTTACTATGAAAAAAAGAGAAGCACATGAACCTTGCTGACAAAGCTCTGCAAACTTTTTCTCCTGATCCGGGAGCTTCAACTCTGGGACTAGGCTCTGTCCATGAGCTTCTTTGCTCAAAGCAAGACTCTATCACTTGAATCACAGCACCATTCCCGGATTTTTTTTTAATTTATTGGAGATAAACATCTCACAGAGTTTCTGGCCTGGGCTTGCTTCAAATTGCTATCTTCTGATCTCCTGAGTAGCCAGGATTACAGGTGTGAGCCACCAGCTGCAAAGTCTTTGATTTGGCAAATGACAAATTGTCATTACAGAATGTGATTGTCAATCAGAAACAAATGTCCCATGTTGTAACCAGATGTAAATCCCAATGGCTTATACTGCACTCTCCTGTGCACAGTACCAGAAGACAAGTGATTTGCAGGATTGATTCCAGCCACTTGCCTGGGGGGAAGCAAATGGAGATGAGGGAGCAAGACGAGGCCCCAACATTCATCCATGTGCAACTGCTGAAAGAACCATGTGGGCTGCAAATCTCCTGGCCAAAATGCCTGGAAATACAAATATGCTTTGCATTCTAGAATATTGTTTGGATTCTAGAGTCTTTTTTTTTTGATTCTGGAATATTTACAAGACCCATAAGAATGTATGGAAACTGGACCAGAGTGCTAAACCTGAAACTCACTTCGGTTTCAAATACCTCTTATACACATATGAAGGTAACTTGAGATGATATTTAAAAAGTAATTTTGTGCATTAAACAAAGTGTCAGCATATGGATGCTCTCTCCCACTCATGGCATCACTTCGGTATTCTAAAAGTTTTGGATTATGGAACATTTTGTATTTGTGAATTAAGGGTGGTAACTTTCCAATCTTGTACAGAAAAAGTTGCATACCCTAGTGACAATGCCATGCTAAAGAGGTGACGTAGTACAGGGTTAGAGCTAAATGCTAACCCACCTCATGCCAGCTGGGTACCAATCAGGGGCTGAGAGGTAAAGACTTGGGATGACCCCCACCTTTACAATGTGGGAGAAAGACTATACTCCCCATCCACTGGCCTAAGAGATGACAGAAGTGGGAGAAAGAGCCCCATAGAAGCCTGGCTCCTCCTGGGACCAAATGTAGGGGGCAGATAGAGAGGCAATACACCAAGACAGTCCTAGATCTGTTTTTAGAGTAGTGGTATCTTCCAAAGGAAGGAAGGAAGAAGGAAGGAAGGAAGGAAAAAGAAAGAGGAAGGAAGGGAAAGGAAAGAATGAAAAAGAAAGGAAGAAAGAAAAAGAGAAAGAAAGAAAGAAAGAAAGAAAGAAAGAAAGAAAGAAAGAAAGAAAGAAAGAAAGAAAGAAAGAAAAGGCAAAAAAAGAAGCAAAAGTTAAGAACAGAATGGCACACATCCAATCTAGGCTGTCTTGGGTAGTCTGTGGAGTGAGCAGTAAATCACATTTTAGTTTTGTATGGAGTTATCACCTTACAGTTCTTTCAGTCCAGTTGCACAGACTGAGGAAGATTTCTACTTAAGTTAACAAAAGAATCATCTTAAAACAATGGCTAGGGGATTCTGGGCACCTTTTGACAGATACCCATTTACCTTAATTCTGAAGTGTTCAGAGCATGTAGTACATGATCATATTTAAATCCTGCACTAAAATCCATTAGGAGAAAGTGACAAAAAGTTAAGAAACTTGTATCCTGCATGGATATTAAGAAGAACCAGAAAGAACCCCTAGATTTTTTGTCCCCCCACCCCCCAAAATAGTTGGCTATCTCATGTGGTATGTTAAATAGAGCCAAGGAGCTGTCCCTGAGCTTTTTCACTCAAGGCTCGTGACCTTCTACTACGAGCCAGAGCTCCACTTCCAGTTTTCTAGTGGTTAATTGGAGATAAACCTTGGCCTTTCCTGCTTGGGCTGGCTTTGAACGTGGATCATCTTATTTCAGCCTCTTGAGTAAGCCAGGATTATAGGCATGAGCTACCAGCACCTGGGGATTTTTTTAAGCAAAAACAAGGCATTATCAATAGTTGACCATTGGTTATCTAGTAAGCCCAGGACTCAAGCAATCACAAATCTTGTTCCTTTTCTTAAGAAACTTAAGGCCTAGTTGAGGTGACTGTGTGTTCACTTAAATAAACTCTGACTCAGTGTCAGAATATCTTGTGATGTGGGAGGTGGCAAGCTTTTAAAGTGAGGACCAAGCAGTCCTGGGGTTGATGAAGTAAGAGGATGTGGGGTAGTTTACAAATGTGGGGAACACTTTGTTAAGGAGATGAGGTAGATAAAGGAAATATTATGAAGGGTTAGTTGACAAGAATGGTGACTAATTAGCTGTGGGAGAAAGGAGGAAGAGTTAACTATGGGTAGAAGCAACATTTCAAAGCTGGATCATTGAGAGATGAGTACCAGTGACAAAAATAGCAATCTGAGGGTGAATTCATTTGGGAAGAAGATGGTCTTGTGTTTCCACCTCCAGATTCTGACATAAGACTTGACAGCAGGACACTGTGACATAGTCTGGAGCAGGAGCAAAACAGGAACCACTGAGAAGACAATTAAACCAAAGTCCCCTTTTTAAAAAATCTGGAAAGTTAAATGACTCCTTTGGGATTTGTCACACTAGGCTTGAGTTTAAAAAAAAAAAATGTTCAAAGCCAGATGCGGTAGCTCATGCCTGTAACCCTAGCTATTCAGGAGGCTGACATCTGGACTGCAGTTCAAAGCCAGCCTGGACACTAAAGACCATGAGATGCTTATCTCCAATTAACCACCAGAAAACTGGAAGTGGTGCTGTGGCTCAAGGGGTAGGGTGGTAGCCTTGAGTTGAAGAGATCAGAGATAGCACCTAGGCCCAGAGTTCAAACCCCAGGACCAACCAAAAAAAAAAAAAGTTCAGCTCATTCAAACACTGATATCCAGAAGAGTAAGCACAGCAGAAAATTTGGAAATGTAGGACTGAAATTTGGTAAACAGAAGGAACGTGTGGATATATATATATATATATATATATATATATATATATATATATATGTCCTGAGTGTTGGAAGTGGCAACTGCAGTGTCTAAGGGAACAGCATCTATGTTGAAGGGAGTTCCAAGAAAAGGAAAAAGTACCATATGGAAAGCTGGAGAGGGATAGGGAGAGAGAGGGATGAAAGCCAAGAAAGAAGGGACCAATGCATTTGCAACTGGAAAGTCCTTCATACCTTCAAAGAAGGTGCTGGGAGCTGTGGGGTGGAAGCGCTATGTAAGTGGTTGGGAGATGTGGAAATTCCAAGAACAGAGCAGGAACAAAATCTGGGGACACTGGTAGAAAGATGAATGAGGATTCTGGAGAGCAGAGATAATTGAGTCAGCAAGATCTCAGAGAAGGTAGGATAAGAGTTGCTCTGTCTTTTCAAAGAAAGGAGAAAAGAAAGGCAGTGGGAGACTTTTTGCGGGAAGGTATGGGAGTGGCAACAGATACGTGTTAAGCTACGAAGTGGCTTGAGCTAAGCTGCCTTGAATTCTCTTTGGAGAATAAGCCATAAAGGTCTTCCTATGACTGAAATGGTCAGGAGTAGGCAGGATTTGAAGACAGTAGGAAAAGATAAGGTCTGTGTTGTGCAATATAAGTTATATGGTAACAAGTCATATGTGGCTACCATGTACTCCAAGTACATGGTCCCAAATGAATTTTTCTGTGTCAAGTACTATATTGGATTTTAGACTTAAGTGTAAAAAAATGTAAAATAAAATATCTCCTTAAATGCATTTCTTTGTACCAATGATATGTTGAAAGGCTAATATTTCAGATAGATTGGACTGAATAAAATAAATTACAAAATATATTTTGCCTCATTTACTTTTAAATATGGCAGCTGGACATTTTGGTCATATATGTGGCTCACATCCTGTTTCTGTTGGAAAAATAATGATTCCAAAAAGGATGAATAAAAGGAATGTCCAAAAGTGGGTGTGGCCACAGACAAGAATTCGCAGTGTAGTCAATAGGGCTAGATTATGGTTGCTCTGATCAGTACGGGTGGAAGTGGAGTGAAATCCAAGGGGAAAGAATCAAAATGAACACGACTGGGAAAGAGGGTGGCGATAGCTGGGGAGTGGGAGGGTGTGAATAATAAGGGCTGTGGTGGTCAGAGCAAGCATGTGCCCAGAGCTGACGACGGAGTGAGAATTTCCAAATCTACTAGGTACATGCTGCTTTTTCATATTTTAACCATGCATCGGATGTCGTAAACTAGTGTAGGAAGCTTTATGATAGCTGCTATGGTGTGAATGGGGCTTGCCCACACTGAAACTCTCTCTGGATTTTAATCCCCTTTGTGAGGTATTGAGAAGGAAGAAACGTAATCCAACCCTGGTGTTTAGAAGTGGGGTCTTCAGGAATGACTGGGATCAGATAGTCATCAGAGTAGAGTTCCACTGGTAGCATAGTAAGAACAGTCATTCTCTCCAAACCAATATCTCTTTCACAATTTGATGCCATGTACCACTTCAGGCTACTGCCAGCAGAAAGCGGTCACCAGAACTGAGTCTCCAGAGCTATGAGTCTAATAAGTATTTCTTTGTAACTGTAACACTGTATTGCCACAGACCATACTGAATCCAGAAAACGAGACATTTGAATAACATTTTCCTTTGAACCCAAGTAAGAAAAATCCAAGTAACTCTTAACTGCTACAAAACCCATTCTTCTTTGGATACAACAAGCAGTGCACAACTTTCTTCAAGATTCTCCTCACCTGGAAAAGCCAGGTGAGAACCTAAACAGAGGAACATACATTGCTTGCTAAGTATGCTCTCTAGGGTAGATATATTACTGTATCACTCTGACAATTAAAAAATGAAAGCTTCTTTGCTAAAACTCCAAAGGTTCATTGATCCCAAAATGATACATCAGTGTGTCCTATTAATTTGATAAATGCACTGGGCGCGGTGATGTCCTAACAGTCCCCAAACCACAGATAAAAGCAGTTTGCCGTTGCAAACTGGGACTGGCTTAGAATGGATCCAGTCAAAGGTAAACCTGTCAGACTGAAGGCTCCTATTACCCAGTGCCAAAACCAGTTCTCCATATTCATTCCTAGGATATAATTAATAACAGAAAAGAAAAATAAGAGGCGTGATTCTAAGGCTGGAATGAATAGCTAATTGAAAATTAAACCCTAGGTCATATTTCTGGACAGAACATCTCTTTACTGCAGTCTAAATTCATTTTTTATTTGGGAGACCATTTTTGACATATTCAATTATATAACCCAATAGTCACTGCAGAATTTAGAATGTTTATTAAAAATGTATGAACTGACAAGATATCAGTGCAGCTACTTATATTTTATTTATGAGATAAAGTGTGGTATAAGTAAATAATACAAAATGGCAATATATTATGAAGAGCTATCTGCATTACTGTGCCATTTCCTTAAATGTGTATTTATATCCTATCTTGATCTAGAAAAGGTTTCAGGCAGCATTGTACAACTTGTTATAACACAACTTAATGCTACTTTAAAATAAAAAGGCCAAGTGAATGTCACAGAAATACCAGCATTTCACAAAAAGAAGAATGGACAAATGACACAGTTGCACTAAATTCACCATGTGGTAGACTAGAGAGAACCATAAAGACAGAGAGCTGATGCTTCTTATTGTTGTTGTTTCTAGAGGGGTCTTATTGTGACAATTCCATACATGTATATAGTTGGCTCACCCCTAAATGGTATTTTCATCCTTTTTCACAATGTTTGGTGGTTTCATGACATGTAATGTATGTACTTCAATCCTCTTCACCTCACTATTTTAGGTATAGATTCCACAAATGGACACAAATAGATGGCTAATATTCCATAGTATGTATATATATCTCATATTTAAAATTTAATTTAAAACTGGAACTAAGACCATGATGATTCTTTGTATGAAGTACTCTACCACTTTGAGCCACACCTCAAGCCCTAAAATTATTTTTTACTAAGAAGGTATAAGAAAAGAAATGAGCTCTTATCTCACCAGTGTTTGTGAGTCATTTCCTCCCATTAGTTACCACTGGATTTCAGATCTGCAACTCTACAGTTTGGTGAACAGGTTCTTGAAGGGGGAGATAAAGTATGATCACGATTAAAGCTTGCTTATTGTGAAATGGGTAGATTTGCAATAAGTTCCAAAAACTGAAATCTGCTATGTTTATACTTTTCATTTGTTCAAAATTAACAACAGTCTTGGCAAAGAATTTGTAAATAAGGCTGGAATTACCTGTTTCCTTTTGGCAAAACATAAAATAAAGAATTCAAGGTTTTACTTCATGAAATTAAGCTTTGCTCAGATTAAGGATATAGCTTAAGGATATATTAACTTCAGGATATAGCTCAAACATATTTTTTGGCAATGAAGAAAACAAAAATTCCAAATCCTGAACTTCTAAGTTCCAAAATTTCTAACCATTTTTATTTTTTTGCTAGTATTGGGGTTTGAACTCTAGGTCTCCCATCAGCTAAACTTGCTGGTGCTCTACCACTTAAGCGATGCATCCTGGTGTTTGCTGATTAATTGGAGATGGTGTTTCAAGTACATTTCTTCCCCAGATTGGCTTTGAATTTCAATCATCCAGATCTCAGTCTCCCGAGTAACTAGGATTATAGGCATGAGCTATCAGCATATGGCCATTTAAAAAAATTAAAATATATGCTATACATTTATAACACAATTATAATTATCATGGTTTTGAACCATTTTTTAGCTGTTGCCTAAGAAAAGATAGTTTTTAAAGAAATCATTAATAACAACTTCTTAATTTTTCAAATTGTCAACTTAATTTATAGGCAGCTTGGTTATGTTTCTCTGAATGGCTGCATTCAGGAAAGGTGTTGATGTATAAATATTGTATGAAACTTAACAGGTTGTAAAGGATGGGAAAGTTTAAAGTTACACATGTTTAATTGTTTTAAACAAATGTGATATTCTGGAGGCCATCTATTCCTGGACTAAAATAGATTTTGTTTTGCTCAATTCCGTGGACTTTTAGAATTTAATTATATTGTAACAAATATACAATTTACTTCATAATTTTGTTGCAGAATGTATTAACTAGTCTAAAGATGCAAAAGAACTGGGTGCAAAATATCATTTCAAATATGAGAGAAAAGAGATTTGAAAAATAAAATACTTGCTAGCTAGAGTAGAAAATTTTATACACAATCTCTGACATATACTAATCATAGAATATCAGAATTGTTTTAATAAAATTATTATTCATTATATTAGTTAATTCATGAAACTGGAGAAAAATAACAGATTTGAAGGTGTGTGTGTATGTGAATCCTGGGGCTGGAACTCAGGGTCTTGGCACTGTCTCTGAGCTTTTGGGCTCTACCACTTGAGACATAGCTCCATTTCTGGCTTTTTATTTTGTAGCTGAGGTAAGAATCTCTTGGATTTGTGTGTCTAGGTTGGCTTCTAGCTGTTATCTTCAGATCTCAGTCTACTGTGTAGCCAGGATTACAGGTGTGAGCCATTAGTGCCTGCCTTGAAGGTATGATTTTCTTTTCTGTGCCTAACAAAATTTTGTTCAGATATTGAAATAGTAATTGAAAGGTTTTGAAAAAGCTGCAATATCAGTTATGATCTAATGCCATAATCATCCTGTAAAGAAAAATAGGCAGATAGAAAAACTTAAGGAAAGTACAAAATGTTCAAAGTACATTATAAAAATTAAAATGGAAAAATTATAAGTTGTTTTCAAAATATTTTTGTATTAATTTCTAATTAATGCCCGTATATAACTTTTTCAAACACATACAAAGAAATACATTATCAAGCTTTTTGTCATATTTTTTTCACTAAGAGTATGTATCCTTTTAAAGAAATGTTAAATGCTATAGAATCCTGTGAAATCTACAACTAAAGTGTAATTAAAAGTTGATCTAACTTATTAGTTCTTATGTCTTTCTCTTAATTTTAAAAAAAGCATATATTGGGCCGGGAGTTTGGCCAAGTGGTTAAAGTGCTTACCTAGCATGCATGAAGACCCGGGTTCAATTCCTCGGTACCACATACATAGAAAAAAGCCAGAAGTGGTGCTGAGGCTCAAGTGGTAGAGCTCTAGCCTTGAGAAAGTCCAAGGACAGTGCTCAGGCCCTGAGCTCAAGCCCAGGACTGGCAAAAAAAAAAAAAAAAAAAAAAGAAAAGCATATATTGTAAAGTACCATGTATCTGAAGTTCCACAGTTCTTTCAGTCTCACATTAGCAACTTCCATCTGATTATTTTAAACTATTTTGAAGTTCTATAAATCTTACTTTATAGACATTATCTTTCTTTGGCTATCAGTCCACTTGCCTTAATTTTATAGTCTATTTTTAATGGATGCAGCAACATATCAATGTATCTAGCTAGCTATGTAAATATGCTGGGCAGTATTTAGCAAAAATTGTAACTCTGGCTGGTAGAATTTGGGGTGACTTGTGGCTTTCATTTGAAATTTTCTTCATAAAATAAAATGTCTCATAATGTAGATACATGATAGGTTTCAGAAAAAAATATAAAGCCATTCCTGTAACAAACTGTAAGACATACCTTTGTAAAGTTTTTCTTGGCAATGATAATACATTTTGTAAAAAGACCTTCATTTTATAGTGTAGTAACTGAACATCTAAATAACACGCAATTAGCAAATTCACTTTCCTATTGAATCTAACTGAAATCTATACAAAGAGAGATATCAAATATAATTTTACAGTCTGATATTCTAAATACAGCATTACCTTAGATAAAATTATTGATTTGCCTTTATATATGTGTTTAAAATTATCTTTGATAAACTCCTTTTTCAAATGATAAGCATCTCCTCTAATATCTGTGGCTTACACAGCTATGTCCTCTGTGTATTCTGGAAGGTTCAGCCCTTTAACAGAGATCTCAAACCAGCAGGAAGTTCCTTGATGAGTTTCCAGACAGCACGGTAGGCAAGCACAGTTTTCTAACTTTTTATTTTGTATAAAAAATAATAAATGCTTTTACGTTCGACATCTGCAGCAAGTGTTTCATCTTCCATCAATACTTTCCATGCTGGGGGGCGCTGTAACAGGCCACCCACAGTAAGAGGGAGCCAAAGCTAATGCTTAGCCACGCCCAGAACAGGTACCCATCCTTCACATTACTATAGATCTACCAGGTGACCGTAGCATAGTGAAATCTGGAAAGCGTGACCTCTGACTAGCGGCCGAATCATATGGATGGAGACTCTGATTAAATTGTGTTCCCTCCCCTTGCCCCCGGACACAGTATTATTTGGACTTAGGCATAGTGTGGTAGAATGAAATGTAGGCTTTATGATTAGGCTGCCTTGCATTCAGGATCCAGTTTCATCCTGGGCAAATTACTGATCAAAAACTCTCCATCCCCTACTGTATACTGCAACATTTTCTGGAGCCTAAATTAAGATAAGATTCGTCATTGGAGTTTAGGACAGTAACTGACACAACACAACTATTTATAGGAATTTAGGATGGTGATTTGGTGATCATGGTGATTTTCATAATAATGATATAAATTAGATAAGACTGCTGCCTCCCTGCTGGATTTTGTTTTGTCTATACAGAAAGGGTCTATGTGAAAATAACTCGTTGAGGCTAAATGGGAATTCACTTTCTGTCATTCAGCCTGAATTGTAATGCTGAAATGGTAAAATGCTCTGGATGGGAGGACAAGAAAGTCATCTTTTACTATTCCAGTTGCCATTTAGCACAAAACATTGAGCAAGTCACTTGATTTCCTTAAGCCTTATAATATCCAAGAGTAAACCAGAAATCTCAAAGGAGAGGTGTGACAAAATCAAAACTTGTAAACAGAAGACACATTCAGTTCACACAATCACCCTTACACACACAGCTCAGGAACACCCTGGAGGAAAAAGCAGTCCCCTCCCAGGCAGGTGGCAACACTGCAGCAGCACAGGCTCTGGCAGTACTAGCTGCGTGGCCTGGACAGAACCCTCAGCCATCACCTGGCAAGCGAGGGATCTTGAGTGCTGCCTATGAGAGGACTTGTGAGGGCGAAATGTAAAAATGCAAGTAAATCACACAGCAAAAATGGTCCCATGATTTTAGTATTGTTCACTGTGATTTTTACCTATGCAGTGTGTCGTTAAGTCATTGTTTTATCTCATTTCCTTTCACTGAGTAGAATGTGCTTTGGTTTATTAGGCAACATTGAGTACCAGTAGTATAATTCTTTATAACTACTTAAGGATAATAAGATTATTTTTAAAAGAAAAAAATAATTCTTTGTTAATTAGAAGCAGAATCTTGGTACTCACTAGATGCTATATAGAAAATGAACTATATATCTTGTGGGCGGAGAAGGGAGAGAAAACTGGAAGAGCCTAAGGAGAAGGGGAGACATAATTGTACTTATTACCCGATTCATGTAATTGTAACCCCTCTGTATATCACCTCTACAATAACAATAAAGATTAAATTAAATTTAAAAATAGGCAGAGGCTAGACAGGGTACTATAACGTAGACTTTAGCATCTTTTTAAATATGCTTTTAAATACGTTTACTTGTTTGTTTGGATGGTTGGCTTGATTTTGTTGTTTTTGAGACACTCTGCAGCCCACATCGGCCTTGAACTCTCTGTCTTCCTGCCTTAGCCTCCTGCCTTAGTGCTAAGATTACAGATATGCACCACCACTAAGCAGTCTTGCCTATAGCTGAGATCATACATATTAATAAGGTTATATATAATCTTTCTGCATGCACATTATAGATTTTATGATACATAGTAATTCATCCCAACTGAATTCTCAATCTGCTATGATTTCTCCATAAATATTTAAAAATATGGAAGAAACGTGAAGCATGCATTATTTATCTTTTCCCCAAGCAAAACATTCACTTCCTAATAATTCCAGAGGACATTCCTGACCATGCCATGCTGACTTGTTCTAACTGCATTTACGGCTCACTGCAGTCACACCCATATCATTTGTGTGCTGAACTTCTGCTTGCCCATGGGTTTTCTTTAACCCTAGATTCATATTACACTCACCTGAGGAATATTAAACAACAACAACAACAACAACAAAAATAGGGAAGCTGGGTTCAAATGAATGAGGTTCTATCAGGGTGGGGCCTGGCATCCTTTGTGTTTTGTAAAGCTTCCCAGAGGATGCTAATGTGAAGCCAGAGTTCAGAACAACTGCTTTTGGTGAATGTGAGAATAAAATGAAGATGTGCTGAAAATCCTAAACAACAACAATAAAATCTTATCGTAGGTTTAAACAAAAAATTCTTGCACTAGGTTTGAGGGAGAATAATTCATTTCTAAGCACTTCTCTTTTATGCAGATAAACCCACCCACTTAGTCAGATGTCCGTTTTCATGATAATGGTTTTGTTCTGTCTGAGAAATGGAAGTAAGTGTACTGAAGACAACCAAAGGTCACCGCGTGTGACAGATCCTGAACAATCTTGAATTAATCTTCATGAGTAGCTGTGCTTTAGAAAGGAACATGATTGACGTCAGTGGACAATTGATGGCATTTTTGTGTTAATGTTTGATTATAAATGTCTGTACATTAAAAAAAAAACAAAGTCAACCAAGAGAAAACATGGGATTGTGATAAACAATGTCCTGTATCACACACAAATAAAACAGGAAAGCTGCCATCTTTTTGATATCCACTTTTGTCAAGACTAGAAGGAACTCATAATCACAGTCTAACAGCTAATCTTTATGTCCAACTAAATGATATTATATGAAACAGTGGTTACCATGTATATATATATATATATGTCTATCTATCTATCTAATAAACCCATGGGTCTAAACACATAATGAGAATGTCACAAAGCCTTTCCCAGCTGCCTTTCTGTAACCAGCATATGCTACTGTCATCACTTCCTAAAATGATGCCTCTCAATTGGCACATATTTCTTATTTATTGGCTTTTAAATTTATGGTCCATCTATTTACTTTTGACAGTCATCTTTCCAACAGATTCATGTAATTTGAAGTAGCCTACTATATATATGTATATATCATTGACACCCAATGCGACAGACAAGAAGCATGCGTTTAATCCTGAGATTTGTGTACACTTTTGCTTAAAAAAAGAACCCCAGAAAATCTCCCACACAAGCATTAAAGATGAAAAGGCACCCATTTCTTCTATGATATAAAATTACAAGGGAAAGATAGCCAAGTTTTCCTTTTCTTTTTAATGAACTACTCCAGTGTATTCTTGTTCTCCTGAAGGATGCTGCAGGTTACACCAAAGGCGCCTTCTTCAGAACCGAATTTATTATGGATCAAAAGACACAAACACCCGGGTTGCAACACACATTGCATTCCCGCATAGTGTCTCTTTCTCCTCTTTATTTTGAACCCGGCAAGGTAAGGGAGGGAATTTTGATGTAACAATGGAGAGAGATGGATGCGTGAAGTATGAGGCTGAATAAAAATGGCTGAAAAGCAACCCCAGTGAGGCCACACCCAGTGCTCATATGGACTGTTGCAAAATAAATCTGTTATAATCCAGGGGCTACCACCACTACTTGGTTATTTCCCTCCATTTCCTGCACAGAACCCCCCCATTAATACATCACACTCCCAGGTGATGGCCATGACAGACAAAAGCATAGACACCTTTCGGAGTGAAGCATTCTAACACGTAGCTACGCCATCACAGTGTCAGGATTTGGAGAGCCAGTCTGTCTTTCCAGACTCCTTTGTGTGTGGCCACCAATAACAACCCTGACATGGGTGTGTCCCCTTGGAGAGATGCAACGGGAGAATGCTTCTGCCACGAAAAGATGGCACTCTGCGTGCAGAGGTCAATGCACCCAGATGGATGGAACAATAAGAAAGCCCTTGAATACTGGGGATGAGCGAAGATGAAACAATTCCTGAAGGATAACACCCAAAGAGCTCCAGGGGGGTGGGGGGGGAGGCAAAAGATGCCTCCTGGCAAACACCAGCATTACCAGGTGAACACAAAGAGGGGAAAGGAAAAAAGGCGGGGGGAGGAGAGGGGCAGGGAAAAGTCACACACCATCCATTTTGATTTGGAAATCGCAGATTTACCCCCCCGCCCACCCGCGACCACAGGAAGGCTCGTGGGTAGTAAGGCATGCAGAGGTGGCACAGGTGGAGAGATGCGCGGTGGACGAGTCGGGGACCCGGGGTTCGCGGGCGCCGCAGGCATGCACTAGGGAAATAAAGAGAATACCCTGACTTTTCCAGTTGCTCCACACACAGTCCATCTTGGTGGAATCGGCGGTGGCCTGCATGGTGCGGGCTTGAGGCGGGGTCGGGGGGGGGTGGCTCGCTGAGCTAGCCAGGCAGGCGTCGGCTGGCCCCCTCCCCGGGCAGGGCTCGAGGTGGCCGCGCGGCTGCAGACAGACTGGGGCTGTGCGGCAGGAGCGCGCGGCGGCGGCGGCGGCGCGGGGCCGCGCGGGCGCCGCGGTTCAGATGCCCGCCAGCCAATCAGCGCGGCGCGGCTCTGGAGTGGCCCGCGCGCGCGCGTGTGCGCTTGCGCGGGGATGCGGGCCCAGCGCTGCTGCTGGGTGCGCAGGGGCGGAGGGTGGGCGAGGGGGCGCGCGCAGGGAGCAGGGCGCTGCCTGGACCGCCGCCTTCTCGGTGGAGGGAGGGAGCATTGGTCCCGACAGCGGTGTGGAGAGAGCATCCAGGGTTAGACTGGGGGTCCCGGGCTATCCCCGATGGGCACGGTACAGAGTCTTGGAAACCTGTTGGGAGAGATGCAGCCGTGGCGAGCGCGAGGCTGGCAGCGCCGCGTCCTCGAGCTTTCCCTCCGGATCGTTTCCATGGCTCGGGCTCTTTCCAAAGAACGTGCCCAAATGCTCTCCCTGGCCTGGAAGAGTCCACAAGTCTCCCCACCCTTTGTGGGCAGGCTGCAGTCCTAGCAGAGGAATCCCGCAGTGCAGCGTCCCCCCCCCCACCCTGGGGGTGATGCCAGTCTCCCGTCGTCGCCCTGGGACCCCTGGCTCTGGGGTGGGGTTGAAAGACAGGCTCCAAGTGAGGGGACGTTCAGACAGATCCCTGGGAGAGCCGAGGGCCTTCTGTGTCCAGAGAGTCGTCTTCGGGACTGGGTGATGGAGGTGGGTGGTGTAATCGGAGAGATTAACGTTACAATATGCGAATGTCCAAGTAGGAACACCAGATCTTAACATAAAATACTTTGTCCCAGAGTAGACCAAGACCTTGGGAGCCTGGATAGTGCCTGAGTGTGTTTTGATGAGGAAAACATAGATAAAGGCCAAGAGAAAGGAAGGTAATGTGGGTATTGTCTGCCTTGGGGTCTCTTGAGACAAGACAAAGCTTAAGGACAGAAGGACAGAAGATGCCTAGGGCAGATGATGCCACAGAAGCCTATCCTGCTTCATTTTGCTGTGGCCTGGCCTTACCCGTAGTACAGGTGCCCCTTCCCTTCCTTCCCATCCCCTCCCCTCCCCTTCCCCTTCTCCACCCCTCCCCAGTGGAGCCTCAGGATCCTCCCCCTACCCCCCAGCTGCAGAGACATTCTTTCTCAGACCCAAATCTGCATTTGCCTAGCCTGTGTCAGTGAGGTTTAGGGACTATAATCTCAGTGTTATGCTGGTCCACCATACTGATGGTTTTTGTTTTGTTTTGTTTGTCAGTTGTGGGACTTGAACTCTGGCCTAGGCACTGTCCTGTGCCTCTTTGTGCTCAAGGCTACAGCCCCATGAACTGAACCACAGCTCCACTGCCTTTTATTTTTGAATGGTTAATTGGAGATAGAGTCTCACCAGGACTTTTCTGCCAAGGCCTGCTCTGAACAGCTCTCCTGAGTAGCTAAGATTACAGGCGTGAGCCACCAGCACCCGACTGTTTCATTCATTTTTTATGAAGCATAGACTTTAAAATACAATCTTTGCAATTATGCATTTTCTTCTTAGAATACAAAGTTCAAGAGAAACCAGCTGGGCTTCTCAGCATATCTTTATAGTATGTCTGAAATAATTCTTGAAGAAGTTTAATGAGTGTGACTACAGGAGGGTGATTTTGGCACTTCTGGGCAGCAATGATCTCCAAAAAGAGGAAGATGGCAGAACTACCCCAGGGAGGATGGGGAGGAAAACAGTGACCCACAAGTTTACAAAGCACTCTTCAAAGCAGCCTCCCACTGGGACATTAGTGGCTTGTTTAATTTGTATCTCCTGCCCACACCCCCCCACACACACACATTGTTTTTTTTCATTGTCATGGTTAATGCTGGAAATTCAATCAGCAAGTTACTAAAAATACTGATGCAGGATGATGAATCCATCATGATTTAATTTTCACTTCATGATAGAAGAACAAGACCCAGAACCAACCACAGGACTGGCAAGGCTTGCCAAGTGGGCTGTAGCTACTGCCTTGGCCACTTTTCTGGGAATCTTTGGAGCCTCTGCCACTAGGAGGCACTGGGAGTCCAACGATATCTTTAATCTTCAGCTGTACGTCCAGCAGGGCCTTCAGTGCAGGAGGGGGAGTCACAGAGAAATACACCTCAAGTGTGCAGTGTTAATCGGATATCCTGTGTCATGGGTATGGCTAATCTCAGTAGCAAGCTGAGAGTAGCACATTCTTAACCAGGCAAGCTCTTCCTCAAGCACAGGACAGATGATGCCAGACTGCTTGGGTTGTGCGTTCTCACTGACTATAAAGTTGACCTCAGAATGTCAACTTGGCTGAAAGACCCCCCCACCCCCACCCCCACTTCTTCTTCCTTCTTCCTCTTCTTGATTGGTGGTAGTGGTAATGATGGTTGTGGGGGTTGAACTCAGGGCCTAGGCACTGTCCCTGAGTTATTTTACTCAAGGCTAGCACTCTACCACCTTGAACCCCAGCACCACTTCCAGTTTTTTGGTGGTTAATTGGAGATGAGAGCCTCACAGCCTTTCCTGCCCTGGCTGGCTCTGAACAACGATCTTCATATCTCAGCACCCTGAGTATCTACAGTTACAGGTGTGAGCCACCAGCATACAGCTTTTAGTTCTCTTCTAGGTCCATGACCAGGACTTGAACGGCGTCCCTATGTCCACTTTTGCTCATTGGCTAGCCATCTCCCAACTGATCCACACCCCCACCCCAGGACCACGTTATTTATAATCTTGCTAAATCTGGAAAAAAGAAGTTTGGTGGCATATAAAAATCCAAGAGGGGTCACATGATTAAAAACTGAAGAAGTAAAACCACAAATGACACTAACAGGATTTACATCAGCGAAATAAGAATTGTGGGGCTTTAGATTCCTGTACAGGAAGTTAAAAAACATAAGTGAGTTTGTTAAAGGAAAGTACAGCAGGATAAGGAGATCATTTGACTGGGAATCATAGGACATAGATGCATTAGACACACTTGCACTGAGGAACTTAGTTATGTGTGGCCTTGTATCTTCTGTGGACCCTCTCTCCTTTCTGTAATTTACAAATAAGTTATCATTTTAGATGTTTGCTTTTATGAAATAATAGGAATTCATTTCTTCTGAAAATATAAATGGATGCTCCTTTGCACAAGTATCCACACAGTTTTTCAAACTGATTTTAAAAAAGAGGGGGGGGGGTAGAATAGATATGTAAATTTTCTTTTGGCAATGAAAGAAAAAAGAAAGCTTGCTAAACGCAGGCAGGAACTGCCACTATCTTTAAGCCAGTAGAGAACAGACGGGTTTTTCACATAGCCAATATCAGAACTTGGTTTAGGTGCCTGCCAGGAGAGGAAGCGATTTCTTTAGTTTTCGAGATGAAATCATGCATTAGGCAGTCTGTTTTAAAGGCAAAGCAAAATAGTTGAGTTTTGTAATCTCATCCCACATTGATGAGTGTTGAAGGCCGCCATGCCCAGGGTGGCTGAATTGTCTGTCTCCATTGGAATTAGGAATTCACTCATGAGAATCAGTGGTACTCACAGTGATGTACTTATTCAACAAGTATTTATTGAGTCCCTATTATGTGCTAGCCACTTTTCTAGGCATAGAAAGTTCCTAACTTTCAGAAGTTTATATGATAGGATGTGGGTAGATAGGAAGAAGAGTAAATAATAACAAATAAACATAGTTAATAAACATATTTCAATAATGAATACAAAGTATTTCATTCATAGACAAGTGCACTAGAAAAATAAAGCAGAGGCTAGAGACTGGATGTGTGTGAAAGTCTGCTATCTTATAAGGAAGATCAGTAAAGACCTAACTTATAAGGTAAAGTCAGAACAGACATCTAAAGAAAGAATAGGACTGCAGCATAAAAATGCAGTGGAGAAGAACATTCAAAGATGTCCTCAGTTTTCATGACAGAATGTAAGAATTGTCATGCTATATGAAATATTTTCATAAAATGTCTTAATTTTTATGCTCTGAGAGGTAAAGCAATTGGAAGTAAAGGCACAGAACTAGAACTAAAAGTAGAGTTCATTGTGGTCAAAGGATACTCAGCACTCTGCTTATGTCATATGGAATAAGGAAATTGAAAGACAGCTAGTTTAGTTCATACCCCAAGGCACTAAATTGATGCAGGAATCAAAAAGACTGACACAATGCATCGGTACTTAGAACCTTCAAAGTTTGTTAACATTTTGCAAATGTTTCATGTGGTATATAATCGATTGTTTTAAGACCCCTATGAGATGGAGAGTGTTTACTCTCATTTGTGGATTTTGTTTTTGTCAGTGGATTCACTTAATCTACTGACATTTATGGAGCCAATACTTAGACTCCATCTCTGTAAATACAAATGAACTGACTACCAAGACTCTGGTTGGGGGAATGTTACATCTAAATAGATCAAGTTAGTTACCTGATATAGGAGCTGGAAAAAGTAATTACACAAAATAAGATGGTTAGGGAGAAAAAAGTTTTGTGAAAGCCTTCAAAGAACATGTGATCATTCAATTTGAGTCCTGCACAGGAAATAGCATCACCAATCTGACAGAAATTTCTTGGCAAATTGATATGGATTGAGAAACTTAATAATAGACAGGGACCAGATTGTGACAAGCCTGTGGACTAATGCTGTCAGTAGATGGAGGGACTGAAGGGTTTCTAGAAGTGAAGTTACACATGAAGTTGAGTAATTGGTACAAATTTGGAATTTCCTCTTATTGATATAAAGGCAAAATACTAAGGTTAGAGACATTTGGCCCTTGTTTAGCAAGACAGAGAAGAATTCAATACCTCAACCCATAGCATAGTGAACCAACAAGACATTCAAAACAAAGAGAAAAATCCGGAAGCAAGCATAAATAAAAGGCAGAGAACATGTTAGGTCAATGGCAGTGTTTCACAAAATGAAATGATAATAGGTTGAGACAATAACATTCTCAAAGTAGAAAGGGACAATAATTGTCATCTAAAGTCCTTCTGGATACAAAACTAAATGGTGTTCTTATAGTATGGTAAAATCTTTTTTTTTCTTTTTGTGAAATAGGACATTTAAGTTACCTATCATAAGAGTAGTAAATCTATAAGGTTCCTGGGAATAAACATAACCAAAAGCATCTAGAAACATAAAGAGAGAATTATAAAAACTTTTCAAGGAAATCTTAAAAAGAAAATATCCTTTTTTTTCATAATGACTCATTGTTGTACACTATTGTACTAATTGTCTAGGGATCCTCAAAATATTAAAAATAGAATTACCACAACATGCCCCAAAGGGCTCAAATTCCACTTACTTTATACCTGTATACCCATATGCATTGCTGCACTATTCACAAGTGCACTATTCACAAGTCAGACTACAGAATGAGCTCAAATGCCCGTTGAAGGATGAATAAAGAAAACACGGTATGCATACGAAATGGAGAATGACTCAGCCATAAAATGAATGAAATGAGGCCATTTTCAGAAAAAATCGATAGACCTGGCAATCATCATATTAATTAAAATAACCCAGTCTTACAAAGACAGGAATCGTATACTGTCTCTTAGATGTGGAATATAGGGGTAAAACAAAAAAGTATAGAAGCAGAAGAGGGACTGTGTCAGGGATGTGGAAGGAAAAAACAGAGGAAACGTGGAGGAGGATAAGAAAGGGAAATCAAGGCAATGAATATGACCAAGTGCATTGTACACGTGTACGGAAACCACAATGAAACCCTTTACTTTGTACAACTAAATAAGAAACCACAGTATGCCAGAAATACCCATTGTTTCACAGATGAAATAATTTTAATCATTTCCCCCATGAATTATTCTATAAATTCAAATGCTTTTGATAAAAATTTCAAATTTTCATTGTACTTTCCAGGCCAATCCTCAAATTCATGCGGGGATGAGAAATTATGCTAACAATTGTTGCAATTTTGAAAGAGAAAAATAAGTAAGGAAGAGGGGGAAGAGAAAGAGGAGAAAGAAGAGTCTCATCTTTTAGGTATGAAGACATGTACATTCTCTAAGGGAAACAACCTAATTTTGTCTCAGTCATAGCTAAGTAGACCTATGGAAGGAACAGTGAGCTTAGAGATGAAGCTGGGCATGGATGGATTTGGTTATTACCACCACCGATGACACCAATGGTCTCATTTATCACTGTTTCCACTACTTTACAGTTGTTAATACAGTGTTGCTATATAAAAACAGTACTAGAATAATTGTCTATGCATCTGCAAAAAAGAGGAAATGAACTCACATCTATCTATAAAAAGTAATTAACAAATAGACTAAGAAGAAAAGTCAAATTTTAGGAAAAAAGACTATAGCTTTATATTGTTTATAACATAATTATATTATATATGTATTTTATATGTACAACATATGAAAGGAAAACAGTAATTACTGATATTACATTAAAATTTAAACCTTAAGTCTGGATCAAGAAAAGTATAAATTAATGAAAAAGAAGCCCCAGACTATAAGGTATCAAGTCATGCACTCCACACATGAGTAAAAGGAAATTCAAAAGAAAAATAGGACAATATAAAAACGTGCCTATCTCAAGTATTCAATTGGGAATACCTTGAGCCAATGAACCCTCCCCCTCCCCCCAACCCCTCATCTGCTCACACACCTTCTAAGCACACTAGAATCACTGTGAGTGACATTGCTCAACCGGGGAGAAACCAAGTGTGTAGTTTGATGTTATCAAGTAAAGATGGAGAATATGTAATACCACACATGTTGCACTACTAGCTCTGCAGAACAGCTTGGTAATTCTAATACCATGTCCTTATGACATAGTACTTTCAAAAAGGTTGCTTACTTAAAAGAAATTCCCAAACATATGTATCAATTGTGGAAAAGGTTGCTTATTTTATAGTGATGTCTATAATACTTTCAGTAGGGAAATGGATAAACTGTGGGTTATTCATTCACATAATGGAAACCTATAGAACAGTTACAAAAAATGAACTAGGGTTTCAACATAACTGAATCTGAAAATATGATGGCTTGCTTGTTTTTATTTTTTTGTGTGATACTGGGACTGGAACTAAGGACCTCACACCTGCTAGGAAAGTGCTTTACCACATGAGACTTGCCTCAAACATGAAAATACTATGGTAAGCAAAAACAAGATAACAATTTAATTAAAATCCAGCATATGATGTGGTGTAAGACGCATTACATTCAAAGATCTAAAGGAAACTAAATGTAAAGCACCATGGGAAACAGGATGATAATGACTCAACAAATAGGAAATACCGATAAAGGCTCAGAAACTCTAAAAAAGAACCAATTGAAAATTCTAGCAATGAAAACGTAAGTAAGAAGTAAAATTCACCAGATGGGTTCAGCAGCAGATTAAACATAACAGAAGATAGAGTAACTAAATTGGAAAATAGATGAATAAAAATGATCTAATGTGTTAAACAGGAAAAAGCGTAAACCAAAATGAACAGAGATGCAGAGACATGTGATATAAAAAAAAATCAAGTGTGCCAATATATGTGCAATTGGTATTCAAGAAAGAAAGAACATAGAAAGGAACAGAAAAAGTGTTTTAAGAAATAATTCTTCAGGAGCTCCAGTGGCACAATTGGTTAGCATATGGTACTTATACAGAAATAATTCTTCAGCCAGACACCAGTGGCTCGTACTTGTAATCCTAGCTATTCAGGAGGATGACATCTGAAGATTACAGTGTGGATCTAGCCCATGCAGGAAAATCCATGAGACTTTTATCTCCAATTAATCATCACCAATAAGCCAGAATTGAAGATATGGCTCATATGATGGAGTGCCAGACTTGAGCATGAAAGTCAAGAAACACCCAGGCCCTAAATTCAAGCCCCAGTGTTGCATATAATAAAATTTTTCCAACAGTCTCAACTAAAATTGGTTAATTTATAAGACCCCCTAATTAACTCAAAATAATTTGTATACAAATAATTATATACCTGGACACATCTTTATCAAAAAACTGAAAAAGAAAAAGACAAACAAAACTTACTCAGTATACTTCCAGATAAGAAATGGGACAAAGAAGAAATCACAAGACTAATTAGAAAATATTTTGAAATGATGGGAATCAAATAAAAACCTAAGGAGATCAGTAAGAAAAAAGCCTGTATTAAACAAGAAGAGGCCAATCATAACCCTTTAAGAAATTGGAAAAGGAAAGAAGAACAAATTAAACCCAAAGCAAGGGGTAGGGGCACGGTTCAGTTGGTAGAAAAACATCCAGTGAGTGAAAGCATCAGGTACCAAGTTCAAGTTCTAGTCTCAGATAAAAAATAGAAAAAAAGTGTGTGTGTGTGTGTGTGAGAGAGAGAGAGAGAGAGAGAGAGAGAGAGAGAGAGAGAGAGAGAGAGAGAGAGGGAGAGGGAGAGGGAGAGGGGGAGGGAGAGGGGGAGAGGGAGAGGGAGAGAAGTACAAAGCAAGCAGTTGTGAAAAAGTAGCAAATATCAGAGTGGACATAAATGCAATAAAAAAAATCAAAATAGAAATATCAGTGAAACCAACTGTTGGTTGGTTGGACTAAAGAGAGGAGATTGTGCCTGACATTACAGAATACTATAAACAACTGCAGCCCAATACATGAGACAAACTAAGTGAAACGGGCAAAGTTGTAGAAAGACAAGGTATAAAAGTGGATGAAGAAAAAGGTATTAACTGAGCTTAAGAGAGCCTGACTTAATTGCACCACAAGAATTCATATCTATATGGTTGTGTAAGTCTGTAATCCCAGCAGCTGGAAGGATGAGGCAGAAAGAGGAGGAACGATCATGAATGGACACACAAAACCAGTATATCCACTCCATGGAATATTTTTCAGCCATAAAAAGGAACAAGTTATCAATACATACAACATGGGTCAACTTTGAAACATGCTAAGAGAAAGGGGCCAGATGTAAGGTTGTTTACTATGTGATTCCATTTATATGAAATGAGAGATCAGAAGTTGTCTGGGACTGGTAGAAGAAATGGGGGAAAACTTCTAATGGGCATTGTTTCTTGGTTAGGATGGTTACGGTGTGCTGAAATGATTGCACAGCTTTTCAAATATACTGAAAAATAAACACTGATTTGTATTTTTGCTGTTGCTTTGTGTCAGTATGGGGCTTGAAATAGCCAGACAAAAGCCCTGCTTTTTCTTTCAAGGTTGACACTCTACTACTTGAGCCACATCTCCACTTTCAGGTTTGTTTGTTTTGTTTTTGCTGGTTAAGAATCTCTCAGATTTGTCTGCTTGGGCTGGCTACAAATGGTGAGCTTCTGATCCCAGTCTCCTGAGCAGCTAGGACTACTGGTGCGAGTCACTGGCTCTGGCTTGATTTATTCTTTGGAAAAGTATGTGAGGCTCAGTGAACAGCCTGTGAGCTACCAACAGGCTTCACTTGGCATCTTGGCTAGGGTGCAATTTGGCAATCTTCCATAACAGCTTGGACTGCTTCTTTAGAGTGCCCTCTGGATGAGCCTTGTTCTCCATCTCAGCCTCTGACAACACAGTCACTTCTTAGATCAGGCCAGGATTCCTTCTGGAAGCCCTTGGCAACCTGAGTTTATTTTTGCCCCTTTCCTGTTTCTCCCTTTCAGCTCAGAATTTCCCCTGCTGGCCTTCCCAAGCTCTTAACTTGGATAGATTTCTGAAGTTCGCAATTGGCATGATTATATTTATGAGATTTCCCCCCCCCCCTTAATAGGGATTTGATTCCTTATACCTTTCATGTCATCTGCCAGACACTGGATGATTTACAAGAATTAGCATAATCCTCTTCTTTCAAGAACCAATAAAGATTTCATATAGGGAAAAGCCTCAAGAAATAATCTCAGAAAGAAATCAGTGATACAGGATATGAAAACCTCATTTTGTGTGTATCAATCATGCTTTCTATTTTCTTTTTATGTTAGTTATTATTTTTGGTACAATAATTTTTTTTTGCCAGTCCTGGGTTTGAGCTCAGGGCCTGAGCACTGTCCTTGGACTTTCTCAAGGCTAGAGCTCTACTACTGAGCTTCAGCACCACTTCCAGCTTTTTTCTATGTATGTGGTACCGAGGAATCGAACCCGGGTCTTCGTGCATGCTAGGCAAGCACTCTACCACTAGGCCAAACTCCCAGCCCGGTACAATAAATTTTATGTTTACTGGACATGTCTTTTTTTTTGCCAGTTGTGGGACTTGAACTCAGGGCCTGAGCATTGTCCTTGGATTTTTCTCAAGGCTACAGCTCTACCCTTGAGCCACAGCATCACTTCCAGCTTTTATCTATGTATGTGGTGCTGAGGAATGGAACCCGGGTCTTCGTGCATGCTAGGCAAGCACTCTACCACTAGGCCAAACTCCTGGCCCGTGTCTTTTTATTTTTTAAGCTGATATTTTAAAGTTGATTTTGCTTGGCTTTTTTTCATTTACTCAGCTTGGATGTTCTATCACTTGAGTCATACCTCCACTTTGGGGTGTTGCTGATTAACTGGAAATAAGAGTCTCTTGATTTGTCTGCCAAGCTGGCTTCAAATTGGGATCCTTAGATCTCAGCTTCCTGAGTAGTGGACATTTGTATTTCTTTCATAATCAATATCTGTTTCTATCTCTAACCATTTGTCTTATAAAAAAATTGAAAAAAAATTATTTCTGAAGCGGGCCCAGTGGCTCATGCCTGTAATTCTAGCTACTCAGAAGGCTGAGATCTGAGGATCAAGGTTCAAAACCAACCCTGGCACAAAAGAACCTGAGACTCTTATCTCCAGATCTAACCTTGCCTCCCTTTTCCTTCTCCTAACTTCCAGTAATCATTACTCTACTTTCTTTGTTGAAGTTAATGTTCACATATGAGAGAGAACATGTTGCACTTGTCTTTCTGTGCTTGCTTATTATTATTAATGTAATGTCATTCAGCCCTATCCATTTTGCTGCAAATTGTAGGACTTAATTCTTCTTTGTAGTTGAATAATATTCCACGGTGTCTAAATACCACATTTCTTTATCCACTTTTGGCTTTCTGTAGAAAAGAGTCTCACATACTTTTCTGCCTGGGCTGGCTTTGAACTGCAATCCTCACATCACAACCTCCTGAATAGTCAGGATTACAGGCGTGAACCATCAGTGCCCCATTGATAATTTTTAGGGGGGCAAAGTGCGTGGAATGACTACGATAAGGTGGTTGGGCCACTGTAGCAAATATCAACAATCCTTACAACTCCTCTTCTCTCATGTCACTATGGAACCAGTATAATTGCTTTTTTCCCAAATGCAGTGCAGCTAGGGGCAGCACTTGAGCGATTTTAGAAAAGGAAAAATAAAGCACATTAAAAAGTCTCCTGAGATATTTTTTTTCTTTCTTTCTTATGCAAAACAGGGAACACTCATCTCTCTCTGGTGCCCCAGCTCTCCAAAAGGAAAGATGTCTGGAGCTGGGGCAGCCATCTTGTGATTTTGAGGAGGAGGGCATGATGATTCTTTAAAACTATCACTCTAACATTATGAATCTATTGGGCCACCAATATCCCTGGCCTCCTACTTCTAAACTTCTCATTAAGTAAACAGGGAATGGCTGTGGTTCACATTGGTACTGGTGAGATTTTCTGCCCTTATTGCCAAAAACCTTCATAATGGTAAATCCACTGACTGAGGTTTAGCAGCAGGGTCCACACTGGTGTACATTTTAGTCTGCTCTCTCCTTCATTATACCATCTGCTCATTACAGTGAGGAGCAACAACATCTTCCATTTTCTGCTCATTTTTCTTCCTTGGGATGAGTTAGACATTTTCAGCCTTTTTCTTTGTAGGTTATCGTTGGCCACTCTGATAGGCTAAGGAAATGAATGAGTTGCTATTGCAAGAATATCCTTTAATAAATCAAAGGAGAATGAACATATTCACTAAGTTACCATAGAAGAGAAATACTGACTTTGCAATAGGTAGGCTTGTTAGTATCAAGTCACCAAAAATTTAAAAACTTCTTTTGCTGAACGTGCACTAGTGAACAAAGACCAGAAATGAGGCCTGATCTCATTAAACATTAACTGCACAACAGTAAGGTTTTGCAAACACTTGCAACTTTGTGAACAACTCCTAATTTATCTAAGAGGAACTTTTTTTTAAAGAATATTAATCTGAAGATTCAGAAAGCTATTGAAGCAGCAGCTACCTGTATCCGCAAAACTAGTCTCCATGTTTAAGGATTGGAATTTTAAGGAATGTTTTTCTGTCAGGGAAGGGGTGTGCAGACAAAGGACAAAAATAATGGGTTGTTGTGGAGGAATGCTTTGAGGCAACTCTCTTTGTGGCATATAACCTCAGGGGCTCAAAAGAATAAAAAGCAGCTAGAATGAATCTGCGCTTTTTTTTTTTTTTCCAGTCCTGGGCTTGGGCTCAGGGCCTGAGCACTGTCCTTGGACTTTCTCAAGGCTAGAGCTCTACCACTTGAGCCTCAGCACCACTTCCAGCTTTTTGCTATGTATGTGGTACCAAGGAATAGAACCCGGGTCTTCATGCATGCTAGGCAAGCACTCTACCACTAAGCCAAACTCCCAGCCCGATCAGTGTGCTTCATAAAACATGAACAGCTGCGCACCATTAGTTAAATTCATTTAAGTTCTTTCTTTTTTTGCCTGGGGACTTGAACTCAGAGCCTGGGCACTAGCCCTGAGCTTCTTTTGCTCAAGGCCAGCACTCTACCACTTGAACCACAGTGCCACTTTCAACTTTTTCTGCTCATGTGGTACTGAGAACTCGAATCCAAGGCTTCATGCATGCTAAGCAAATACTCTACCACTAAGCCACCTTCCCACCAGTTCTTCTTAAAGTATATAGGAAGTATCCTTGCTACCATGAATATATTAATTTCATATGTCTATAAGGGAGGTATTCATTCTTTCATAATTAATAGCAAGTTTCAGATTAAATGTGAGCTGGGCCTTTAAGTGAAGCTTCTACTAATGAGGGCTTGTAAAAGTTGCTAAGAGCCAGAACCACTGGTTCATATCTATAATCCAAGCTACTAAGGGAGCTGAGATCTGAGGATTGCAGTTCAAAGCTAGCTTGAGCAAGAAAGTCCATGAGACTCTTATCTCCAATTAACCACCAAAAAGCCAGAAGTGGAACTGTAGCTCAAGTGGTAGCATAGTGCACTATCCTTGAGCAAAGAAGCAAAGGGACAACACCTAGTCTCTGAGTTCCAGCCCAAGTATCAGTACATCTTGTGGCAATGTTCTTCAACTGGACTATGTTCCAGTACCTCTGAAGGAGACAGCAGTCTTTCAGGCCTCCCATCCACATACCAGCATTCCATGCTCATAGAAGGTAAGAGACACCTAATTGTTGTAAGGCCTTGAATATATTGGCATGTATTTTGAGCCATTTCAGCAAATATTTTAATATACCCAAGAAGTGGCATCCTTGGCTTGCTTCCCTAATATCAAGGTGATTAGTTATTAAGCTAATTTTTCTTAATTCCTCTAAAATGTAGGAGGATTGGTAAAGTGCTACATGTAACCTATTGTTTTGAGGATTTTCTAACCAAAGCCACTGCACACAGTTGACACCAATGACCTTCTGGGAACAAAGACAACTCTTCACCATCTTATCATCCTCGTGGTTCCAGACCTTATAGAGCACAGACTGGATCAGTCTATGGAGGGTCCCAGGGAAGTGTACACTGGGAGAAGAATGTATTTTTAGTCAATGTTTTAAAGAGATGTTTGTCTTGTAAACACATGGAAATGTTGTGTAGAGAAGGGAGCAAATATTGAGTGCAAGGTTTGCCTTCTTGAATGTCTTATTTGTATAGGAAGATTACTGCTTGCCTTTTTAACATGGTAGTTGGGTTTGAGCTCAAGGATATGCACTTGCTAGGTAAGAACACTAACTCCTGAGCCATACCACCAGCCCTTTAATACTGTTAGGTTATTCTTCAGATGCTCACTTTCTCCCTGGGGCCAACCTGAGAGAGTGATCCTCCTACAGAGCTGAAGTGACAGGTGGGAGCCAGCACACCCCATTTATTTCCAGTTTTTAAAGTCAGTTTGGGATCAACCATCAGTATTATGTGGGAAAACTCCCGAACTTTTTCAGAAAATGATTTCTAACTCTTATGGAAGTCAAAGAATAAGAAAAAAATATTCCACACTAAAATGAATAAGAGTAATATGAATAATGGCACACTAAATGACCAACGCTAGGATAAGGGAATCATATGGATTATTTCACAATAGAGTCATAAGGAGGGATTGCCAACCCTCCCATTTATCAAGGGAGAAACTGAGGCTCAATTCATTCCCAAAGACCCTGGTAGTAGAGACAGGATTTGAGATCAGGTTTGCCTGGCCACCTGGCTCTGGGATCCTGGCTAACTCTCGGCCTATTGACATTTCTACTGGCCAGACCCTGTCAGTACTGGGGAAGCCAAGGTCTGGCCACTGAGGGTCTAAAATGCTGAAACTGGAAAGACCAGGAGCAGTTCTAAACTTCCCCAAATTCCACTACCCCGAGCTGGGATCTGGCATAGAATACAATGCAGTGAAAGGATTAGTGTGTAGTTTAGTGTTCTGTTTGATTTCATCATTAGATTCTGCCCACACATAATATTCCTGATACCTAGTTCTTTAGTTTCCTTTTCTTGGCTGCCATGCAACCTACTGCCACAGTGACTTGGATGTGATCATGTCAGAGGCACATTCTCTGTGAGCTTCTGGGTTTTGGGGGGGAGGTTAGGGGCTATGAATATGATCCTGTAAATGGAATCAGCGTGAAGGCAAAGGAGTCCTGGCTCCACTGCTCATGGGCTTTGTTATTTCAGACACTGCTTGGCCTCTCAGAGCTCAAGTTAGTTGCCAGGAAAAAGGAGCTGCCACTCACCATACTTATGAAAATAGGCCAGCACTGCAGGTGTTTGGTGAGTAGCAGCTGCATCAATGCAGCACAGTGCTAGACAAAATGTCTCAAGATGAAAAGCCATTCCACACCAGCCAGGGAAGTGCTAAGTTACCTCAGCTTGAACAATGCCCTGCAGGACCTCACAGGATGTAACTTTCAACACCTTGAAGTCCCCAAAGGAATTACCTTTCCATTATAGCGCTGTGAGTTTCATATCATTCATAAAAGGGCACATTGTGTGGGAAATTACTTTGCAGTTAATTTCCAAGGAAGGTGTTGGCTGTCCTGCTGAAATAAATCCGTTTTCTCAGGTAATGATGTTTTTCCATATTCAGTATTTGTTAAATGAATGGATGGTTTGGTGAACAAATGAATAATGTCTTTTTTTGTCATGACATTTTTATTTAACCAGGGAGCCCAAAGTCAAATTTGATATCAAATCAAACATATATTATTCATAGAACATTTATTTTACTTCCTTTCTTTATAGGTTTTTGGCTTTCTTCCTTCCCTTCTTTCCTTTCTGTCTTTCCTTCACCTCTCTTTTCTTCACTCCCCTTTCCTATTTGCTTCAGTTCCTCTCCCTCTCCCTTCTCCTTCTACCTTCCTTCTTTCTCTTTTCATCTCTTCCTCCTTCCTTCCCTTCTTTCCTTCCTTTTTCCCTTCCTATTCTTTCTTCCTTTAAACTGAACGGATCATTGAGTCATGGTGTAAGAAGCAGTGCAAAGCCTCCTCTGTGTACTTGTGCAGTTCCCTCCATTGGTAACATTTTGCACAACAATCATACAATGTCATAATGTACACAAGGACAGTGATTCAATGCCCAATATTATTAAGATTTTCCTAATTATTCTTGTGTTTCTGTTTGTGTCCGTGTTTGTGTTGAGTTGTACACAATTCGATCATGTGTGTATGTTCCTAGTGCCACAGCAAAACTCCTGAATGGCTCCAACCCCACAAATTTTCTTATGTTGAACATTTATATCCACCCACCTCTCCTATTTTCCGCTATCTGTTTCCATTTCCAATCCTTATTTTCCATGTCTTAGAATTCCAAAGGAGATGAACAGAAATCAATTAATGTTTTTAAAACAAGGTTATATCTTCACTATAGCCTGGCTAGAGACCTGTAACATGAAGCCTTCCTAGTAATGGAAAAACATTTCTTCTGCATTATCTACTTTACTGAACCTTAATGTAAGCAGGAGCTACTGAGTGTTCAGTGCTTCACACATGTGCCAGATGCAGGAGAAACAAGACTGAGAGTTGCTCATGAAACATATTCACCAACAACTGTAGGTGTTCATCAACAACTGGGAGGCTGAAATAGAAATAATAATGTTGATTTAGTTACTTCAGACATTCAGGTTTTAGTAGAGATTGAGGGGCAGAGAAGATGAGATGAAGAGCTATTTTGTATTTTTAAAATATAAATTGTTGTAGAGATGATGTACAGAAGGGTTACAGTTATAAAGTCAGGTGACCAGCATGTTACTTTTTGGAAAATGTTACTTCTTCCCTCATTCTCTCCCAGCTTTTCCCTCCCATCCCCAACCATAAGTTATAAAATTCACTTTCAACCCAGTGTCTAGCGGTATCCTGCTGCATTTGGAAGAGATGTTTTAAAGATAGCTAAAAATTACCAGTCTCAAGCCAGGCAACAGCGGGTCACATCTATAATCTTAGCTACTCAGGAGGCTGAGATCTAAGGATCATGGTTCAAAGCTAGCCTACACAGGAAAGTCCATGAGATTCTCATCTCCAATTAACCACCAAAAGTTGGAAATGGAACTGGGGCTCAAGTGGTAGAGTACTAGCCTTGAGTACAAAAGCTCAAGGGCCGTTGATAGGCCCCAGGACCAGTAAAAGTAGTAAACAACAACAATAACAACCCAACAAACAAAATGAGTTTCTAAAACTAGCTGGAATAAAAAGAATTTTCTTAAAGCTGGGTGAATTACTAGCATAGAAACTATTTACAAATTGGCTTCAAAGAATAAACCGAACATAATTATATGAGAGATATCCAAGGTACTGAAAGATCAATCAGGATTTCAGGGCTTCATAATACAATTAGAAAGAAACTGCACACGGATATTTGCAAACTGGAAAATGAAGATAATATGGGAAGGAACAACAGAGGTAAACAAAGACCCTAAAAATTGCAAATAGCTATTGAAAAAATACAAAAGCTATTGAGACTGTGATGCTCTCTTAAGAATATTCTCCTTTGGACTCACTGTGTAAATGTCTACAGTCCTGTATAATTTATCTGTCCAAGTGTATTTGTCTTATACAGTCTGTTTACTTGTAGACTTATAGGCACATTCTAATTTCTATAAATGAGGGAAGCCATGGAACCTCTGGCTTACTTTGCTTAATATAATTTTTTTCAAGTCTTTTCATTTCCTTACAAATTGTACAATATTCTTTCTGGTGGATGCCTAAAATTCTATTGTTTATATATACCACATTTTCTTAATCCATTCATTTGCTGAGGGGGAAATGGGTTGATACCATATATTGGCTATGGTAAACAATGCTGCAATGAACATGGTTGTGCTGGTAACTTTAGTGTGCCCTTGAGTGTTTTTTTTTTTTTTTTAACCAGTCCTGGGCTTGGGCTCAGGGCTTGAGCACTGTCCTTGGACTTTCCCAAGGCCAGCACTCTGCCACTTGAGCCTCAGTGCAACTTCCGGCTTTTTGCTATGTATGTGGGGTACCGAGGAATCAAACCCGGGTCTTCATGCATGCTAGGCAAGCACTCTACCACTAGGCCAAATTCCCAGCCCCACCTTGTGTGAGGTTTTATGTTATTTTGCTTCTGTTTTGTTTTTCTCTTCCTTCTCCTTTGTCACTATTTTGGATTTATGTACCTTTTGTTTTATATGTAAGTTTATCTGTTTGGGGGAAGGTAAGGGGGAGCACAGAAATACAGGGACAAAGGATGAACAAATTTAGCAGTGATTCTCACTAGATACCATGTTGAAAATGAACTACACAACTTGTGGAGGAGGAGAGGTGGGAGAAAACAAGGGAAGGAGTGGTACTGCTCAAAAAGAAATATACTCATTACCTGGTTTCTGTAACTGTAACCCCTCTGTGCATCACCTTTAGAATAACAATAATTTAAAACAAAAAAATAATTTCAAATGGCACCTGGTGAAAAAAATGAGTGACCTATAAAATCTCCTAAAAATGAGTCCAATACGATAATGGATATGCATTGGGTGCATTCCTTGCCTGAAATGATAAGAAATTTCACTCTCATTTGCAAAACTTACCATGGGACCAGGTTCCCTTTAGGCACTGGATGCAGAGTGTGAGCTAGCCACACAGGAAGACCATCCAGCTTGATGGCGCATGCAAATGAGACTGGTGATCACATGGTGTGATAGGAACCCAAGGAAGAGGCTCAGTGAGTTATGGGAACATGTGAGTTAGGCTGCACATGTGAGTTAGGGTGGGTCAGGGAAGTTCATAATGAGATAGAGACATAATGCATGAAAAGTCTTTGAGGGTAGATTCAGCAGACAGACAGAATGCTAATTGATAGGAATCAAGAAATTAAGGTAAAAAATAGTTATTTGAGGCTTATTGACATGAAAAGAATTGCTAAAACTTACTAAGCATTTATCATATATATTTCAGTTAGTAAACTAGGGCACTTTCTATATGATTTGCATCTAATTTACACAACCAATTCATGACTTAGTGATGATTATTTCTTCTTAATGATGAGGGGTCTAAGATTTAGAGAGCTTATGTAATTTGTCCAAAGGCACACCATATATAACTGTGATGAAGCCTGGATTTGAACTCACAGGGGCCCAAATCCAACACCTCCTAGGGACCTTAGTAAATCAGACTTTTTTCTTTTATTTATTTTTGTATTTCAATTTTATAGTTCAAATACAAATCACGAGAAAATAAATTGTGAGCATAACTGGATTGTTTTAAATGCAGCTAACCATCAAAGGTATAATCTGGGGTTAGCATATTCTGACCTTTAGCCCTATTTGATTTTTTTGCCAGTCCTGGGGCTTGAACTCAGGGCCTGAGCACTGTCCTTTGGCTTTTTTCCTCAAGCAGTCTGCCACTTGAGCCACAACACCATTTCTGGCTTTTTCCATGTGTGTGGTACCGAGGAATCAAACCTGGGTCTTCATGCATGCTAGGCAAGCACTCTTCCACTAGGCCAAATTCCCGGCCCACCCTATTTGATTTTTAGCCTTCCAAAATACTTACCTGATTATGTACCATTGAGAAGTTAGTGAGTGACAGAATATATGCTCTTATTACTCACTGGTTTCTCATTTGTTATGTAAGTCACATGTAAGCTCTAAGAGGGCACAATCCTAATCCTGTCATTAAACTACCTACCCACATGACTGACATATGGCAGACAGTCCATAAATATCCACTTATTGAATAGGTGCACCATCTATATTAAGGTTAACGGGAGAAATACTGAAGGATGACTATGTACTTATGATCAATTGCCTTCAATTGTCAGGTGGAGAGAGTAATTCTATTTAGATTTTGCACTGAGAATGTAAAGATTAATGAGTTGATGTCCTCTGTATACACAGAGTCCCCAGAAGGTTCTACGTACATAGCAAATGCTATTGCTTACTTGCTGTGGTCTATATAACATTAGATTATCATTGGCACTATTTGTAACTGCACTGGCAGCAATTAGGGAACAGATTCAATTAATTACTGGTTGTTTATGACTTGGGAGATTAATCAGACTTCAAAACAAAGAGGCATTAATGAAATTTGAGGAGAAGCCGAGAGAGAAGTCATAACTTAAATGTTGCCTACATAATTGATGCTCAGTAAAGACTTTGGAGATGGAAAACATGCATGCAAATACCCATAGTATACACTGGAAGAATGTCAAGGAAGAGGCAGAGCAATACGGAAAGTGTCAATGGTATAGGGCAATAGAGCTCTGTTAACTTCTTGTCCCTAATTAATCAAATCAGAATTGCTGTAATTGTCATTTTTAACAAGTTTCACGGGTCGCTTACTGAAAAAAAAATAGTGAGTCACAAGTTCTTAAATCCATGAAGCAAGATAAATAACCACAGCATGAAATGTGAAGGTCAGTTCTGTTGGTCTTCGTTTGGAAAGATGGAACCTAGGCAGATTGTTCTGGAAAGGTGTTACACAATCAGGTGATGAGAGGTTATTTGTTGCTTCTATTTTATCCTACTGAGAATGCAGAACTCACTGTCAGGTTATCTGTGTGTCTTGCTCCAGTGTTATTAGCGTTCTAGTTCCCATTTTCTGAGCCAGGAGACAGGGTTCCCACCTCAAACTGTCCCAGAATTTTTCTCTTTCCTCTTTCTGATGTGATTGGTGAAGACTCTCAGTCGTTGAGTCCTTCAGCATCCTTGGATTCTGATTTTTTTTTTTTGGTCAGTTGTGGGGCTTCAACTCAGGGCCTAGCTCAAGGCAAGTGTTCTTTCATGTTGAGCCACAGCTACACTTTTAGTTTTCAGGTGGTTAATTTCCTGCGTGGCCTGGCTTGGAGCTGTGATTCTCAGATCTCAGCCTCCTGAGTAGCTAGGATTACAGGTCTGAGTGACAAGCACCGAGCATGGATCCTTCTTTTTATGTTATGTTAATTCAATACAATCAAAGTGTTACACCTCTGAACAAGACTTTGATTTTTTTGAGTAGGAGCTTGTTAAGGCACAGGTTTCCTTTATTGACTCACAACAAGCCTATTCATAACATCTTTACCTCCAGAGGTGAGGATACTTCATCCCTCTGGTCAATGAGGAAACAGTATTTATCATTTGGGGATAAAAATAATAATATTATGTGCATAAGAAAAATTGACTCCTTTTTTAAGTGCATGAAAGAAAGGGAACAATGAAAGAAAGGTCATACAATTAGTCAGATATTTCATTGCATAGCTGAAGTATGATGCGAAAGAAAATAGCAAAATCAAAGGATTGATATTAGTGCTGGAAAAATGTAATTAAAAAATATAGCAAATTAAAAACCTATCTCTAAGGAGGAGAAAGATGCAAGAACCAGATAATTACCCTGGAAAAGGAAGATAGGAGCTTAGATTCTATAGCAAAATGGGGAAAGGGGCAGGGAAGGGAGTGAAACTTAGGTTGGTTTGCTCTTAGGTTAGTTCAAGTAATCACCAAACTTACATATCTAGTTTCAAGGGGTGGCTGGGACTTATAAATCACGATCTTATTTAGGAGAGAGAGAGGGAGGGAGGGAGGGAGGGAGGGAGGGAGGGAGAGAGAGAGAGAGAGAGAGAGAGAGAGAGAGAGAGAGAGAGAGAGAGAGAGAGAGGAGGGAAGGAGGGAGGGAGGGAAGGAGCAAAGAAGCAAAGAAGGGAAAAGAAAAGTAAAAAGAAAAAATGGTCAACTATCCCACTCCTGAAAGGCAACAACAAGGATTTTTAGCTTTGCATGGAAATTTCCTAGCAAACCATATGGCCCATTTCTGTCTTTTACTGTTAGAAATGCCCCCTAAAATAGTATTTCTTACAAAAATAACATTCTTTCTCCACTCTAAGTATCTTGGCATCCAAATTCTATTCTAAGCATTAGAAAGCTAAATTTGTCAATGTTATTTACAACAATGACTACCAATCTTTGGATGGTGATAGTTTAACTTGCCAAGATGAGAACAAGGGCATAAAAAAACTGGAAAGATGGGGGGAGGGAAATGGGGACCAAGACATGAGAAAGGGTATCAATGTTTGTGAAGTAATGCACCTTCTATCTGGTGAATATAATGTAGCCCTTCTATTAATTACAATAAAATATATGAAAAAATTGGAAAGAAACCAAGGCAACTTGACCTGATTTGGGCTATTGAGAGGCTGACTGATAGGAAAAAACTGCATATCAAGTTTGGGAATTGGGCGTCAATGACTCATGTTTTGTCTATCACCTATGGCCACGTGTGTGTTAAAGTCATAGTACTCTCAAATAGCACACAATTGTCTGGAGCATCCACATCAGCTTAAAATGACATGTGAGCTTAAACAAAATGTCTTCATTTGATTTTGGTTCTAATAGGATTAGTCTTTGTTTTATGAATACATATGTGTGTGTCATGTATAATACACTTAAATAAAAGGTTCATTTTTTATTGTGGGGCCACAGGTTTTGAGTAAGGCTTAGCATGTTGTACAATGCAACAACAATAAAATTTTACTGCAACTGCTTCATACCCAGAAGGCTTCACAAAGCAGCCACAGAATGTGCTATTTCCATGGTACCTGTCACCATGGAAGCTGAGCAGCCCTCCTGCTGGAACAACTGAGTTAGTAATAAAGCTCCTGGCTAATGCCTCCTAAAAGCTTTGCTCTTGAATAGGTGGCATTTTCTGTTGGTTAAAAAAAGGTCATAAAATCCCTCCCCAATAGATAGCTGTTACTAAATATTGCTTAATTGTACTGAAAACAAAATAATCACCCTTCCTTCGGTCATAACCACTGGAGAAGAATTTCATGCTTCTTTTTAGAAGAGAATTTCCAAGGAAATCATGCAAAGCAGGAATGTGTTGTGCTTTGGACTCCATTTTAAAATAATTTTAGACAGAGTTTAATTAAGATAGGCAATAGCAGTTATTGTTTAGTAAGGCCTATAATTTAAACTGGCCTATATATTGGTTGATAATACAGGGCTAATTCCAATTCTCAGTTTTTTGATGAATCCAAATTCAGGTTTTATTATATGCTTTGTATTTAATGTTAAAAACATAAACAGAAGCTGGTACTATGGCTCATACCTGTACTCTAGCTATTTAGGAAGCTGAGATCTGAGGATGGTGGTGTGAAGCCAGCGGGGTAGGAAAGTCTATGAGACTCATCTCCGATTAACCACATGAAAAACCAGAAGTGGAGCTGTGGCTCAAATGATGTAGTGCTAACTTTGAACAACAAAGGTCAGGGACCATTCCTAGGTCCCAAATTCAAGCCCCTAACCTGGAACAAAAAAAAAATAATGGATAGAAAAAATCTGGATAATGTGCTGAAAATTTAGCTGCAGTTTCCCAGGTAACTGCATTGCAGATTACAATTATCCTGTCCTTTCTACATTTCTGAATTGTGTCTGTGTGTGTGTGTGTTGCTATCTTTATTTTCTCCTTTTTTATTGTTGTTTGAAGTATGTTTTCGCTATTTTTTCAGTTCCTTTAACCTCTCCTTTTTTCAAATAATATACATATATATATAAACACACATGTACACATACACACACATACATATATACACACACATATGCATACATATGTATGCATATAGGAGGATTTTATCTATTTCTCTTGGGTGTGCCAGTTCACGAGAATACAAGTTTTTGAAGGTATTCTCTAATTATCCTCTGGATTGTATTGGTATTTGTTAAGATATCCATTTGGGTCTTTTACGCCTTTCTTTTTGTCAGTGAGGCTGGATGTTTATTGTTCATAATTATCTTTTCAGAGAGACAACTTTCCAAAGAGTGAATGCTCCATGGGCTGCTAAGTAGAATGTATTGTGTAGCTGCTAATAAAATATTCTCTAGATGTTCTAGAACCAATGAATTCTCAAGTTTCCTTGATAATTATTTGGATGATCTATCTACTGGTGAGAGTGAAGGATTGATGTTTCCCACTATTTACAATGTTGGAGTCTATCTGTGCTCATGTGTGCAGTAGTATGCATTTAATTAAATTGCGTGCACCAATATTTGTCATGTCAATCTTAAAAAAATCATCTCCTCATGATGGATTGTTCCCTTTATTAAAACGAAACGATGTATTTGTGCCCGCTGACTAACTTTGGTTTCAAATTTGTTTTTATTAGACATGAATATAGTATGACACCTACTTGCCTTTAGAGTCCATTTCCTTAGAAAATCTTTCTCCATATTTTCATCCCAAGGCAATATTTGTCAGTAAGATGTATTTCTTATAAGCAATAAAAGATCTGGTATTTATTTTAGATCATTCTGCCTTTCTAGATCATTTGATAAAGAAACTGACACCATTAACCTTATATTGAAATGTATGAGGCTGAGCACGAGTGACTTAAGCCTATAATCCTAGTTACCTAAGAGTTAGACTTTGAGAATCATAGTTCTAAGCTAATGTGGACAGAAAAAAAATCCCGCATCCATCTCTAACTAACCAGCAAACAGCTGGGTTGGAGGAACGGCTAAAGTAGTAAAGTGCCAGCCAAGCAAAGACAAAGTATTTTCTGTCATTTTGTTGTTTTTATGATGTTTGATCATTTTTTTCTGACCTTTTGGAGTTAATTTACTTGTTGAGTGGGATTTTTTATTTTCCTGGCTACATTTATCTTCCTACTATGTGTATAATTCATTGAACTGTCTTCTGAAGTGCTAGTTTCGTAGTTACAAATCCCTTTAGTTTATCCTTTGTTTTTTATTTTTATCACGGAAGGTTTTTATTATTCCTTCAATTATGAAAGATAGTTGTGTTGGATGCACTAATCTTTGCTGACAGTTATTTTCAATCCAAGCTTAGGATGTATAATTCCATGCCCTCCTTTCTTTTAGAACTTCTGGTACAAATATCCATTAGGCTAAAGAATTTGCTTTTGATGTGATATCTTTCTTCTCTATGGCAGCTTTCAAAACCCCTTCTTTGTTCTTCATATTCATTGCTGTCACTAGAAATATCTAGAGGTGTTTTTTCTCTGATCTGTTTAGTGAAAACTTATTCCCGAATGACACTCTCTTTCTCAAGACTGGGGAATTTTTCTATTATGTCACTACAAATGTTTTCTATGCCTTTAGCTTGTATCTCTTCACCTTCTGTACCCATGACAAGTAGCTTTTGCTTATGGTGTCCCAAAGGTCTTGTCTATTTCATGTACATGTCTTAGTACTTTGTCCAGCTGATCTAATTTCCCAACATTACCTTCAATCCATGATACTCTGTGGTTTTTGTTTTTGTTTTTGTGGGAGGTGGGGGGAAATCCAGTCATGAAGATTGAACCCTGGGTCTGGGAGTTGTCCCTGAGCTCTTCAACTCAAGGCTAGTGCTCTACCGCTTGAGCCATAGCACCACTTCCAGTTTTCTGGCTGTTAATTGAAGATAGAGTCTCACAGATTTGTTTTGTGCCCAGGCTGGCTTTGAACCATGATCTTCAGATCTCAGCCTCCTACGTAGCTAGGATTACAGGCACCCTGCCTGATACTCTATTTTTGACTCATCCATTCTATTACTAAGGTTTTCAATTGAGTTCTTAGTTTGGCTTACTGGATTTTTTTAAATTTATAGGATTGCACTGTGGTTTTTCTTTTTCAGGATTTCTATATCTTAGAATTCTTCATGTTCTTCACATTCTTCCTTATTTCATTTGACTATTAGAATTCTCACTGAATTCATTTAATTGCTTAATTGTATACTCTGAATTCATTCAGATGTCCTCCCTCCTCTTTCCTTTATTGATAAGCATTACCATTGTTCTTTTTGAATTTATTGTTTGAAATCTCATCCATTTTTCTATTTTTGTTCAAGTCATTTACTGTGGAATGGCTGACTTTGAGCAAAGATACACTGCTTTGATTTTTCATATTACTTGGGTGTTTTCTTGTTACTTGGGTTCCTACATCAAGCATTGGAGGCCAAATCGTTGCTTGGAAATTTTAATCACCTATAGTATTTTAGTTGCAATACTCTCCATGTTAATGTAGACCAGTATTGTGGTCAGGCTGAGATACTACTCCTCACCACTAACTGTAGGTATGGCTCATCAAACACATTCCAGGATACAGCTTCTAAAGCTTGTCTCAGTGCTGTTAGACCCTGCCTAGCAGTTCCCCTCTCCATGGAGGGAAAAGGCTGGAGGTATCAAGTAATTCAACAAGTCTAGACACAGAGCCCTGACCTACTTAGTAGTCAACACAGGCAGTGATGAGGGAAGTCCTGCAGAGAAGCATCATAGGCTTGGTGCTTTGTATGCCTTAGCCTAAGATGACGGCACACTCTTCTAGGAAGGTCAAGTGAGGCTTTACTAACACAGGGACCTGTGCGGCTGGTACAGTTCCTTGTAGCTTTAACTTCTCTTCATGGCTGTATTCAGTATTCTCATTCTTCTTCACTACCTGTTAAAAGTCATTTTCCATTCAGACTGTGCCTCGGGTGTCCCATAACTCAATGAACCATGCATGTTTCTTATTTTTATGCCCCTCAGAGTATCTCAGTCTCAAACACAATAAGCCCTTTCTCAAGATGAAGTACTGCTATCACCCTCTGTGATAAAGGAGCAATGGAATATTTTTCTCCACCAAGGTAAGCCTTATACACCTGTACAGTCACTGGTTGAAAGCTTGGGAACGTGAAGGCTTATCTTGAAGTTGGAATTGGCAGTCTGTGTATTTTACTCTGTGTATTGTACTTTACCCTATTCCACCTTGGTGACTGGGGACAGTATTGGGAACTCTGCTACTTTTCTCTGTTTTGCTGCTTCTCTGTTCTACCATCTCCTTCATGTTTACCCACCTCATATTCTCATTTTTCTCTGCCTCTTTCCTTACATACTAAATTTATACAACTAAACTCTATTCTATTATCTGAATATTTACTGAATGCAATTTATAATTCACTAAATAAATATTTGTATTCAAGCCACCACCAAATACTTATTAAGCTTTATGTCCAAGGAACAATGTTTAATTTGAACATAGTCTCCAACAAAAACCGAGTACTTGGCTTTTGATTTTGATGAAAATTTTTATTCTCCTTCCTTCCTTTATTTTTATATGCATTTTTACTGTTATATTGAGTACATTTCTTTTTGAACAATGGCACCACTTCCCTGGCTCTATCTCAGGTTTTTTTCTTTTCAACCCCAACTACAAGTTATATAGTTCATTTGTAACAGTGTCAAGTGACACAAAATTTTTAGTGACACTAACTCTATGATTGATATTTGAATCTGAAAACTCATTTTCCTTCACAAAGGGAGATTTTGATTTTATACTTAGGCTTGTTCCACATTCAATCTTATGTTATGTTTCTATAGGAAATCACTAATTACTAAGTGATTTTTAATGGAATAAATATATTAGTTTAGATATGTACAAATAAATCACAAAATTTCATGTTATGACTTCTTTTCTGATGCAAATATTTCTAAATCATCCTTGGATAAGGGATGTGAAAACTAGCACCATTTAATATGGTTGACATGGAAAATGTATTGCAGATTTAAAATAATATGGATTCAATATAAATCTTTATTGTTAATTTATTAAGCATTGGTCTAGGATTTTTTCTCTTCAAACTTTAGAAAATTGAAAGAAGCTTATGTTTCTGACAATCCCCCAAACACTTCACAGTAACTACACTTTCCCGAGATCTATTCACTGTAGGATTAAATGGCACCAGGGGTGGCTTTTACCCACAACTTCTGAAAACTTCCTTTGTTGTTCAATCAGGTGAGCTAAGTCACAAATCTGTTTATTCATTTCTGTTTCCTGAAAGGTTAGATATTCTAGCTCAATAGCAGGTCCCTGGAAGGATTTCTTTCTCTTGCTTTAGAAAACCTCTTTTATTCCTTAACCTCTTTGGTTTCAGGTGCCTTTATTAGTCCAAAAAAGTTCTTTTGGCTTTGTCTGAAATGAAAGAAAATGGCTGAGCCATCTAATTTCCTTTTTAGCGTTCTGTTCTTGCTGAAGCCAACTCTCTTCACTATGAAGAGTATCTTTACGTGGTGCTTAATATTGAGGATTGCACTTCGAGTTAAGTTTCTTAATAGTGATAATTACAGTTGTCACTTTTCAAAGGCCCTAAAGCCTTCTGTATTTACAGTTCTACAGGATTCAGGAAAAACATACACAATACACATTTACTTTGAGAAAATATCAGTCATATAACCAAGAAAGATCTTATGAATTTAATGAGTATAATTTCCACCCTCCCTCCCTCCTTCTCCTTCCTTCCTTTCTTTCTTTCTTTCTTTCTTTCTTTCTTTCTTCCTTTCTTTCTTTTCTTCCTCCCTTTCTTCTTTCCTTTTTGTTAAAGTCCTCCTCATACTACCCAACTCTTCTTATTCAGCTTAAAAAAAAACTAATGTGAGTACTGTGCTCTATTTATTTTGTAACTATTCCTAGACATACTACTTTTATAAATTTTTTAAAGTACACTTTCACTGCAACTTATTTTTTCCTGTCACTGATTTTTACATTCAGTTCCTAGATTTCTAAAAATTTATACTTTTTAAGAACTATAGGACTTCTCTAAAATTTATACTATTTAGAGAATGATAGGATTCCTATAATATTCCATAGAATGATTATTGTTTTTAGCAGTACTATGTAATACATAGCATACTGTAATTATATATAATAAATATTCTATATGATTATAATACTGTAGCTGTTGAACTAATATTTTATAAAATAAGAATTATTTTTTCTACTTATATATTTGTCTTTCTTCAAAGAACTGCAAGAACTTCATATTTTCAAATTCCTTTTTGCTCAACAGATTGAGAAAAACTTAAACATTAAGGTTCAATACATTTTCCTCTAATCTCTTCATTTTTAATAGATTATGATCATCAAATACTTTTTTGCATTTTGTTCTATTATTTTCCTTGAATTTCCCTTTAAATTATTTTTCTGAATTTTTCAGAAAATACCTTGACTATTTTTCCTTTTCTATAAATCATCTCTTTGCTGTCTTCTCAAATACAGCTGCTCATAGAAACCCATTGTTACCTGACTGATGCTTGCTTGTCTCTTCACTCTTTACTCTCCTCATGTACTCTCGAAGTACATCCTTTGTCTGACAGTCCTGAAATTTCATCAGAACATGTGTGTCTGTGTGTCCGTTTCCTTCCATACCTGATAGACATATTGAGGACAAAGATTCCTATCATTCTAAAACTCAAGAATATTTTCTTGTCCTGGCACTGATGGCTCACACCTGTAATCCTAGCTATTTAGCAGGCCGATATCTGGAGGATCACAGTTCCAAGTTGAAATTCAGCCTGGGTAGAAATGTCCATGTGACTGTATCTCCAAAGTAACAATCAAAAGTCAGGGGTAGGGTTAACCATGGTAGAATGCTAGCCTAATAAGTACCGCAGAAAAAAAAGAAAAAATATTTCTTTTATTATTATGGGTGTTTGAATTACTATTTCCCATTCATTTTCTCCTGATGCTGGAACTGGTTAGTGGATAAGCTCTAGAGCAGGCTCTGTCTTCTAGAAAGTGTTACTGCATCTGCACCATTGCAAATGGGACATCATAAGCCAGGAGCCACCTTCAATGTTTTTGAAGTCCCACAAATGGTTATCATGCAGCCAGGTTAAGAAAAAGGAATATTTACCCAATTACCAAAGCAAGGAGGGCAAGGAGGGCTGAAGTTAGGAAGGGAGGTGTCTAAAATATTCTACCCCACTAATACAGGACCAGCCCTACCACAATCCCACTTCTCTATCCATCAGTTATGGATGTACTCTTACATTTAAACAAGATAATTGGTAGGGGATGGAGGAATGAAAATGGAAAAAAATACAGGAAGAGGTATCAGTGTTCAAGAAGCAATGTACCCACTATCTGACAAATGTAACTGTAACCCCTCTATAAATCACTTTGACAATAAAAGTTAATTTTTAAAAAAGAAAAAAGAACCATGTAACATCATGTCAATTTGGAGAGGTAAGATTTCTCCTAGAAAATACTTCAATAAGTAGAGCAATAACAAATGTGGTTCTGACACAGAACTGAAAAACAAACTATTGGAAGAGAGCTATGAGCTCCTAAGTAGAACCACAGAAACTGAAATTTGATGTTAAAAGTGGCAGGTGTAATTTGACAGAGAAAAGTTAAATTGATCAATAAATTCTGTTGTAAAACCTGACATCATATATGAAAAGAAAGTAAGCTATTAACCCCTAGTATATAAAAGGTAAATGGAAAGGGTAAGTCTAGATAGCAGAAAATTCAAATAAATAATATTGTGGCTTTGAAAATTTTAACATCCTGAACTCCAAAGAACATATTAATATAAGGATAACCATTCAGCAAGTGACTTAACACTAGAAGGAAGTCCATACCAATAAAAATTTAACCTTCACAGTAAACAAGAAATGCTAGCTCATGAACAAGAAATAGATGGGAAACAAATTTAATATGATTAGCCAATTCAAATATAAGTGTTATGGGGTCAAGAGGAGGGGATTCCACATCCCTCCAGGTGGGGATTCCATGTCCCACCAGAGTCCACCACACAGAGGCAGTCTCATATAAAATGGTGAATTATTGGGAAGTAGATGGTGAACTGACCGGCCAGGCACACAGTGCAGACTCGGGAGCGGACACTGTGACCCCGAGCTGCTCTCACGCTGGGTTTTTAAGGGCAAAACCCATGCGGTCGAACCTGGCTACACAGGTGGCCAATGGGATTGTTACATACACAGAGGGACCATTGCCAGCTCTGGCCACACGCAGGTAGCCAATAGGGCTACAGCCCAGTGTTTGAATTTACCTATCACCTTAGTTGGAGTTGGCGCGCAAATTGGACAGGTCTTCACACAAAGCAGGGCCCCCCTCCACCCAAGCGGATATCCCTCCTCATGGGGGGTGGGGAGAAGGTCAAGGTTGCCCCTCCTTAGAAAGGCAAAGGTGGCTGGGCTGTACCATTGTCAACCTTCCACTCTTAGGCATTCTGGATGGCGCCAGTCCCTCCTCCCCTTAACACTCCATGCTCCCCTTAACAATAAGGAAACCAGAATAGTTAACAAACATATGAAGAGATGCTCACACTCAATAGTAATTAAAATAAGATGTGTATGTGTTTCTATGTTGGAGCAAGAGCGAGCAAGTGAGTGAGAGACAAATGCACACACACACACACACACACACATACACACACACAGGGTTGGGTGGGGGGCTTGAGAGAATGAACTTACTTCCGTCTGACTGACCAAAGTTGGTTGAGAAAGAGACAAATACCTTATAGTGTCTTGGGAGTAAGAATATATACTGAATCTGGGGAGGAAAAATCTGACAGTATTTAGTTAAGAAATGCCTGACAAAGGGGCAAACGCATGACAAGATAAAGAGATCAATGAAACTCTGCCCTAGGTCTTTCAGACATATGCAGGGTATTTATGATATGTGACTATGGATGGCAGTGGAGAGCTGGAAGCCACTTGAGAAGCTGTCATGAGGACCAACGAATGGGACAGTGAAATCTGATGGATGTACAAAGAAATATGATGCAGCAATTGGAAGCAGTAAGCTAGAGGAGTATACACACTGTTTTAGTAACACCAAAGTAGAAAGTCAAAATCGTTAAAAATGGAAAAACCCACCAAATACAGAGAATGGGGGAAGATGTTGAAGAGAGCCGAGATGGTGGGCTACAGTTGGGTCCAGATAGGAGAAAAGAGCACACACTGTGTATTAGGTGCCACCTGGCAACTTTTCAGTCCTGATCCAGTCCTGGAGTGGAATCCCAAGAGCAAAAGCCTCTTCTGGAAACATGTTGGGAGTGTGGAATCAAACTGTCCTCTGATCTGCATCTGATAACCACACAAAGAAGTGAGCTGTCATATGTAGCACCATGCCTAGGAACTTCTAAAACTACTTTGTCTGTATGGTGAACTTTCTGATCTCTTTGATTTATTGATTTATTGCTTTATTGTTTTATGGCCTTGTCCTGCTTAACTGATCTGAGATTTACCATATGAATGTAACCCCTGGCAGTTCCCTGGTTTAGAGAAAGTATATAAGCTTGGATTTGGAAGTAAAGGCGGCTGCAGTCTTGAGCTCACAGCCTTCTTGTGCTGCTGACTTGGGCTGTAGTCCTCCAGAACCCCATCTGTTTGTCTTTCTTCTATTTTTTCCTAGTCCCTGCCCCCTATTTCAGGAATCCAGGTTTGCTGCTGGCTGGCCCAGGCAGAAACAGGGTCTATTAGGGGAGGGAGAAGAGCAATAGCTAGGAGAGGGATCCTGAATTGGTTCCAGGTTGGGGGAGAACAGATGCACTACTAGGATCAGGAGTTTCTCAGGAAGGCTTGGAAAAGTTGTACTGGGAAAGGCTGGAAGACTAGATGGTGAATGCATAGGAGGCAAATTCTAACATGAAAATAAGAGGCCAAGTTGTAAAATGAGGAAAGGGATGCGGTATCCATTCTGCCTGTCACTCAGTACCTAAGCTCTGAGGTCTGATCCCCACACCCCCCACACCCCCCACACCCTGATAGTCCATAACGGAAGAGGGTCTCATGGCCTGAGAATACCTTCTCATGATCACTTGGTGCCTATAGCTGTGTGATGGAAGACATGGTCAAACAGTCTCTGGCACAGCTGTGAAAGCACTGAGCTAGAGCTGGTGCAGCTCTGCGCAGGATGGATGGCAGTAGTTCCCATCATAACTCCACCCATTCTGCCTGGATCACAAGGCTCTGGCCATGCCCCTTGGTTCATGTTTCTCTCTGACCAATGGGAGACAAGAATTGAGGTCACGCCCACATTCTAGCTGCCTAGTACTGCTGGCATTCCACTCTATTGGCTCACATTGTTATCAGCAGTTGAGGGAGGTGGAGGCGCTGCATGGCGATTGAGAAATAATAAAGCTGATTTTGGAGATCTGGGGATCCTGAGATCCTGCAGGAAGTAAATAGCTGGAGGTAATTTCACAGAGCCTAGGAATGTGCACCCCCCTTCCCCATTCTCCTGGAGTAGGAATGTCCTAGAATGGCTGAGCAAAGAAGACAGAAAAAAACCAGCTGTGGGGTGCCGTAGGCCTCCTGGAATGGTCCTGTTCTCCTGAGGATGATGTGGTGGTGGTGGTAACTTTCACAATGAATTTTTTTTTTTTTTGCCAGTCCTGGGGCTTGAACTCAGAGCCTGGGCACTGTCCTTGGACACTTTTTGCTCAAGGATAGCACTCTGCTACTTAAGCCATAGCACCAATTCAGGCTTTTTCTGAGTATGTGGTACTGAGGATCGAACCCAGGGCTTCCTGCATGCTAGGCGAGCACTCTACCACTAGGCCAGGTTTGGGCCCCCTCACAATGAATTTCTTTGGCAGCATTTTTGTCTTATTTTTGAGATCAATGTTGTCCTTAATGATAAGCAAACCAGGAAAGTGGCAGAAATTATAGTCAAAGATGGCAAAGTAGAAAAACACTGTCTTCTTTGATGGAGAATTTGTTTTAGGAAAGATCAACCTAGCCTTTAAGCAACCTGGAAAGAGGCAAGAATGCCAAGAAATTAGAATTGAATTTGTAGGTAAAAGTTTTCAGTAACAAGAGTAATGGTCACACATTTGTACATCTAGTGAAAGGACCAGCCCTACCTGGTGAACTGACTCAGAGCATGAGTTATGAGTTTGAATTTATGCAAGTTGAAAAGCCACATGAGTCTTACATTGGTGCAATGTCCACTTGCAGTTTTAAGGTGATGATAGTGATTGACATACTTGCTGGAAAAAATATGACACATCGTTCCTCATCTTGCCACCCATCCTGATGTTAACAACTCTATGAAGATGGAAGTGGGTATATTTAAGATTGTCTAAAGATAGTTTGATTATAAAAATCAAAGTATCATTTAAAGGATATGATTGTCAAGAAAACGTACTTCTTACTTGTAAGAATAAAAATACAACACAAGGAATTACAGCTGATTAAAAAAGAGGACCAGTACCATAACAGAAACAGAAACAATTGCCAAATATGAAATAATAGTATACAAGTTAAAGGTGAATCTATTCAAACAAGACTGCTTTTAGTAGGGTACAATCCACTTCAAAACAATGAGATCTATGAACAGAAAATTTTCAATAATATAATTTTTGGAATCTAGTGCTTGTTAATGAGAAAGACAGAAGGTACTCCAAGCAGCAGGAAATTTTATGGAGAAAAGCTTCTGAAAAACAGAACAAATTTTTACCATGATTTGAATCTCCAGAATTACAGACATCTGCTGAACAGCCTGATATGAGAACTGCATAGGAAGAAATGAACAACAAGCCATAATCTTTAAATTCAGCAGGTTCAAGATGGTTTACAGCCTATAGCAGGAAAGGGCCAAAATTCCATATATTATAGTCTTCCTTTGACCTTGCAGTGTTGCATGTTCCAGTGCTAAATGTTCTTCATGTATTTTATACATTTTTTAAATTGTGCTTTCTTTTGCAATACTACTGCTTTCTTAAAACTGAACACCAATAAACACTCATATGCATCAGCATAGACATTGAAGAATTTTCATGTGAGTAATCTGGTATTTATATCTTTGCTTTCTTTCTGAATAATGTTGATGTTAAGTCGCCTTTTCCACACTGCTTTATTCTCTTCATGCAAAAAATTACCATTTTGTGGTCAAGTAGAATGAGGAAATCTGAGTGGCCCTTATATCCTACAGTTATAAAAACATGCCTTCTCAATATTTTTGAGAATTATATATTTACATATGCATTCCAAACATGTATATGGAATATTTCACCGCAGGTGTTTGTGGGCCTCCCATTGCATGGCTTCTTTCATTTTATCTCTTTTGGAGTTTTATGTAGTCTGAATATTAATTTTTTGCCAAGGAAGTATGTGGAATGTCTTGTGGCACTCTTTCCTCTATATTAAGTAGCCAATTTGCTGCAGTACCATGCCTGTTATAATGTGAATGTTGCATATGTTGGCATATTAGAACTTATTAAAAGCATGTATTTACTTCATACATTCTTTGAAATGTATATTTTAACTTAAGGAATATTTTTGCCATGTGTATGTAACTACCATTTTCTCAACTTTGTATTCAGTTTTTGGTAGAGAATGTGGGAAAGTGGTCTAAGCAAGTCCAGTATGAATATGCAGTTATATAGACATGGACAATATTATGTGCATATCTGGTGCTTTGACTAGTACCGAGTCATGTGTAAACTTCACCTGGCCTATTTTTCTTTTAATACTAAATTTGTTCAATATAGAAAAGATCACCATTCTCCCTTTATATGCATGGAGTCTGCTGGCAAATACCCTAAATGTGGATTGTGGGAACCAACATAATGCCTGAGATGTGGAAATTACTTTGAATTAACACAGTTCACCGGTTTTTGTACCCATCGTTTTACTATGCTTCAGTGCAAATTGTCAGTTAACCTTATGAGTAAGCTAAATGACGTAAGTTAGTTACTATTTTACTACTATGGTAAATTGATACAATAAGTCAGTAGTCAACTTTTTTACAGGCCAAAGGTTTCACATACTATGTGCTGGAACAACTATACATGACATCATTATCTATCAAACAGAGGCTCTTTGGAGTTTCAAAATTTTATAATGCCAAATATTCATGATCACTTCCATGCACTAATCTTGAAAATATTCAGGTTTTTGAAAAGCAGTCATTTTTAATCAGCCTGAAACCGTGTGTAATAAAGAATCTGAAACAGAAAAGCAAATCGCTGCAGACAAGAAACTACTGCAAGAAATTCAATTCCTGCAGAGGGATCGTCCTGATGGACCCACCATGAGCTGCTGTTGTGCCTTGCAGGGGAGGGCACTGAGTGCCAGGACAAGATGCTGTCCAGAACACCGCTGCTGAGAACACCTCAGACTTCCCATGAAGATGGAAGTTATGGAGGGGGAGAAAAGTTTGAAGAGATAAAGCCTGAACACAACATGGAGTCAGTCCAAGGAGAGGTGGGGTGCCTTCTCCACTACCAAGTGGGTTATGTCACCACAACCCAATATCCAGCATCTGCAAGAGCCTGCAGGCCTGGGCAATGACTCCTGCTTGTCATTTTTGTACAAGAGTAGTGTAAATGGTGAGTTGGAGATAATTCCTATCTAAAGACCTGGCCACTTCCACCTGGAGAAATGAGGCTCCTGTCCTCTAAAACGTGCTTTGGGACAATTGGGTGGCATTCTCTCCAAGGATAACTGTAGGCCAGACAGAGGCTTCTGGGAAGTAGCCCAAACGCGTAGGGATGCTGGTTCCCAGGAAAGAGGCCCAGGTAAAGGTTACTATGGTTACTATAAAAAGTAAATTCTTACAGAAGATGGGCATAGTTTTTATGTTACTATTTTATAGTAGTGATAGCATTTTATGACAATCTAATATTGTATTATCTTGATTGCATAGCATAGTTAAATAATACATGATTTCATAACATTAATTTTACATACTGCTTTTATATTACTGGATTGTATGTTATATTGATCATTTCATGTTATATGTTGGTGCAGTCATAGTATTGTCACTTATATTTTTGAAAACATATTGAACTCTGTACCAGCAATAGTGAATTTTCTTGTTTGTACATTAAAATGACCTAATGGGGATGGTAAGGTGAGAAGATAAAAACTAGAAAACAAGAAAATATTAATGTTGAAGGTTTGGAAACAAGAAAAATATGAGTAGAATAACTGGAAGTGTGCTGAAATTGAAAAACATGCACCAAAGAGTAAAGAAATGTAATACATAATGAGAATATAAAATTATCAAATATCTACAGATTATTACATAGCTCAATAATTTTTCAGTGAGACATACTGAAATGGTATAAGATATTATTTGTTAGGTAATATAAAATATTATAAAATAGAAAATAATATTAAATGAAAATGAACAAATAAAACATTAAAATTCAAAAATTTAACAAAATATAAAATATTAAAATTTAAAAAATTGTTTCCCTGAGAAATATTATATCATCACTATTTTGAGATATATTAATATATTTAATGGGTAGAACTACACAATATATGTGTATATATGCACATCACAGAAATTCTAGCAGTTTACTCACTGAACTAAAATTGAAAAATGTGCAATGATCTGTTGATATGATTCCAAGTATTATATATACAAACAAATATATGTGTGTGTGTGTGTGTGTGTGTGTGTGTGTGTGTGTGAGTGTGTATGTATTTAACTTTTGGGGAGTCTCATTTTATTCCTGGCTGCCAAGAAATTTGTATATTTTTAGCAGGTGACTTTGTGGAAGTCAGAGCAGTTACTTTAATTTTTTTTTTACCAGTCCTGTGCTTGAACTCAGGGCCTGAGCACTGTCCTTGGACTTTCTCAAGGCTAGAGCTCTACCACTTGAGCCTCAGCACCACTTCCGGCTTTTTTTTTTCATGTATGTGGTACCGAGGAATCGAACCCAGGTCCTCGTGCATGCTAGGCAAGCACTCTACCAGTAGACCAAACTCCCGGCCCATCAGTTACTTTTCTAAGTCTTACCTTTCTACTGTCAACAGAAATTTAATGCCTGCATTTACTTGCCTGCAGTAAGACAAAGCCATATACCTCTCCGTTGAGGTAGAAGGAAAGAAGACTTTGCTTTGAACTAATAAGGTCATTGCTATATAGCATGAATGCACTCAACTAAATGAATGGCGTGGTCCACAGCAGCATTATCTTGGTCTCTTCAGGTGGCCTACTGCCCAAGACACTCATCATTTCTAAGGCCAAGACACCACTTACAAAGGTCGGAACCACAGTTTAGTAAGTGGACAAGTGCTTTTATAGTCTCAGGTCTTTGTTGGGAGAAAGAGACTCTTTTTACTTGCTGGTTGTTGCTTTTTTCCCACATTCTAAAAGATAAAATCTGATAGCCTTTGTAGAGAGAGGAAATGGGAAATGCCATTCACTGCAGCTCAGGAGCAGCTCCTCAGGCGTGGCAGCCATTTATTGTCAATCTGTCTCTAGCAAGTTATAAAACTCACTGTGGCTCTCATGGCCTAAGACTGTAAGACTAGTTTAAGAAGCAGGAGTGCCAAATCTGGGCAAGCATTGTTCTAAGAGGCAAGTCTTACACAGCAGTAAAGGACCACCCATCTGGTCAAGGAACAGATTTTTCAGAATTTCCTGTTTTGGTCCCAAAACATATGAAACACTGACAAAAGCTTTCTAGCCGGGAGTTTGGCCTAGTGGTAGAGTGCTTGCCTAGTACGCACGAAGACCCGAGTTTGATTCCTCGGTACCACATACGTAGCAAAAAGCCAGAAGTGGTGCTGAGGCTCAAGTGGTAGAGCTCTAGCCTTGAGAAAGTCCAAGGACAGTGCTCAGCCCTGAGCTCAAGCCCAGGACTGGCCAAAAAAAAAAAAGCCAAGCTAAAAGTATGACATTGTTGTCACGTTGTAAAATAGCCAATGGATACACAAGTATGGATTTGGTTCTGTAAACAAAATTTGTTGATCTGTTTGCTCCCCAAGGGAAAAGACACCAGGAAAGTGATATTTTGTTTGTTTATGAATAAATTTTGATTAATGAACAGACTCTCTTAATAATCTTTTTATAAATAACTCAGGTTGGCTCAAATCTCACCTCATTTTGGTATGCATCATTAAACAATTCAGATAATTAATGGCTTCTCTGTGTTCTTTGTTCATGCCTTTGCTGTTATACCTATTATTTTATAGTATTTGATGTATATGTTTCCCCCTTTGTAGAGACAACAAATATATTGAGTGAGAGAATACTTTCAAATGTTTTAAAGAAAAAAAATGAGCAAACCTAATGAGATGAAGATTAACATAGATAAAATGCAAGGCATATCACTCCTATCCAAAAGATCAAACCTAGGAATAGAAGATAGAAGAAATGTAACATTGTTGTCACAGGTAAGAAATAGGTATTTAGTAGGTTAATACAAGTCACCAGTGTGATATGGCTACAAAATAGATCATATATCCATAGGTTGCATCAGGACAAATACATATCCATGTAAAAAGTGATGGATTTTGCTGTTTTCTAGTTCACATTTCTCAGGAAGATTTTTTGTTTGTTTGGAAATCTAATACTTGGACTGAGGTTGGAGGAGCTAGAGGATATAATGATACATGGTATATGGCAACAAAAGCACTCTGTGACAGTTGAAGGCAGATAGGTAAGATAGGATCTGGAAGTAAAGATTCAAACATAATAGGATACTTTTTAGGGGCCTACATGGTACCCCCAAATTAGTAGATAAGTAACATGAATATAGGAAACAAACTTCTTCCATTTTAATAGTGGTTACTTCCAACCCTGAAATTCTCTGATTCCGAACTCTCTGATCAGTGAGATTAATCAAACATGGGCTGCAAATGTGGCTTAGTGGTAGAGTACTTGCCTGACATGCAAGATCCCTGGGTTTGATTCCTCAGTACCACATACACAGAAAAGGCCAAAAAAAAAAAAGTGGGGCTGGGAGTTTGGCCTAGTGGTAGAGTGCTTGCCTAGCATGCACAAAGACCCGGGTTCGATTCCTCAGTACCACATACATAGAAAAAAGCTGGAAGTGGTGCTGAGGCTCAAGTGGTAGAGCTCTAGCCTTGAGAAAGTCCAAGGACAGTGCTCAGGCCCTGAGCTCAAGGCCAGGACTGGCCAAAAAAAAAAAAAAGTGCTGTAGTACAGCACTAGCCTTAAGCAAAAGAAGCTCAGGGAAAGTGCCCAGGCCCTGGGTTCAAGCTTCAGGATGGGCAAAAATAAAAAAAAATACCAACAAACTAGCTGCATTTAGTGGCTCACACCTTTAATCCTAGCTACTTGGGAGGGGGAGATCAAGAAGATCCTGGTTTAAGGCCTACCGGGAGAAAAAGTTGATAAAACCCCATCTCCAACAATAGCTGAGGTAGTGGTTATGCACTTGTCACCCAAGTGGTAGTGACCCAACCTTGAGTGAAAAAGCAAAAGGAGAGCAACATAGTTCAAGCTCTACTACTAACACCAAAATGCCATCTTTCAATCAGCTTCATGCAAGAGCCCCTAAAATTCTCCCAACATCTTCCTTGTCTTGCACAGCTATTTACTACACAAAACTCAAGTGTGAAAGACTAGTCCCTCCCCTACTAAGGTCCTTCTGGGGACTTGAGTACATGCTGAATAAGAGTTCTAGGAGACCCAGGCTGACCTGCCCTGGATCGAACTGATCTTTCCTCACTCTCCCTTCTCCCCTCCAAATGCTCTGGTCTCTACCTTCCAACCCCAGCAGGCCTCTCCCTGTCTGGCTTCCTCCTTCCATGAAAATGTCAGACAACTATGGCAGCAGGGCCCCTGGGCAGCTTCTCCCTCTGGAGAGATCACTTTTCCAGGTATTTATCCACTTGGCTCAGCTGTTGTTCTTCCTTAAATCTCTGCTCAACTCACTTTCACAATGAGTACTGTCTCCCAGCCAACTCATATAAGGACCTGCCCTTCCTCCCATCCCTCTAACCCTATTTGTTTTGTGTCCTATTTACTGTGTTACATTTACTGGTTTATGTCTTTTCCCATATGAAAATAGGGAAATATCTGTTTTGTCACTGGAGGATCTCAAGTGCCTCACACAGCGGCTAGCCAAGGAGATGAAGCAATATTTGTCAGATAAACAAACCACCCAGTATGTTACACAGAATGATTTCATTGAAATTTCTATTGTGTACCAAACACTCATGATAATCATTAATATGCTCAGTCAGATAGCATCTCATAACCACTGGAGATCCAGGCTGGGCTCATGTCAGATCTGAATCCACAGAGTTGGAGCTCTTGAGATTATCCAACAGCATGGCACTGTGGAGAAACACTCTAGTTCAGCATTTCTTCTCTTTCTCTCTCTCTCTCTCTCTGTCTCTCTGTGTCTGTCTGTCTCTTTCTCTCTCTCTCATATTTGAGTCACAGACCACTGACATAAAAGGAACTATGGATCTTCTTTTTGGGGGGTGGGGAGGTCATGGGGCTTGAACTCTGGGTCTAGATGCTGTCCCTGAACTCTTCAGCTCAAGGCTACTGCCCTAACCCCTTGAGCCTCAGTCCCACTTCCCATTTTCTAGTGGTTAATTGGAGATGAGTCTCCCGGTCTTTAGTGCCTGGGCTGGCTTTGAACCTTGATCCTCAGATCTCAGCCTCCTAAGTAGCTAGGTTTACAGGTGTGAGCCACCATGCCCGTTTATGCAACTATGGATCTTTGCTTAACAAAATGTTTTGTTTAACAAGGTGTTTGGCGGTTCTAGGAAAAAAAATAAAATCCCTGAATGCTAACCCCTTAAGAACATCTCTAAGAATTGTCAGTCCTCTGCCAGGTTCAAAGATCCACTGTAAAGACTATGTAACATTTCCCCACATTCCATGCAATATTTAACACTGTTCCTGCCTCCTTATGTCTCGGGAGGCTGGTGTGAAAGATCAACAGACACATATGGTCCATCTGCCATCAGGAGTACAAACAGAAATACCCTGAGTTTTGGAAGCCTGATGTCACCCTGCAGTGAGCATTCAAAGCTTCAGAGGCCTGAGGTCACCAGCACCTACACACTAGAGGGCATTCTTGTCAGGCTCTCCCCATTACAGTGAAGGAATGGTTAGCTTCCTCTCTTTTGAATTCAGCATGGTTCTATTTGATATAGTGTAGATATAAAGAATATTAGAGAAACAACCAAACTGCCAACCATTGAAATGGAAAGAGAAGGCTATGGATGAGACAGAGCAGCTGGGGACAGCCAGTGCCAGCCCTGGAGTCTGACTTGATGCTGCTACTGCTTTCCCTCAACACTGTGATCTGTAAGAAAACCCACCTCTCACTGAGGCTGTGCCACAGACCACAGACTGTCATCTTGATGCCAAGCAAGCATATTGGGCTGAGGAAAGGAAGATGTGGGTAATCAGAAAGCTGGATCATGGATACAAGCACTCAGCAAGAATCAGCTTTTACAGCTTTTGTTAGCCCAACAAATAATTTTCTGGCTCTGAAAAACAGTGCTCAACTGAATTAAAGTCTTATAGGCAGTCAGGGAAATCAGATGGGCTTAAGTCTCTCCTGTGTGCCCAGAGTTTCCTTATTAAAAAGCTCTCTGAAGAGCAGAAGATAAATAGGACATTCAACAGCTTCTCTCTATTCCCAAACTCAATTTTACTTTTTGTTTCCATGCAGACTACCACAGGCTCCTAGGAGGAGAGTAGAGGGAGTCTGAGAGAATATAGAATACTCCCAGCCACCTCCCTTCCCCCGACCCTGCAGCTACTCCATGCTCTCTCAGTCATGGTGGATAGAAGGGTTTATATTCATTGGGCAACTGAATCTCTCATGCAGTAAATCCAACTAGAAGCACACAATCAGGGAGGAAATGTATTCTAGTTGCTTTCCTCCCACTGGTATACAATCACTGCATCTGATAATGATACTGCAGCTATTAAAGCAACAATTCTTTTTATGTGTCTCATTTCCCAATAAGCCAAAACAAATACTGTCATTACTTTAGGATAGCTCCACCTTTCTCCCTCAAGTAAGATAAGGAGAGACTCATTATTCTGCTAATACTTCTCTCCTTGTCCTAGCATTTTTTGGAAGATGTAGAGGCACAGGAAAGTCAAAATACACATGCGCCTATCACTGCCGCATAAGTCAGTAGCATACCTTTTTCATTCCTGTAGTGCTTTAACTTATTCTCCGCAAATCCCTACAAATGCCTTGTGGACAATGACTGCATCTTGTGGCCTCATTAAACATTGCCAGTAACTCCCATGCAGTGGCTAAGACTTGATTCTTGACTATATGAACATGTGTGCATGTGTGGGCATTCTCATGAACACACACACACACAGGAATCCACACGGGCTTTTTGGGACTCTCATCACCTGAACTGAGAATCTTCTGCATTTTTAATGACAGCAATATTAGTCAACTGACCATGGTCAATGCTCAGCTCCAAATGACCATTTAAATAGTAAGCGGGGGCAAGGTAGCTCACACCTACTCCTAGCTACTCAGGTGGTTGAGTTCTGAGGATCAAAGTTCAAAGCCAGCCTGGGCACATAAGGACCTGAAACTCTTATCTCCAATTAACCTCTAGAAAATTGGAGGTGGGCCCTGGCTCAAAGGTAGGGCGGTAGCCTTGAGATGAAGAGCTCAGGGAGTTCAGGCCCCATGACCCACAAAAAATCTAATAAAATATTAAGTAAATGCTGATAGCTTATTACTTCCAAAACCCAATAGCATTTAAGATTGGAAATGTTTGTAGTGAGAATAAATCATGATGGCAGCTGATGTTATGTAAGTGCTCAAAATGCATTTACTTTATCCCTGTGATAAGTTGAGGGTTGTGAAGCATTCAAGTAAAGTAACCTCTAGCTTGGTGCTGGTAGCTCACACCTGTAATCCTAGCTACTCAGGAGGCTGGGATCTGAGGATGATGGTTTGAAGTCAGCCTGGGCAGAAAAGTCCATGAGACCCTATTTCCAATGAATTACTCAGAAGCGGGGTGGAAGGGAAGCCAGAAGTGGCTCTGTGGTGTAAGTGGTAGAGCGCTAGCCTTAAGTACAAAGACAAAAGCTTGGGGACAGTGACCAGGGCCTGAGTTTAAGCAAAAAATAAATGAAATGAAATAACTCTTGCAGAACCAGCAATGGTGTTCTGGTGCTCCCCAAAAGAACTCATCAAAGGCTTGGGCACATGCAGATGCTCTGACTATTCCTAATTATGCTGAATTGAAGAACTGAAGCAGTGAATCAAGTCCAGGTCTGTCTCCTTTCAAAGGGACAGCAGAAACTCTGATGGCTTTCAAGGACCAAGCCTGTCACTTGTGTAATGTTTCTGGTTAATGTTGAACTATAACTAAATTTGGCTAATAGTCAGATCTGTCTATCATGAATAAGAGCCTCAAAGTATAGCCTTTACAGCACAGTAGCTGTCCTTAGCAACCTTAATATGTTATTGATGTCTACTCAGTGTCTTATTCCATCATCCATCAAGCCTTCTTTAACCACCCTATTTACAATACCTCCCCTTAGCCTATTTATTTATTTTTTAATTTATTTTTTTATTTTGATAAATATTGTATTTTATTGTCACGGTTATATATAGAGAAGTTACAGTTACTTTCATCAGTACTGGTTACATTACTTCTTTTTTTCATATATTTTTATTGTAATTAATAGAAGGGTTACATTATATTCACCAGATAGAAGGTGCATTACTTCACATACATTGATACCCTTTCTCATGTCTTGGTCCTTATTTCCCTCCCCCCCAACCTCTACCCCTCATCTTGTTTTCCCCCCTTCCCTATCCAATTTCAAATAACCACCTATTTATTTCTTTTAAAATTAGCTTACATCAGGGAAAATTTCATCATTAGATTTCCATCTCTATTTATAACACATCCTAATCAATTTCACCCCATCTATCATTCTCCCTCCCTCTCTTTTATTTCACTAGATTATTACCTATACCACCACCTAATACCATGCTATATATGTTTCTTTGTATACTGTCATCTCTAATAACAGACCATGGCTGGCCCACCCCAGTACTGGGAGAAATTCTAGCATGTACCCAGTTCTTAGTGATTATGTGTACAGTAACGTTACTGCACTGGCAAATATGTGATCACTCCCTGGGAATCAGATTGTTATTTGAGTCTAGGAATTAGTTAACTGCTTAACAAGCAACACACACACACACACACACACACACACACACACACACACACACACACACACACCATTCAAACTGAACCAGAATTCTTCAGGAAATGAATAGAGCCAAAGGAACATATTCTTTGGGCAACAGCCTTACCCAGTGATCAGTAAGAAGAAACAGGGCCAATCAGTATGAAAGATTTAGAAAGAGATTTCCTAAGTACCACCTCCTCCCTTCTCCCCCTACCCCCAAAAAAGCAAAGGGAATTGCTGCAAGTAAGCCAGCTAAGGTTGAATGCCATGAAGCTTACAGCAGATGGCACTAAAATATTATACTAACATTTCCTTGTGCTCCAGGCTGAGCTCTGTGTTAAGGCTGATTACAGGATGTCTATTTAAAAACATGCAGATGAAAAATGAATCTGGCATTGTTAAATCCTTTGGCTAAAAATAACTAGGCATTAGCACCTAATGTACTTCCATACAAAGGATGGATTCATATTATGCAAACAAGGTTATGTCTAACAAAACCATCCAGAACAGGAGGGTAGAGGGAGGAAACCAAGAGATGCAGGAATCTGCTTAAATCTGGCTCAGGGTGATAAAGTCATGAAAATCTGCTTCTCCCATTTCCATGGTAATGGTGCAACCCTCAAACAAACATTTTCCAAACCAGATTTGTTTTTCTCCTTTCTAAATACCTTGGCATGATATTTTTGGATAATGTTGAAATACAACCGATGTTGCATAAGGTGTAAACAACACTGTCTGTTCCAACTGTTTCAGGCTTAGACAGGATGGCTTGTCATTCTCACACCTAACCCATAGTGATGGTTTCAGTGGCAATCACCCAGCTCCTTGCTCTCAAGGGACACCTTCACAAGCACTGGCAACTCCATGTCAGGCTCAATAATATTTATAGCCTGGCAGGAGCCACTCAATATTTACATGCCATGTAAAGTGATCAGCATATTCAACATCTACTTTGTAAATATGATTTTAAGGATTCTACCTAAAAAGCCACTGAGTATTCATATACTTTTCTCTTCCTCCCCTCCCCTTTCCCCTCTTCCTCCTCCACTTCTTCTTCCTCCTCCACCTCTTCTTTTCCTTTACTTCTTCTCATTCTATTATTATTATTACTATTATCCTTGAGTAGTTGTACCAAGGGGTTTCGATTCAATGCATCAGTTTGAGTGTAATGCATCTGGACCATTCATTTTCTTACTGAATGGAAAGAAACTACCAAGCGCTGGTCACCAAGAAGACCAAGAAGTCAGGAACAAAATTAAAGCTTGAACCATACAGACAAGTGAGTAATGAAGACTGCCATTATAGCTACACTTTCTGTTTGAAAGCTTTCATAATAAAATATGAAATAAAAGTGAGTGCAAGCTATCTTAACCTGCAGGGAACTTCCCCTGCTCTATATTTCATTATAGTACTGTAGCTGATAAATAGATGCTGAGAGATATTTTCCCATTGGCTAATTAAAATTGAAGGGCAAAAGAATTGATTTTGAGGGATAGTGGGGAAATCTGAAAATGAACTGGGTGTTAGATGATAACAGCCCTGTAGTTATATAAGAGAATTCTGTTTTTAGAGATGTATATTGAAGCATTTATGGCTGAACTGTATCGATGGCTGTGAGTTAACGTTAAAATGATCACTTTAAAAATAGGCAAAACAGATATGAAAAAGAGTAACTGCTAAATTTTGTTGACATAGGTGGAAGTTCATTATATTATTCTCTCTACACTATGAATGTTATTTTGATCATCATTTTAAATATCTTTAAAAATAGAATCATGAGGATACATTTTAAATCCTAAGTGAAAGGTTAATATTTGAAGGGCCAAACCACACCTTGCCTTCTTTAATGGATGATTAAAATTCTTTTTCAGTGCTTGTGAAATACTTTGTATTCTTTTGTAGCATGAGCTGATGGTGCACAATTAGTTCTGAAAATATATAGTGTTGGGCCAAGAAAGTGAAACACCAAACAAGCAAAGTGTTATGGAATTAGCAATTCTGCAGAAGTCCTTTCTCATAACTGGTGCCGGTCTGCCTACCTTATGGGAGTCATGGATAAAAGACTGCCCTAAGTTGGAGCCACATCAAAGCACATTTCCCATTCAGAAATATTGAAAACTCACAATGAAAAAGGGGTGGTGGTGGTTTGCTTGATTTGGGCTTTTTTTCTTGCCAGTCCTGGGGCTTGAACTCAGGGCCTTAGCACTGTCCTTGGACACTTTTTGCTCAAGGCTGGCACTCTGCCACTTGAGGCACAACGCCACTGGCTTTTCCTGAGTATGTGATACTGGGGAATCGAACCCAGGGCTTCATTCATGTTACTTAGGCAAGCACTCTACCACTAGGCTACACTCCCAGTCCATTATTTTGGCTTTGGTTTTTTAACAAAATGGTAGTTCTCCGGGGCACTTATATAAGAAATTAACTTTAAAGATTTGCCTATCCACTTAAAGGGAGTGACTGTATTTATCATTGTGAGAACACAACTAAACTCAACCACTCAGTATTATTTCAAACATTCTTAAAAAACTGATGGTTCCAAGGGCAAATTCCCATAGAAAGCATCATAGGGATGAAACTTTTTGTGTATAATGTTTTGCTTTGGTAAATGGGGGAGAAGACTCATGTCAAGTTCATTCCAAACTCGGTCCCTTTGAAGGAAGTGGCCCTAATGGTACTTTCTTTAAAAGACATTACTGCCAGGGGCATTCTAGGTTGAAAGACAATGAGTTGGGGCTTGAGCTAAATGTTAAGTACAAGGAAGAATAATACTTGGGAGATGGGCTGGGAGATGTGGGCTCCACTTCAGATGATGAGGAAGTGACCCAATCTGGTCCTTCCCTTTAAGAGGTACCTTACTATTCAGTATAGTCAGAGGATGGGCTGACCGGTGCACAGCTGCTATAGCAATACTCCATAGACCCACAGAGGCAGCCTCAGAGGTGCCAGGCCAGGCAGGGACTGGGTCACCATGGATAGCCCACCTTTGCTATCATATTTCCAGTGTCTTTGAATGTTACTAACTGATGGCTGGTAGAGAGAAAACACAACCCAATTCTCATATGTCAGAATAAATGTTGTCATCTGATAGGCCAGGTCTTTTGTCAACCTAAACCCAGTAAAAATATTATTAAATTAAATCATATCACAATTGTAGAAAGCAGAAGTCAATACTCACATTTTTAGAGACGAGGCTTGGGAAATTTTAGGCCAGAAATGATGGGCCTTGGTTCTAGCCCAAGTCTTTCTCATTCCAGAGCTCATACTTTAATTGCCTTGTAATATTGTCTGCCTGTGTAGCATCCTTAATTACAAATCTTATTTTTAACTTGGTCATGCTATATTCAAAACAACAATAAGCATTCATTCACACATTGTTTCCATTTTATAGAGGTTATAAAGTGTCAGTAGATTGGCCTTCTACAAATTCAGTAGGTTTGGCTTAGCAAAAAAAAAAAAAGGCTAAACACAAGCCTATAGTGATATCACCTTCTGCTTTGTCAACTCAAATCCATTACTATGTCAGCCTAGCCTCAGAATACATCTTTCTCTGCTGACTACATTTGCCCTTTCCTGGGCTGTTCACTCCAGGAGCACAACTATTTAACACTGACAGAAAATAACATTCTAGAGTAAACTTCAGCAACTTCATTTGTGCATCTGGGGGACAGCATTCATTTAGGCATACATGTTTATTGAGTTCCCACTATGCAACAGACTTGACTGTAAGCACTAGAGATACAACAGCAAGCAAAAGGTTACACTCTCAAGAGCTTAAAAACAGAGCAATCAACCAATGGAGATATATGAATATCATATGCCAGGCAATAGGTGCTAGGAAAAGCTCAAACAGCAATCATTGTGGGAGAATCAGAACTTAAGGCTCGCCAAATTTCCAGGGTGTCCCATAAATCATAATGGAAAAAGCCATGCTATTAATTCTGGCCAATGGGATGCCAGGAAAAAATGGCATTTGTCATCTCCAAGAATAGGCCTTTACAAGCATAAAGAGGATCTAAATAGGGAAAGAGGAAGTGAAACTTTTCCTCTTTGCAGATGACATGATTCTGTATTTAAAGAATCCTATAGACTCCACTCCCAAGCTCCTTGAGCTGATTCAAAACTTTGGCAAAGTAGCAGGGTATAAAATTAACCTTCAAAAATCAACTGCCTTCCTCTATGCCAACAGTGAGAGGCAACATCAGGAAAGCAACTCCTTTTGCAATAGCCTCAAAGAAAATAAAGTACCTAGGAATTATCTTAACTAAGAATGTAAAGGACCTTTTTTCCATATATTTTTATTGTAATTAATAGAAGGGTTACATTACATTTGCCAGATGGAAGGTGCATTACTTCACATACATTGATACCCTTTCTCATGTCTTGGTCCCCATTTCCCTCCCCCCACCCCCATCCTCATCTTGTTTTCCCCCCTTTCCTATCCAATTTCAAATAACCAAATACAAATATATCCAATATATCAGATAACAAAGTGAAATACTGTAACAATATGAGATAATGAAGGGACAGCAAAAGAGATGAGAAATAAAATAGTACATTAAGGACAACAATCACTCATTATCTGGCTTTTGTTTCTATATCCTAGAGGTGTAAAGGACCTTTTGGATGAAAACTTTAAAACCCTGAAAAAGGAAATTAAAGCAGAACTGAGGAAATGGAAAAACTTCCCATGCTCCTGGATTGGAAGAATCAACATCATAAAAATGACAATCTTGCCAAGGGCTATCTACAAATTCAACGCAATACCCATCAATATCCCAATGTCATTCTTCAAAGAAATAGAAGAGGCAATCCAAAATTTCACATGGAATAATAAAAGACTCCGTATAGCAAAACACTTCTTAGCAGAAAGAACAGCACAGGAGCAATTTCAATACCAAACTTTAGACTCTATTACAGAGCTATAATAATCAAAACAACTTGGTATTGGCACAAGAACAGGCTTGAAGACCAATGGAATAGAACTGAGGACCCAGATATTAAACCACAGACCTATGGCCACCTAATCTTTGACAAGGGAGCCAAAAAAATAGAATGGAAGAAAGACAGCCTCTTCAACAAGTGGTGCTGGCAGAACTGGTTAAGCACCTGCAGAAAATTAAGTTGGATCCTTCTTTGTCACCCTGCACCAGGATTAACTCCAAATGGATCAAAGACTTGAAGGTAAAAGCTGACACATTGAAAACTTTACAAGAAGGAATAGGAGACACACTAGACCTCCTTGGCACAGGTCAAAACTTTCTCAGTAAGGACCAAGAAACACAACAAATCAGAGAAAAGCTGGGTAAGTGGGACTGCATTAAACTTCAGAGCTTCTGTATGGCAAAGGACATGCTAGTAAATTAATTAGGAAGCCTACGGAATGGGAGAAGATCTTCACCAACCATACAACAGACAAAGGCCTCATATCTAAAATATATCAACAGCTCAAAAAATTGAATCACTCCCAAACTAATCTTCAAAGTAACAACCATCCCATTAAACGATGGGCCAAAGACTTAAGGAGAGTCTTCTCTGAAGAAGAAACAAAAATGGCCTATAGACACATGAAGAAATGCTCAACATCTCTGGTCATAAAAGAAATGCAAATCAAAACAACTCTAAGATTCCACCTCAGTCCAGTTAGAATGGCCAGGATCAGGAAAACGAATAATAACAGATGCTGGAGGGGATGTGGCCAGGAGGGATCACTACTGCACTGTTGGTGGGAGTGCAAACTCGTTCAACCACTATGAAAAGCAGTATGGCAGTTCCCCAAAAGACTAAACATAGAGCTCCCCTATGACCCAGCAATTCTACTATTCGGCATTTACCCAATCGTCCAGAAACAAGGACATACTAAATCCAGTAGCACAACAATGTTCATCGCAACATTATTTACCATAGCAAAGATATGGAACCAACCCAGATGCTCCTCAGTTGAGTGGATTAATAAGATGTGGTATTTATACACAATGGAATTCTATGCTGTTGTCAGAAAGAATGGCATTGCCCCATTTGTAAGGAAATGGAAAGACTTAGAAAAGATCATATTAAGTGAAGTAAGCCAGACTCAAAGGAACATAGGCTCAATGGTTTCCCTCATTTGTCATAATCAGTAGAAACCTTGGGCTCTCCTAGCAGAGATTTACAATAGAACAAAACCTAGATACATAAGGCCATATAGTATGAGGCTAAATGAAAGGACCTCCAGGATATAGAAACAAAAGCCATGTAATGAGTGATTGTTGTCCTTAATGTACTATGTTATCTCTCATCTCTTTTGCCATCCCTTGGTTATCTCATATTGCTACAATATTTCACCTTGTTATCTGATATATTTTATATGTGCTTAATTGGTTATTTGAAATTGGATAAGGAAGGGGGGAAATCAAGATGAGCAGGGGTGGGGGGGTGGGGAGGGAAATGGGGACTATGTCATGAGAAAGGGTATCAACGTTTGTGAAGTTATGCACCTTCTATCTGGTGAATATAATGTAACCCTTCTATTCATCACAATAAAAAATTATTTAATAATAAAAGATGGCACGATGACAGAGACAGAGGGAAGTCATTTGAATTCAAAGAAAATCCAGAAAGAAGTTACTCAGAATATGTGTATATTTTGTTGTACATTGTTTCAAAAATACAAGTTTGTTTCACAAAAAAAAGAATAGGTCTTTAAGAGATAATGTGCATCTCAAACTCTCTTTCCCTGGTTGATGTTCAGTTGCATGAGTGTGGAGATGGGAGACTGCAGAAAAGCTTGGAGCCCTTCGTCACTAGATGAAGCACAGCTTTCATCAACATGCATAGGATTTTGTGTTAGCTAGAAATAAATGTTGGGCTAAGCCACGAAGATTTGGAGGCTTATTACTGGAGGATCGATTTGCTTATTACAGGAGGATCCATTTGCTAAACAAGTCCCAATAGTATGGAACTCCTGAGTCTGAGAAGAGACAGCAAAGG